>NC_137738.1:1200000-1625602 GCF_963264785.1 Psittacula echo | reverse complement strand
AAGGAAGGAAGGAAGGAAGGAAGGAAGGAAGGAAGGAAGGAAGGAAGGAAGGAAGGAAGGAAGGAAGGAAGGAAGGAAGGAAGGAAGGAAGGAAGGAAGGAAGGAAGGTGGGTCCAGGCACAGAACACGCCACATTGAGAACTCTGTCTACACCACAGAACACCAGGTAGGAAGGAAGGAAGGAAGGAAGGAAGGAAGGAAGGAAGGAAGGAAGGAAGGAAGGAAGGTGGGTCCAGGCACAGAACACGCCACATTGAGAACTCTGTCTACACCACAGAACACCAGGTACAGTATCTGCTTGATCAGGGTACACTGTGTAGTGAAAGTGCATATACAACCACAACATCCTGAGAAGGATGTGGTAGTGGTACAGTAGCAATTGCTGCCAATGGTGTCAGGGGTGTCACTGCACCAGGCATACAGCAGAGAAACACTATCAGGAAATAGAAATAGTCACCATTCCTCACCTTGAGGTCTGCATTTTCACTTCTGGCCTTCTAACTCATCGCCACCTCAGTGTTGGTACGTGGGGCATGCAGGCAATAACCCCTCCTGTTTGTGAAAGAAAGGATGAGTGAAAACCTACAACATCCAAAAAAGGCATTAGAGTAAGAGACCTCCTAATGCATCTGTCACAAGGAGATAGGAAGATGCTCGTGCACAGCTGTGTCTGCACAATGCATGTGCTCGAGCCTTGTCTTTTATGGTTTTTTCTTTCCTCTTCCTATTCCACTCCTGTTCCCCATTCCTAATACAGTTCAACCCCTCAGGGAGCACAGCCACGTTCACAGGTGTAGGTTTAAACAAGCTTCATTTTCGGCAGGTTCATCCATCACAACCAACTCTCAACCTCTCTTTCCCAAATTCCCACCTGCTAGTGATCGTGCGAGCAACTCCAACCTCCTGTTTTTGAGGTGGTTGTTCTGCACACTCTTTGTTCAGGTTTTGGGGTTCTTTTACCTTTGTTCAGTTGCAGAGTTCTCTTGGAACGGGCTCAAGGCAGATGAGGATTGAGGCGAAGGCACTGCTTTGCTGTTAAGGCCTGCCAAGACACATGTAGCCCCTGTGAACATCACTGCACTTTGTATCTGCCAATCTGAGGGGGACTGTGCTCTTTGATATGGGTACTTCCCTCCACATTCCCATTATCCCAGCTGAAATATACAGCTCGGGGAGGAAGGAAGAAACTCTTTTGGATTATCTATTCCATGCGTGGATTTCCTATAAAAGGAGGACCACGGCCTCTTCTTCAGCAGCAGTAGCACACTGAGTGCAGTATTAAACCTGGGAGCTGCTGTGTGATCAGCACCAGGACCAAAAAAACCCACATTAGTGTCCCCAGACCCTCACCTTTGCTATGAGGATGGCAGGAGGTGCAGTCAGAAGCTGCCGTCCTGAAGGGTCCTTCAGTATCCAAGTCCTGCAGAAGATTTTCCCCACTGTTCTTTCTCCCCTTTGTTTTGCCATTTCAGAGCCCAATTCACAATGGGTCTGTGGCAACTGGCTGGTAAAACAGAGCCAGGACAGGCCGGTGTTGCTGCTGCTGGGTGGTGTTTTAGCATGGGGCCCTTACCGTGTCTGCAACACTGCCACGACAGCTGGACCTGATCAAGGAGTGCCAAGAGCTGGGGGAAGGCAGCTGAGAGATGGCTGAAGGAGCTTGGAGCAGAGATGTGACCAGGTGAATCTTCTTAGCCAGTAACTTCAGCATAAACTACCACCTCAGCACAGAACTGCTGCCACAAGAGTGAAGGAACCTGTAACTATAAATCAGAAGTAACATCATTTAAAGAACTGTCTCATAAATGCTTATTTTTATCTCTGCAATTTGGCTCACTATAAGGTAAAGCCTCCCACATCCCTGAGCCCTTAAAGCAACCTCAACCCTTCCAGCAGCAGGCTGAAAACCCACCAGCTGCATCTTCTTTCCCCTGTGACTTGCCTTTCAAACGCATTTCCCAACAGCGTGGATGTTTCTGGTCTTCTCCTCTCAGTTCCAGTTGCTCTATTTCTTGCCACCTAATTTTCGAAATCCAGATGCAGGAATGGAAGTCCTGTGGGCCATAAAAATTAATTCATATTGTCAAGAAAGCCCTGCTTTAGAGGGAGTGCTGATCCAATTCAGCCTGCACAGCTCACAACCACAGTTATGTTCCTGTGTTCCTTCTTCAGTAAAGTTTAATTTCACAGTGCTTGGCTGATGCACTTGCCAGCATTGATTCACTTCAGCCACCCAACCATACAGAAAGGGTTTAAGTCCCTGTGGATAGTAATGCACTTCCATTACCTGTAGCCTGACTGCTGCTGGGGAAGGGCTGAGCCACAGGGAGCCCGTTTCATTGAGCTCGGATGCATGTACTCTGGGGTTACTTACACTTCCCCTGAACTGGCCCTGGGTGTGATGAAAGGTGGATGAGCCTAACTTGTGGTCAGAATTTGCCTGTTAAATCCTGACATTAGTAACTTGCTCTCCCCCCCTCGACCTTTGTGACTGCCAACATAAAGGAGGAGATTTTTGAGCATCTATCTGTAACTGGGCTTGATTCCCCTAGCTAACGCCACTGTGTAGTTTTCATCATTACCTGTGCTGGCCACTGAGCGCCTCTTTCCTCCTGGAGCAGCAGTTTCCAGGGCCAGACACACCATGCACAGCAATCTGCTGAGGAAAATCGCGCCACGTGGCTGGAGGACTGACACTGCTAAAGCCTGAGGGAGCTGCACCAAGGCTGCCTGAAAGTCAGGCTCTGACCCTCTTCAGCTCGCTGTCCTGTGCAGTGTCTGAAGCACATGGGACAGATCCGTTAGACATTCCCTTTTCCTGGGTACTGGTGACATACCTGAAAGCCTCTCAGACTCGCAGCTGCCAGGGCTTGCCTGCAGGGTGTGGATGTGTGGGCTGAGTTGGTCCATCTGCAGTAAGCCCAGCCACAAGGTGCCACAGGCAGCTGGCATTCGTCTCACCCTCCGATGCTCTGGCAGGACCTGAATTGACGTGACTGCATTTTCTGGCAGTGGAAATCTCCATACAACAGTTTTGTCTTCATCTTTTCTTCCTTTTACGTGCAAGCAAAGGAGGAACTGCTAAACTCAGTTGAATTCAGGGCACGTGCGTCTGCTGGGGTTCAGCAGAGAAGCCCACGAGAGAGGATCCTGTACTACAAGAAGCAAGCTATTGTAATGCAGATTTCCCCTCATTCCTCAAAGGTGTTCCAGCCCCAGAGTTCTTCCCAGCCTCTGTGGAGAGCAGTATTTCAGCTGTCCCTGCCGGATTAAAACGTTTGCCTTGACTAACAAGTGGCTGCGTGCTGACAGAGTTACTCTGCAAAGCAACAGCGGGCAGCGCTGCTCAGGGAAGGAGGGGGGCTACAACGTGCAGGCAGGAGAAGCTGTGACTGACCGTGCGTAGCAATCTCCTCACTCTTCACAGCTCCTTGAGGAAAATGGTGCCAGCACGCTAGAGGAAGGCAAAGTCTCTCCTTGACCTACAACCGCCTCAAGGGTTAGTGGTGATGGAGGAAACAAAGCGGATGCATAAGAGAAAGGCCAGGCCCTGCGTTATTGCTATGGCAAATAATCAAATGGCTGCAGGTTGTCATAGTTAAGCTGGTTTTCTTCTGACCTGTGGTAAGCTGTTTATGCCAACTAAGCTGCTTTTAGCTCTCAGATGTGAATGAGATCCCTGAGCAAAGCCTTGCTCCCCTCTAATCAATGCCAAATTAAAGAGCCACTTAGCATTACCTTACTGTCCCCACGAATGGTGATGGCTGGAGGGCTCTCTTAGCCAAGGTGGGAGTTAGGATGTGTCTGTGCAAGAAACTTGATGACTACAGTGGCTTAGTGGTAGCCATTAAAGCCATGTATTACGTTATAGCAGGGGGTTGGAACTAGATAATCTTAAGGTCCTTTCCAACCCAAACCATTCCATGACTCTACACCCCCCTGTGCTTGCTACTCTGCTTATTTCTCATTTGATAAATATTTAAACTATAAGAAATAGTAACTATTTCTTAACTTGTGCAACCACACTTCATACTTCTGACTGGACCCAATAGTCTAAAGGGAAACATCATTTTACTTGCGTACTACTGTTGGTGACTGTTCTCAGAAGCTTCTCATCTTAACTCGTCTACAAAAGGTGTATTTGCTCTTTAAACTCACAGCATTACGGAACGCATGTGTCAGGCAGTGCTCAAGAGGGATAGAAGCGACCAGTTTGCATTGCGCCCATCCCGCAGGCTTCCAGTGCATAGCAGTGTTTCTTCACAGCAGTGCTCCACTCTTTTTCTTATACCAAACTGTAGCTTCCTGAGACACAGTTCTCAAGCCAAAACTCAGTTTCAGCTTTATTTATAGAAACAGAAAAAGATACAAAATTATTAAGGCTGTATAAAGCACTGAAAAAAAACCCAACAAAACTGATTTTAGATCAGAAATCAGCATACTCCAGATGCCCTTCAAGGTCATTGCCATATTGGAGTGGGAAGTTTTGCCTGCATACAAATTGAAATCTAAACACTCAGAGCAGCCCCTTGTTTCAGGTCATAACAGTAATCGATAAGACCAAAGAGCAGACTCATGACTTTCCAATGTTAATTCAACTCAATTACAACATTTGACTTCAGTCTGAGAAACTTAAAGGGCTGGAGCTTCTGCTTTGAAACAGCAAGAGATGGGCTTCATCTTCACACTGGTAGAGAGCTGAAGAAACCCTTGTTTCTTCAGGAATAAATGATGGGGGGGTGGGGAAAGAAGGCTGCAACAGAGACATCAGAAATGCACGCACCAAGCTGAAGCCTATCATCTCATGGCCTGAATTCCTTGTTGAAGGGATAAGCCGTCTCAGACTTGGCTGAAGCCGCAGGAGTGATGGACAGGAGGATTCTAACTGTGACCCCCAACAGGCTGAAATGGCTGTTGGGGAGCATGGAACAGCTTTTGACAGGAGTCCTCCTGCTTTGGGGGCAGGAAGTTGCTCTTGGAAGAAGCCCTCGCCAGGACTGGTGGCCTTTCGCCGGGCCTAAGGGGAATGTCTAACTTCAGGAAGCCTAAAGGTCTTCAGATCCCCTCTTTTGAAACGAACCATTCCTAAGACTACCGAAAAAAGGGGGTTGTTTTAAGGTGACACTTTACATGAAGACATTAAAGACAAAAAGCACACTTTGCTACAGTAGGTACAAAAGCAGTTTAAGGCTGAAGTGCTGCAGTCACTGATAATGACAAATGTTCTAGCTTGTATCAGAAAGCAATCAAGAAGAACTGATGAGCATCATGGCCTTTGGGGAGCAGCGTAAGTGCAGGGCACAGCCCTGTGTGCCCCTGCACAGAGGCTGCGGGAGATTGGGCTTTTTGAATGCTGCAAGGTAGGGAAAAGCTTTTCCTCATCATCTTAAAATAAGCAGCAAAACACTAGCAAAAATAAAACCAATCTTCAGCGTATATAAAATCCCCATTGGGAGCTGCTGCTGCCAATGGACAAAGATGCTGTCTTATCAAAATCATTCAAAATGCTTCATAATCCCTCCCCAGCCCGGCCACAGCCCGTCAGTGTTTCTGGTTCAATTCCTGCATTCACAATGCAGAATCAATTAAATGAGCCTTTGTGTTTAACACATTGACCAAAGACTTGGCCTGGCACATCCTTCTGCAGTGCAGAAAAGCCATCAACCTGCCTTACAAATCCCTGGTTTGTGTCATTCCTAACTCACAGCGTACGTTTGCTCCCATTCAATTCCAACGTGAGAGTAGCAGTACAGGAACCCGAGGACAGTCAGTGTCGCCCATGGCCAGCCTATAAATAGAAAGACAGACAATCCCAGTCAGAATAATTAATGACTGCTTCGAGTAGAAATACCCTGGGGATGACTTATGATGCTTCTCATTCATGTTATTAGCAATACAGTCTCAGAAGGATGTAAAGCCAACCCACCAAATTTGACAGGCGAAATCTGCATTGTCTAACCTCCAGGGATGCCTGACCCCCTGCAGCCTCAGTCTTTTCCAGGTTTAGGCAACTCGGCCAGGGTTATTCCTGCTCTGCACCTCCAAATCATAACTGATGAATTAAAGAGCTCTGTTTCAATCGCTTCCTTTGGAGTAGGTTTGTCTATGAAGCAGCTCCCTAAATGAACCCTGACGCTTTCAGCTGGCTACAGTGCTTCCCAGGCACAAAGAGATGCAAAGCCACAGTGCAGCTTATTAAAAACCAGACCAAATCCAGCTACCTGTTCTGCAGAGTCTGCGAAAACCTCTGATCAAGGTTGGTTTAGGTACCCTGCAGCTGGATGTAAAAACTGATGTATGCACTCTACAGCCCCATAACAGCTAAGGGGGTCAGAGCACCACTGTGCCGCTGCAGAGCTGACAGCCCTATTTGCCTGTTGTGTTCTTGCTAGATTATTTTTTAACTAGAAAGACTGAATCCTCCAATAGATAAAACCTCTGCTGGGGAAATTCCTCTTCTCCTTGGAATTAATGAAATGCAGAGCTTATAGGCTGAGATCCTCAGCATTAGGCCCTAATGATTTTTGGTGCTTTTTGGCCGGGGGAAGGGGAAGGAAGGTGTTTGAGGGGTTTTTTGTTGCTGCTGTTGACCCAAGAATTTGGTTATGTGTATGACTGGTTTCTGTACGCTGCCCTCGACCCACCAGCCCCTGCTTCTGAAAGAGAAGCCTCAGTGCTTCCTCTTGGGGAAATCTGTGCTCTGAAGGAGCCTACTGGCAGCCAGGAGACTCCCACTGGCCTCAAGAAGGGATGGAGCGGAGCTGTAACCTCTCTACAACACGCTCCTCCAGGAAGAGCTCTTTCTGTAGGTATGTTTACAAGGTATTCTGTAGGCTGCCTTTGTCCAGGCTTCAAGCTGATTCCAGTCTGGAAGCAGTTTAATTGTGCCGATGTCCAGCTGAGCCTTAGCTTATTACCCTGCCCTCAGCAGGGGACCAGCCACGCTGGGACCCTTCCTCTTTGCTCTGAGCATCCCAAGCAGTTAACACTTCACACTGAACAGGCTCAGAAAATGTTATTTTGTCCCCTTCCAACTTGCTCACTCTCGCCAGCCAGAACCTGGTCAGAATATGTAGGTGTGCACTGGAAATCTATTCTAGATGCCTTAGATTTATGATAAGATTCTTCCATAGTGCCCACAACCTGGCTTTGTGGAGCCCCCACGTGCTCTAATCAGGCTTCCTCCTGGAACACAGGGAGCCTCCCCTGTACAATTACAGGTACCAGGGGTTATATTCAGAAGATTACCTCCTCCTGACCTAATCAGGATGAAAAGGAAGCGGAAGACAGCGTGACCTGCTGTGGGTGATGGAAGAGGGGAATTTTTCCAATTCAATCACTGCTACAGCTGTCCTAGGAGGAACTACACAGATCCCAAAGCATTTCTCGTTGCACAGGTAAGAGATAGTGAGGGGCACTGAAAGGGGGGACACCTCTGCCTTGCTGGCCCTTTCTTGCTGTACAGGAACCAGAGGCACTGCTGCTGGGCATGGGGACATGCGTGTGCTGCTCCCCTTGCCAGTAAGCAAACCAAAGGCATCACGTTCTGATGCTGGGCAATTCCAGATTAGCTCCAGTCCACGCGACAGATTTGCACAAGAGCATTCACACCTGAGAAGTGGCTCAAGGACAGCCTGAAGCAAGCAAGGGATCTTCAAACTGTTTGCCTTCCTCTATATTATTAGATATAAAATAGTTGAAAAGCCTGAAGAGCTTGGTCTCCAGATGGTGACTGTGGGAAGGACACACTGAGCACTGCCAATCCGGCAAGGACGCAGTTTCAAATTCCATCCAGCGTGTAAATGACCTGTGTGTTGTCCCTGTATGCGACCTCTATAATCAAACAGCAGCATGAGATGCTCTCTTGCGAAGTAAGTTCTCAGGAGCCTTTTCCTTGCTTAAACAGTGTCTCCTTGTAAACCCAACCAACCAAACAGGACTGTTGGTCTTGGACCTGCAGTTCCAAGGAAGTTCCTCTTTTTGCCCTGGCCCAGCAGCATCAGGTACATTCTTGCCCCTGGTTTTTGCCAATTCCCATTCTGCTCCTCTCAAACACCATTCTCTGGTGGCTCCCCAGCTTTACCTTATCACCCAAACCCACTCACCTATGCTGTACCAGACTCTGCTTGGCAGGGAACATGCCTGTGTTCTAGATCAGTGTCTCTCTCCAAAGTCCCATACACAAAGTGTACCCTTAGAAACATCACTGGAGTCAGATCAAGCACTAAGCTGTTAGGAAATGACTGAGTTAAGTTTCTCTATTCAAAACCATGTCACGTACCACCTTAAAACTTCCAATTTACTGACTGCCTTAAGTAATTTGATTTTCGACTTGAAGGCCCAGTTTTATGAGACAATGCGGAGTTCCACAATTTTTTTTTGGTGGAAAATGAATTAATATTCATTAACATATGCTATTCGTAAATCCAAGACCCACTCATATGCTTTTTGCAAATCCAGCAATATTTCTCACCTTTACCTACACAAATCTCTTAAACCAGCCGGATTTCCCTATTAACAAAGGAACGCTGGGTGAAGCGCATCAATGGAATCACGAACAAATCCCCAGCTTATACAAGTATGCTGCTCCCCAGGACATCAAACACAAACTCCTTGAAGAGGACTGTGAATTCGGAGCAAGGTAACAGCAGCGCTTTATCCCATCTATCACACAACCTCCACCCAAAGAAGCCTCCAGCCCCGGCTAGGCATGAGCCCGTGCTCAGTCACACAGAGCTGATTTACTGTCCTGTAGTCCTGCTGGTTTAAAACCACATTTTGACAAGTTACATACTCAGCTTTCAGCGTAACGAACAGGAGACTTGTTCCCATTACATGGTGAAGCCAGAATGAATACAAACTAACTGCAACAGGAACAGCTTTTGGAGTTACTCCTTCCTTTGAGCTTCCAATCTCGTCTTCAAGAACACTTCTGGATGCTTTGGGCACACTCTGCTTTTTGAAGGGAGAGTTACTCAAAAGTAACAGCCTGCATCACTGCTCCCAAAAGACCAGTTACGTCCTCCTTACCTCAGTTCACATAATTTGAAACAACATTTAATCATATATCCGTAAGGAAGCTCTTTCATATTTCCTAATCCCCTACAGTAATGAAAAAGCAGCACAACAGCAATATTTTGGGCATATCTAGGTTTCACAGTGTTATCAAAACACTAGGAAATGCTCCTTTGGCCCTTCCAACCTGTGAGATGTAAGAGAAAGGGACCCTAGTTGCACGTCCCGAAACTGCCTTAGTAGCTCTGGGACTTTAATGCTATTTTCAGATGTGACCTGGCCACTCAGTCCTCAGAAGTCTTCAAGTACAGAGTAGTGATTAAATCAGAAGTCAGAAAAAGTCATCCCCCTGAAAAGCCTGTCTAGAGGAGCATGCATCTTACCCTGACTTTGGTTTGAAAGTACTGAAGTTGCTGTAAGATTCAGGACAATCTACCCTTAAACAAAAGTTCACGTGTGACAAGACACCGAAGCAGCTCCCCTGTACAGTGGAATTACTGAGACACAGCGGTGGGGAGGAGGCGGAACAGGCACTGATTCAGCAAGCCGAGTAAGAAGCCAAAGCAAACCAGCACCGAAGCCCACGACCTCTCTTACCTCCAATGACAAACATCCTTAAAAGATCACTAAAACTACAACATTTTCAGGAGAAATAACACCTTCAAAACTAGAGATCAGTGGAAAGAAACCTATGATCTAGCCCAGAAGCAGAGATAAACCCTGGTTTTGTACTTTTAGTTGCAGGTCCATGCATCACTTGCAGGTGGAGCCCTGCTGACCATTAGAACAGGGCAAGTCCAAGAGCATGATACCCCAGTTACTCTTCTGGTACTTGGGAAAGGAGACCCTCTATATTTTCAGCTGTGTTAGCATTCAGCATGCAGACATGGGACTGGGTGACTGCAAAACACATCAGAGGTCATACAAAACAGCTCTGTGTGTCGTGCATCCAGTTTTCCAGCTCCTCACAGAAGTGAGGACACCACACAGACGTGGTGCACTGTATTCCAGCCCTACTCCAGGCTGGCTCTGGGTACCACTGCATTATGCCGTAGCTGAACAGAAATATTCATTGTGCTCTCCTTTCACAGATACTGTTCTTCTTCAAACAGATCAAGCTCGGTGTTACAACAAGGAGAAATGGAATAGAATGTTTCTCCTGGAGTTCATTCCTCTTCTGAAGGTACTAAAGGAGAGTATGAAAGCAATTCTAATTTTCAATTATTGGTTTTAAAAGCCATTTCTGAAGGATGTTCTTGTCCTTATAATGCACCCTTCAAAATACAGCACTCGGATGCTAACCAGCAAAATCACCCTTTACAGACAGCAGTTTCCTACAGACTCCTCTAAAGTGCCCCTAGATACTCATTCCTTCCTATCTGCCTCCCTTTACTCACAACTAACCCAGACAGGAAATTGGGTATTTTCAATTATCATGTGAGGGGAAAGAGCCAAGCATAGCCCTTGTTTTCCAGCTTAAGTAATTTTACCATTCCTTAAGTAAAGGCTAACATTTAAGAAAGCTCTATGAAACTGGAACCTATAATAGTAAACAACTCTATGCCCAGGTCTAAAGAAAACAAACCAGAAGCAATTACGGAAGTATGCGACCTATTTGGAATTCAGTAGTTACCTCTCATGCCTTTATATGCCCCTCTATCAATATATCTCTCTATCACCTACTTCTTCAGTTTCAAATAAAATCCTGTCATTGCCTCACATTGCTGGACTCGCCCTTAGCAAGCTCTGGAGTGGTTTACAAATAGCTGATAGCATTGCCCCAAGCACTTCTGTGCTACAGCTCACCCCAAGAACAAAATTCAGACAAAGGAAGATGCAAGCAGGGCTGGTAGAGAGCCGGGAAAAGCTCTTGTATAGGTTGAATTGTACCCTCTCTGTGATAAAGCTTACTGTAATATCATGTCACAGGGCCAAAAGCAGAGAAGAATAATCATGTAAAATACTAAATGAAGACATTGTGTGGTTGCAGCATATCTGCAGTGGTTGCTGTACCATAGGTACAGCAACAGAATTAGACCGACAGAATATTAATGTATCTAAATTACCCATCCCAAGCATATCTGCCCCATCTCCACCCATCTGTGTACCCTCTGCTTGAGCTGACGAGAGTAGGCAGGGAGCTAAAGCTGGTCTTTATCCTCCCACTGCTCCCCAGGCTCTGTACCACGCGGGGAATTAGATGAGAAATGCAGTTTCTCACCAGTCTGTATTTTCTAGAACAGCGCTATTAAAAGACTGCTCCTGCATGCATGAAGTGCTGCGGGAACAGCTCCGGTCAGGGAAGCAATCTCCTCATTATTTAAATTCTTCCTGGCATTTGGTGATCAATTTATTTTTTTTTTTTCCTGTATTTTTTTTTTTAAAATAACCCATATTTGAGGATAAGCCCTTAAAAATCCCAATGTGTGTAGCTGTTCCTCTTCACATCCAGCACAACTTGTAATACTTGAAATCTTAGCCTAATTAAGGCTCCTAGTTTCTGGGTTTAACACGTAAAATGAAGAGGCTACTAATACGTGTTATTCAAGTGCTTAAATTCAACTGTGCAGATTAATGGCTAACTTAGGCATTCCTGTCTGTGCACAGCCTGCATCCTTGTGTGGGAGCTTTTATTAATAAGCATCTTATTTTTGCATACTTCCAGTTCAGCTACTGAGACATCAACTGCTGCCGCTAACAAACAAGCCTGGAAGAAGGAGCTGATGCAGAGAATTTAACTTCCATTTAACTGGCTTCTCGGCTCCTGTCAAACCAGGGATATCAAATCACCTCCAGCTGTTCACTCAGGGATAACTGCGAGGATGGAGAGGTAAGATGCAGTATAAAGAGGATAATGAATTTGGTCGCAGAAGAACACATATGGCAAGCAAAGCCCTAACCTGAGGCATGGCAGAGGGATTTTGTGCTGCTGCTTTCAGCCTCCACATCGCACATGTCACAGAGGAGAGCAAGAAATTCTGCCAGCAAATGCACAGGCAGCAGGGTCCCAGCTGGGCACCTCCATCCTCCCACCCCACTGAAGCAGCACACAGGCTCACAGCGTCTCTATATTCAAGATGCCACCTCGGCCCATCACTGGCCCGCAGCGAGCAGCTCCCACATGCTTCCCCTCCTCCATGCACTGTGTAGCAGCTCAGCCTGGGAGACTCCTTATTGGCACTGCTTAATGCTATAGATTTCCAGGTGCTCAAGATACTGAAGCTTCAAGTGTACTGCTGTACAATAGGAGGTATTTCAAAGGAAAGCCAGGGGAATGAATCACCGAATCATAGAATCAGCTAGGTTAGGAAAGACCTTTAAGATCATTGAGCTGTTCGCTGTCAAGCCTACCACTAACCCATGTCATTGAGGGCAAACTCATCTCCCCTCATGGCTGCCCCTCATAATCTCCAGTCACAGCCACCCCTGATCTGCCCTCTCATAGTGGCCCACACTCTACAGCTGCCTCCCCTACCCCTCATGGCCACCCTTCATCTCCCATCAAGATCTCCCCTCATGGCCACCGCTCACACCCCATAGCTGCCCCTCACCCCTTATTGAGGATAATCCAAAGGCTGTCCCTAGAGACAAGACTGGGAAGGACAAAATCCTTCATGTCCAGACCTGAACCCCAGCCGGGGGAACAGGCAGTGACCACAGAAGCTTCCCCTTCAGCAGACATGAAGTAGTTTCCAGCCAAAGACATTAAGGAATGTGTAACACAGCATCTGCTCATGTGGATTTTAAGTGATAGCATCCCAGAGGATGCTTACATCTGTGCTGGCCGAGGAGTACTTCTGACTGCTGGAAAACTGCAAATGGACAGGTAACAGTCCAAGACCATCATCTGCAACACAGGATGACTGTAACTCACCCAGATCAGCATTACTGAGCGCAGACAGCCATAGTCTCTTAAGTGTTTTCACAATGCAAATCAGTTTTGTTTTGAAGACAGAGATCAGAAAAGTTGTGGCTTTTCAGTGTTCTTACTGTGCGTGGAACCACGTTCTACCAGAGCTAAAACCATTTTACTTTCATGCTTGACAGCACCGAGGGAAGTTGCGTGCTCACAAGGACTTTCTTGAACAACAAGAGATCAACCTATGGCAAGGCTAAGGATGCTGGACATACTTTTCCCTATTGATAAGCTGCAAATATACAATTTCATAGGTAGAGCTCAAAAGATAGGCTTCTCCTATAGCTTTTATAAAGCACCCCTTGACACAATTCCAAGGATGACGCCAAACTATTTGCATTGCATGGAGTATGTCAATGAAAGAAAAAAAAGCTGTTACTCACAAATGCTGGTACGTGCTCCATGGATACAGGTATCCATGCAGGATGTGCCTGCCTGCACGGATTCTCTGTTCTCTTTGGAGCCTGAACCTCATTTAGCGCTTCCTCACTATGAGAGCAGCAGCTCTACGGGTGCTGTACAATGCAGACCAGGAGCAATATTTCTCCTGTATGTATCCACAGTACGAACAGGATGATGCTGCCAACTTCACTCTGTCCTTCTTGGGTTTTTTTTTCTGTGGCAGTATCTGACCATAATTGCACCTTAACTATTTTTACTTGTAAATATTGTCTAGAGCACAAAGGAATCATACGAGTTATGCCTCTGCTTCATGTTTTAATATGAACCTCTACTAGTTCTCCCAGCAGAGCCAGATAGTGGAAAAAAAGCCTGAGACAGTAATCCTGGTCTCATGCATATCAAGTCAACTCTGGAGTAAGTCCACTCAAATCAAAAGAACCATACTCGGGCTACTGCTGAATTTGAATTACCAGTAAGCAAGACTGCTTAAAGCTGCCTGGCAGGATCTTTCTGCCACAATTACTAATAGGAAAGGAAAAGAGCACCGAAGTTCTCAGATTAAGGAGTGAACCTGTAAATCAGAAGCAAACTTCTTTTTCCTGCCAGGTCTTTGGCTGAGAGCTACACACAGGTAATGTGAAATCAAAGCCCATAAAGTAGGAAATCTCAATTTCAATGCCTTCAAAAGCATTACTGTAAATAAAGATGTGTCTTTGCCCAGAAACAAGGCTAAAGAGCTACCTCTTCAATGTGTTATTGTAAAGAAAACGTTTTGGAGTCATACATCTGGCTTGGCATGCATAACGACAGCACTATCCTTACCATTAAATGTCTACTGAGGTATTCCCAGCACAACCTCCTTAAATATGGAGTGAACAAGGGGTAACACTTGCAAATATTTTAGCACATTTTCCACTTGGAATTGTTTGCTGAGTGCTAGAGCTTGAAATCCAGGAGGATTTCTGTACCAATCTAATTGGGGTTCTTGGATTTAGATTTCTATGTCAGCCTTTTTGCAGACAAAAACCCCTCTTTCTCTAGCCTTTTAGTGCTTGGGAGCGCTTGAGAAATCAAGGCTTTATACTCTGAAAAGCAGAGGATTTAAAGCAGGGATTCAGACAGGTATCATCAATCACCAGCAGGCAAACATTTGGGTAAAAAGGTGAAGTATTATAATTTATTTCCTCAACCTGATTTCTGGCTTAAAGTACCCTGGAGTGGTCATGAATATAAGATGCTTAAAGGACCACAATTTAATTTTTTGAATATGAAGGATTATTTAAGGATGAATTATTCACAGTCCCCTCTCTACCTGCAACGCACTTTTCAATCTACAATTTTTCCTTGTCATCCTCAAAGCCACTTACGTTCCTAGAGCACTGCAGTAATTTGATGGTGCTGCCTTGTCCCTTCACGGCATTAAGAACAAGTAAAAAAAGCAGAGAGTGTGACAAATTTAACAACTGTTTATGACCAACTACACTGGCAATAAACAAACTGCAGCTTCTTACCATGGCGCTCTCGTACCTGTAATGCTGGGTGTAATGGAAATTGTATTACCTGTTAGAGCTTAATGCAGTAAGACGAGGGCTGAGAACACATCAGTCATTTCCAGGAACACTGCATTTGGGATGATTGCTGCGCCAGTGTAAAGCTAGCACTACAAGTGAGGCCACTGAACCAAGTTCTTATTTAACAGAAATCCAAGCATCTTGAGGGATGGAAGTGCACAGATAGATAAGGTAACCAGGCCACCCTGCACTTGCTTACCGAGCCATAGCAACTGATCCAAGACTAAGGCACTGTTAATGCTGCTGCTCTCAGGCTGCATGAACGGAGCTGGTGCAGGGCCTGGAGCACAGTGTGATGGGGAAGGGCTGGGGGACCTGGGGGGTTCAGTCTGGAGAAGAGAAGGCTCAGGGGGCACCTGATGGCTCCCTACAACTGCCTGAGAGGAGGATGGAGCCAGGAGGGGCTGGGCTCTGCTCCCAAGGAACAAGGGATGGGACAAGAGGAACCGGCCTCAAGCTGCACCAGGGCAGGTTTAGATGGAGCTGAGGAACAATTCCTGCCCCAGAGGGTGCTCAGGCATTGGAACAGGCTGCCCAGGGCAGGGCTGCAGTCACCGTCCCGGCAAGTGTTCACACACCGTGGAGATGAGGCCTCAGTGCCATGGGTCAGTGGTGGCCTTGGCAGTGCTGCGGTAAAGGTTGGACCGGATGAGCTTAAAGGGCTTTTCCAACCCAGTTGGTTCTATGATTCTGTGAAGTTACTCCCCTTCCACTGGTGTCTTGTTCTCACAGCATCCCCAAAAAACCAAGAAAAGGGCTAAGGCAGGAACTCCTGGAAGGACAGTGTGGTCTCAAGGCAGCGATCAGCCAACAGAAAACATTGCCAATGAACAACCTCCATCACAGTGGTGGCACAGCACATGAAATGCAATTGTTACATGCAGGTTATCAAAAGGAAAAGGGCTACACAGGGTCGACCTTGGTTGACCAGGTTTTGATAAAAGAATTGTTTCATTTCTCCCCTGCACAATCTGCTGCAGCACATACAATCATCATAACTACACAGAAAAATTATCAGTAAAATAGTGCAATTACAGATAGTTTGTGGGTAAGATTCAATTCATTTTAATTTGGGGGAAAAAAAGAGCCTGTGGTCGTCTGCCATCAAGAGCATTTGAAACAAAGGAAAAACCGCCTCCAAAACACAAACTTAAAATTACTTTAGAGATATCAATATTTAATTGATTTATTCGAGGTAAAAATCAGACAATTTGCTTATATAGACCCAGAAAGCACATTCTGGATTTCCAGAGTATATCTAGCAAGTCTGGGGAGGAAAAACTTTATTCCCTGCTTTCTGTGTAAATGAGAAGTGTGTTCGCTGTGACACAGAGCCCCGTGAGTATCTGAAACCAGGGGTCTATGTGAGCTGTGTGAGCATGGAGCTCCTCTGAAGCAAAATCTAGCAAACCCTTTATCACCTATGCTGGAAAACACAGATTAGAAATAGGCAGGCGGCTACATCAGCATGCACAATGTGCCAGCACTGCCAAGCACAGGGAGCTGGTTTCTGAGCCCTGCTTGGCTTTCCTGGGATGTGGTCTCAGGCCAGCAAGCAGCCACCCAAGGGAAGGAGTTTGATCAGCACAAGTCTGGGCGAGTTACCCGCTGGTGTGGTATGAATGTGTCAGGCCAAGCTCCTTCATCTGTACACTGAAGACAGCAATAGCAATAGCAATTTGCTCTGCAGCTGCTCAGAGGAGCGTACATGCAAAGATTTAAGCCTGGATGCTCTCCTTGGCCTCCTGTTTAAGAAGGCTTCCTGAGCAGCAGCTGACTGGGATTGCTCACAATGTTCCTTTCAGCTGAGATGGCTGCACCGGTGGAGCAGAGCAAGGAACATGGTCCATGTCTGCAAAAAGATTTCCTAAATAAAAATCCTTCCTCTTTTTATTATATCTGTAGCAGCATATTCCCTTTTGTAGAAGGAAAAATACCTTCACAACCACCAGCTCCTTTACATTGGAGAGGGACCAGAGGAAGACCACAAAAATGACCAGAGGGATGAAACACCTCTCTGATAGAGCTGGAGTTGTTCAGCCTGGAGAAGAGAAGACTCTGGGGAGACCTTATTGCACCTTTCAGTTCTTAAAAGGGGCCTCTAAGAAAGATGGGCAGAGACTTTTGAGCAGGGCCTGTTGTGACAGGACGAGGGGCGATGGGTTTAAACTAAAAGAGGGAAATTCAGGCTGGATGTGAGGAAAAAATTCTTTATCATGAATGTGGTGAAACACTGGCACACGCTGCCCAGAGAGGTGCTGGATGCCCCATCCCTGGAGACATTGCAGGCCAGGCTGGATGTGGTTCTGGGCAACCTGATCTAGGTGAAGATGTCCCTGCTCATTGCAGGGGGTTGGAGTTGAGGAGCTTTGAAGGTTCCTTCCAACCCAAACAATTCTCTGCTTACAGTAAACTATAACCAAGCAAAGCAGCATTATTATGCCTTGCCAGAAAGTTAGTGCCTACATTTACATTGACTTATTTAACTAAATGCAGCTTAGAGGTATAATCTTCCTATGTGCTTCCCTGGCCCACTAAAATTAGCAAGGAACAAGATCTGATGCATGGCTGTTGTACTCTCTGTCCCCCCTGTGCCCTGCTACCCAACGTAATAAAAGCAGTGCTGCAAGCTGCTTTAACAAGACCATCGACAGCACTAATACACGCATCTTGCTCAAAACCAACACACACATGCACCTCTCCAGAGGGGACTGGTGACCCATTTATATACATCAGCTCTGCAGTGTTCAACTTGTTTCATGTCCCCTTGCCCAGGCATGCAATGAAGTGACACTTCAGTGATTCACAGCCTTGATGGTGTTTGCTATTGATTTAAAGCAGGAACAGATTGGCTGAAGCCAGCTGTACAACCCCAGGCTAAGCGACACGATGAAAGCCCTGAGGGCTCGGCTTGCTTGATGCCCTCACCACAACATGTTTGGGCCCTACATGGATGCTGGGGACATGAGGACACCAGCAGGCTCTCATTGCCCTGACCAGACTTAGCAGTGGCCTCCACATTGCATTTAACTGTATAAAAGCATATTGTTTACACTTATACTGTATGCACGCTGTGCTCGATCGTGATTTGACCTCCCAGTTCCACCTCAGCCCTGCCTTGTCACCACTACCTTGCCCAGCCCTGGCTGGCCCCTTGGCTCACCCTAGTTGACGCCAATGGTGCCTCTGCCCGTTGCCCCTCTGCGCAGGGTGCTGGTAGAGCAGCCTTGGTGGCACATAGTAGGCTTCATCCCCAACCACTGTGGGCTTTCTCCTCGTGCTAATTCTCTCATGGGAGAGAACTATAATGAGAACTGGCTATGAAGCAGTCATTTCCATTTGTAAATGGGGTAGCACAAAGGAAGAAATGAGAACAAATTTCCATATGTACAGTCCCTGCTAAACAATCATCTCTGCAAACCTCTCCACAGCGTGCGTGGTGCATGCGCCTTCTCTACAGCATCAGCCGCACGACCGGAATGATTAATTAATCTGGCCATTATCACATCAGCTCAGAGGATCCGACAACAGAAGAGACCTGGAGCCGATTTGCTTTCTTGCGAAGCTCACAGTTCACACGCAATGGTGTGGCCACACAGATTAGTCATATTAAAAATAACTGGGGGTTTAGTGAATGCTGCGCCTCAAGCAGGCCCAGACCATGAGCACACCTCTCCGTTTACAATCACTACATGTCAAAGCACTTTCTTATATTCCCATTTTAATCTAAACCATCAAGGTGGAGCAGTAACCTGCCCATAGCGGGCTGGCCAAGCAGCCCAAAGCCCAGCCATGTGGGCACTGGATGGAGCATGTGCTGGAAAGAGCAAGACATGAGGAACAGCTCTACAGGTGGTAGAGCAAAAGGCCTGTGTCTCTGTTAGCATCATTCCTCATGTCACTGCTACTGTCAATAAATGATCTGATTGGGCTGTGCAGCTAATATTTTTAGCATGGCATAAGAAATGTGGAAAAGGTCTATTTTAATCTGAGGTGAGAAAATATCTTATCAGATCAGATGCACTTAGATGGGTGTGATAGGATGGCAGAAGGAAAGCCAGCCATGGAAAACAAGCCACTGAGAACAGTTACTGCGATTTTGCACGGATGCAGTAAAAACATAAATCATAAATTACAGCCTGGTTTGAGTTAGAAGGGACCTTAAAGATCATCCAATTCCGACCCCCTGCCACAGGCAGGGACACCTTCCACTAGAGCAGCTTGCTCCAAGCCCCTGTGTCCAACCTGGCCTTGAACACTGCCAGGGATGGGGCAGCCACAGCTTCTCTGGGCACCCTGGGCCAGCACCTCAGCACCCTCACAGGGAAGAGCTTCTGCCTAAGAGCTCATCTCCGTCTCCCCTCGGGCAGGTTAAAGCCATTCCCCTTGGCCTGGCCCTACAGGCCTTGTCCAAAGCCCCTCTCCAGGTTTCCTGCAGCCCCTTTAGGCACTGGAGCTGCTCTAAGGTCTCCCCTTCAGGAGCCTTCTCTTCTCCAGGCTGCCCCAGCCCAGCTCTCTCAGCCTGGCTCCAGAGCAGAGCTGCTCCAGCCCTCACAGCATCTCCGTGGCCTCCTCTAGACTCTCTCCAACAGCTCCACATCCCTCTTGTGCTGAATGGGAATGAATGGGGTTAAGTGGACTGGGAGGGGTTTCATTTTAGTTAAGCTTGCCAAAGCTAGAGGTTGGCTACCCTTGTCGGTGAAAGCGTATCACCAAACGAAGATGTCAAGGTGTCTGCCATTTACACTGATTATCTGGAGAATCTCCAAAAGGGAATATGTCTGACTCTGCTGAAATAGGCTATTTTTCTCCTGAAGGCAGTATTACTCTTGATCTTGGCAAGGAGATTAATGCCAATTTCTTTGACAAAGAAATTCGGACACATAACAAGGACAATAGAGGGCTCTTCTTCTCTCCCTCTTTATTTTCAGTTGGATCTTCTACTGGTTCTACATGAATTATTTCTAAAACTCAGTGCCTCCTGCTGAACACATATTGTGGATGAAATGGGAGAGCTCCCCAAAAATTGATGCACTGTTACTGACTGCAGCTGATTTTTGCACAGGAAAATGTACATTTAAAGAGAAATGTATCCATTTGTTTTCTTGGTTCTTCACTCCATTTAGAAATCTGGAATGAACAATCTGGCTGTCCAGCCACCACATATCACCTTACTCAATGCTTTCCAACAATCCTTTTAATGGATACTGGCACACCCAGTATAGATTGCAAAAGTTCTACTCTTTGGACCAAATTTTCTGACACAAGTCTTGGCATCTTCCACGTCTGCTCACACTGTACTCATCATATGGGCCCAGGCTGCTCAGATGACCTTCTATTTCCCCTTTGAAGCATTATTTTGCATTGGGATTTGTCTCAGCGTTCCCTTTACTGCAGAACTGCAAGATGACTACGGGTAAAAGACCTTCCTCTGTCCTTTAGTGTTTCAGTGAGTACCGGACTCAAGTGAGGAGCTCAGCTGCAGGCAAAGTTTGACGTAACAAAGAAGCCTGATTAAATAAGAGTAATCTACCACTTGGCAGAATCCTTCAGCAATTCATAAAAGTCAAACACCATACTTAATGTTTTGATCAGGAACTCTGCCTAGGTCTTTGGCTTGCATTCCTGATGACCTTTAAATTGCACGTGAATACCTTTCAATCACTAAGGCAGGAAAATTACCCTGACAGATGGACCAAGGTCATTACCAAGTTACTAACATCTCTACCTTTCCTTTACTGAAGCCCCTGTATCTTCTAATAATAATAACAATAAATTGTGTTCCATTCTTCACAGTAATGAAACATAATTTGTTTTAAATCCTAAACCAGAGTGCAACAGATGTTACAACTGTTGGGTGCAATACTTGAGAGGCTATGGCACATCTCCATTTTGATTTGCTATTGGAGGCCTCAAAACACAATAAATCAAATCACAGAGAAGGACAGAAGCAGAAGGGCGACTCAAATGAGCTGGCATCACCCTAGACAAAGGCTGACAAAATAAAGATCAAAGAGATCAAATGGATCTCCAGTAAGAAGGGAGAAATGACAGAGAGAGACTGAGAACCAAACTAGGGAAACGGTGACAGAGAAAAGATGGGAAGCAAGAGTCAAACTCACAGACTTGAAAAAAATTAACTCTTCACTACATTAGAAGCCATAGGAGGCTTCCTCAACTCATCAGTACTGATGTAACCGTCCAGTTAGAAAATGAGCAAAGATTGGGCTATGCATTATACTGGACAACAAATGGTCTCAATCAAGTATGTTATGAAAGAGTAAAACATTCAAGTTCTCTTTTTAAACCACGCTTGATTTTTAGGAGAGAGCTAAAAATACTAAATAACAATGTTTTGGGGTTTACTTTTTCAAATCAGGTGCTTATCCTTACTCTTTCACGTATAAGCAAACACAGCTTGGATGTCAACAGAAACCTCTCCACTGCTCACGTGTGTGCCTCACAGGGACACTAGCTAGCTCAACCTTGTGCCTTTGGGGCACCCATGCATCCCGTACGTGCAGCATGGATACCAAAGGTCATTTGGCAAAAGACACCCCCAAACCCGATCAATTTGTAAACTGTGGTTACTACTAACTACAGTGGCCTTTACCTGACAACAATGGGTCCAGGGTTTCAAGCCTAATTATGTTTCAGACTCAAGACTTAAGTTATACAGTGAAGAGTTGTAAGCTTGGTACCGGTTGACCAGCAGCTTCATTAAAGCTGCAATCTTACTACTGCAGAAAAATGGCATTGTCCTTCCTCCTGAAGATTTAAGTGGACTTAATCTTGCTTCTCAATCAAGCTTAAGAGCACATTAAACACCCTGCTGTCAGTAGCCAACCTCTTTAATGAAGGCAGCAGTACATAAAGCTGAACTGAATTATTAATTAAATTACTTGTACAGGACTCACATGATGCTAGAAACATTCAGTCAAAAGCACTGAGTAAATACTGACATTTTCAAACAAAATAACCACTATTTTTGATTAGCGGAGACCTAGTCCCACTTATACATTCACTTTGAATCAGCTATAAATTATCACAGAAGTAATTAATTTGTGTCATCTTTCAACACCAATACAAATTTGGCAAAGCACTATGTGTAATTAACGTCAGTGACTAAAATGCTCTTCAAGTGTGTGTCCTTGGCTAAGCACAGCACTGCCGTGGTCTCAGTTTCAAGAGAACTGATGGGTCAGCACTTACTATTGTAACAGAAGGACAGGAAGGTTCCTGTAGGCAAAGCTTTACCGGTTTCTACACTAGAAATGAAATCGTAGCTATTTTATGGAACACCACAGGCAGTGTCAAGGGACAGAAAGTGCAAAGTGTAAGCAGCACAAAAAATCCCACCCTTATTCTTTCACAACCACACTGAAGACTCAGCGTTTCAGACGTGACATCTGGGGGTGCAGTGGGTTTTCTTGTGTGGTTTTTCACTTTGTCAGTAGCCATACTCATAGTAGCGCCTGCACACCATGTTGTAGCAACGACAGCTATTGCATTTGCTGTGTTAATAATTATATTGGACTAGATTCACAAAGGGAAAGACACTTCACTCTGGGAGGCTTCTGCTGGAGGCTTGCACTGGAGCTGCCCCTGATGCTGGGCGCAGCTTTCTGCCTCCTTTGGAAGCTGCTCCATGGCTCACTTCTGCATGAAAAAGACAAGATTTTCTGTATCCTCATGGCTTGCACACTCCCTTGTAGCAGAATGGAAGAGAGAGATCCCCTTTCTGCTCCACAGACTATGTTTTGCTTCTATCCAGTAACCGTTTAAAGTAAATCAGACTGTCCAGGTGGCAGAAACTAAAACAACCACATCCTACAGATGCTTCCAGCTTGTGTTTAGCATTCCCGATGAGGGCAGATCTTCAGAGGAAGAAAATAAGGCCACAAATAAAGACAAGAGCATCACAAAGGACCCTTAATGCATGGCAGACACATACACCAAGACAGGCAATCCTGGAGGAAAAAAGGGGGATGGAACAACAAGAGCTATCTTGTCTCACAAGGAACGTTTTGCCATTTCCTATAGACTGTCAAAGCAGGTAAATGCTGACTCCCTCTCCTTGTTTCTCCTGTCTTCATCTCCTCCTTTCATCAGCAATAATATTACTTATAAAAGCAGCATGAGATAGAGCATGTGTATTTGACTGTAATGCAGGAGCCAGCTTCACTGAGAGACAGATCAGCAATGATTACTGCAATGTAAAGAACACACCTCTGTGTCAGTGAGCGATCACGACTTTTTAAACAAGGACTTGACCTTTCTAAACTTGGCATAGATCAAACTCATTGAGACATGCCTAATCCAGGGCAAGCCCTTCTACAGACAATACAGTGGATTTTTCATGCATTGCTAGCACTGAAGACTTCACCTTCAGCTCAAGAAGCACAGAAACCAATGCACTGAAAGGCCATGTTTCTGCTTCATGGTCACTTCTGGCTCTTCCTTCTGTGCTACTGCTCACAAACCCCAAAGAAAAGGGTATCTAAGCAGGGCTGTGAAAAAGCACATCACAGGGAGGAATGGATGCTGAACTGCTACGGACTGACAGCAGGCATGAGAGCCAAGACAATCCCGGTTCTGCTACTGACTTGCTGTGTCTCTCTGTGCCTCTGTTTCCCTCTGTTATTTGTAAAGCAACTGGAATAAAACAACTCTTCAACTGTTTAGGTAAAAAATACAGTACAGGACAACAAAAGGAGACACACCTGACTACTGCCGTATTTTCCTGCTCAGAAGCCTGGCAACCTACTGTAACCTTAAAGTTGGCCAAAGTAGATTCAAATGTCAGGAGAAGAAACCATGACCTTTCTCTTCAGGAGAGGCAATGAGAAACAATGAAGATGGGGGTTTTGGGACATTTCTGAGCAACTCTGTCCTGTTGCCAATGCAACACAAGTGTTACTGCAATAAAGTACTATTTATTTAAATCAATGGCATCATGGTATAAAATTTGCATCCTATCAAATGCATTAGCTCACACTGTGATGTGCACAGAGCTCCAAGACAGAGTCACCATCAGCCAACATCAGGCTCAGTGGAAAGGATGCCTTAGGAACAACAGAATGATCTTGCTGTTACTAGGAGATTAACTGCTCTTACTAAAGGCTACTACCAGATTGTAACCCTCACTGCTGTGAGAGGATCTCTGGGTCCAGAGAAGGGCAGCGGAGCTGGTGCAGGGCCTGGAGCACAGTGTGATGGGGAACGGCTGAGGGACCTGGGGGGTTCAGTCTGGAGAAGAGAAGGCTCAGGGGGGACCTGATGGCTCCCTACAACTGCCTGAGAGGAGGATGGAGCCAGGAGGGGCTGGGCTCTGCTCCCAAGGAACAAGGGATGGGACAAGAGGAACCGGCCTCAAGCTGCACCAGGGCAGGTTTAGATGGAGCTGAGGAACAATTCCTGCCCCAGAGGGTGCTCAGGCATTGGAACAGGCTGCCCAGGGCAGGGCTGCAGTCACTGTCCCTGCAAGTGTTCACACAGCGTGGAGACGAGGCCTCAGTGACAGGGCAGAATTGTACTGAACAAAGCATGGATTTGTGTGAGATGTCCTCTGGTACAATCCCGTCATGGTTATTCCCTCTTCGAAAAATGAGCCTCCAAAGAAATCCTGCACTAGCTGCAGACATTTCTCTAGGAAGTCATTAGGCCTTGAGAAATCTGGCATCTTGAAGTTACTCTACATTCCTGAGGGCTAACCTCTCCTAAATGCAGTGCACCAGAGGTTAATTACTATGGCTCTCACTCTAACTAGAGCTAGCCTCTACCCCTTCCACCGGAAGAGAGCCATTAGTAATTTTCCCCTAAGCAGCACAGTTCATTAGATGCTGCTGTCAACTATAAAATAGCTTTTGTCTCTTTTAGATTGTTTTTGTTTTGCGGAATTACACAGAATAAAAGGCAATGCGCACTGAATGTGGGCTTCTGTGATGAAAGGCACGACTGCCACTGCCCAGGTTGAAGCAGCTCAATAGCTGAAAGCAGCAGCATCCTGCGGAGAATTGATGTGACAAAACTTGGCCTCAATTTTGGAGGCAGGCTATAGATCTTCAGCCCTGCACAGAGCAGCGAGTGTATTGAACACAGGCTGTGTCAAATTCAGCATGCAGCTTCCCCCACGTCTGCTTTCTGTGAGATGGCCTCACTGCTTGGGGAAGATTTCTTAAGAACAACACTTGGATGGTGTTTTCTAAGGCTATGAAAGCACACGTGAAAGAAACAAGGCTGACTGCAGTAAATATAAGGTTTAACGTATCTGGGCTAAGCTCCCACTAGAATTTTCCTGTTACACTGTAAGGTACAGCTTCAAATCCTGTGGTCTTTGTAGAAAATGGGTTTCCCTCAGAAAAGAAGACAATTAAATCTGGTACTGACAAAATGGTGGGGGTTTTGTCACCAACCGTAAAGGAAACAGGACCAAGCTGCTGGGAGCTGATGTGCTTTGGTGTATGGTGACAGCCACTCCCAGCAACTCAGCGCAATTTAAAAGCACTCAATAATCTGGGGGACTTGGCTTGAAAGTAGCTGAAATATTGAACCCCTGGAAATATAGCATTTGCTTGTGACAAGGGTATGTGACATACAACTTGTGTGTAAGTCATTGGAGGACTTCACAGCTCTGAATACATGGCAGGACCTCCTCTAACAATCTTATCCCCCCAAACTCTTCCCTACCTTCCCATCTGAGAAAATGAGTGAATTTACTATCTCAATAAGTAGCAACACTTGAGTATTAAATGATGCATTCCTCTAGTAAAACAGTTGGAGACAGGAAAATATTCCAAACTTCTGATCTACTTCAGTGAAAAGAAGACACAATTTTGCACAGGCACGATAAAATACTTGTGTAAAATGAAGTTGTTCAACCAATAATTACCAGACTTCTGTAAAAAGTGTTAGATCTCCTACTCTAACTTGCATGAAAAGCAGTTAGAAAACAGGTGACACTTGTGTCTGCTCTGAATCTGTAAATGTCACTTGAACACGTTTTGCTATCACTCCTCCATCTACCAACTTTTTCAGTGCAGCACTTGGTCACCTTACAGCTACCAACTTATTTACCTGCATAAACATTCTGTGCATGGAAACTCTTCCACCATTTCGTCACCATCCCCACTGTTCGGCTCCAAAACCTGGCAAGCTCTCCTGTGTGCTTTCTTGTATAGGGGGAAGGCTGCAGGGACTGCAGACCTCAACAGTAGCCTGGATGTAAATACTAGAGGGTTTAACACATGAATACAGAGGTGTGTAAAACAAGTCCCATCCAGGACAAACACAACAGGGTGAAGCAAAAAGAAGTCCAAATAAAGCAACAGACTGTAAAGGGGACAAATCGTGGCAGGGATAGGAACAAATGCAGGTGGAACTGTCTACAGAGCAGAGGAACAACTGTCTGCAAAGCAGGCCCATATAGCAAACTGTCATGTTGAAATCAATGAGAAAGACAGGTGCAAAGTAACACAGCATCAGAGTGGGGAGAGCAGAAGGGAAACGCTGCTTTCCATATTGTGCAGACAGAAGTCTGCTCTGCTGACTCAGAGCTATGCAATAAATCCAGATATGCTGGAACCTTACACTTATGACTGATAAATGCTTACACGCGATGCATTTATGAACTTACATACGGTAGAGGCTCGAGCGCTGCAAAAACCCAACCTGGAACCAGATGAGTCTCCAAGACAGATGCTACTTTTGGAGCTTTTTTGCATGTTCTTCCAAATAAAGTCATAGACAAGTTTGCATCTGTCAAGCTGTGGGCACAGCGTAGACTTGTACCATAGGAAAATGGCATTCTCAAGAACAGAAACAGCTCATGTTTGGGTTTTTCTGTTGCTGAGCTGATGTTTTCATTGGACTGTCATAAAGATCGTGCCAGGTTCTCTCCTGGATGGTGACAGTCAGCTCAGAGATATGAAGACTTGATTTTGTTCCCTCCTTCTCCTCTGTCAACATACAGCTAACGTGTAAGTGAACTGTAGTTAACATACAAGTGAACTAAATTTCATCTGCTATTTTATTGCTCCCCTGCTGAAGCCCTGTAAGACCTTTCTGCACCTACTTGTGCTCGCCCCATGTCTTTTTTACCACTAATACTCAGTACCATCAGCAAAGTTGACCACCTAGCACAGGATGTGAACAGCCAAGTAATATGTACCTCCCTAGCACCTAGCAGAGACTTCTTCCCCAGAAGCAGAGACAGATCAGGACAAAGTCACAATCACGTTTCCTGTACAGAAGGATGCAAAGAAGCCACAGCATATACCAGTGTTAAGGCTCTGTCCTGCAGTTCTGAGACAGTTTTAGATCAGAATCCATAAATAAGTTTAATAACCTTAATGTATCAAAACCAGCAGAACTGCCCTAGTTGACTTGAACAGGAATTTCTGAGTAAGAAAAGAGTGACTGTCAATTCCCATATGATGAAAGCTGCAGCCTCTCTAGAGCTTGCATCAGTCACTGATTAGGAAACAGCAGTGGGGAAGATTGGCCAGCCTTGAAAAACCAACCACACGCACTGTTGAGAACCCAGCTTTCCCTTCACTTGGGATGCAAAACACACAACGCAGCTAAAAACAACAGAGCCACACAAATTTACTTCTCCAATATGCTCTTGGAATCTCCATGAAGACTTCCCACCCCCCATCTTCCCAATCTTCTTTCCACTTTAGAAGATCTCTGGAGGTGGCAGGGGCAATCATTGTGAGGCTGTCCTAAATTAGCAGCTCCAGGAACCCAGACAGAACTTAGAGATAGCTCTTGAAGAAAAGGAGGGTTTTCCAGAATTACCACAGATGTACACAAAACAACTGCTACCCAAGGTTGTTTCCCGACTTAATGCTGCGCTAAGAATAACAGTCAAAATGGAAACAGATGTTCTATTCCTGAGAAAAAGAGGTCATTTCTGTTGGTTCTGTGCATTCAGGGATGTGTTAGTTCAGCCCCCTCCATGGATGGAGCCTGCAGGCTGGCAGGAAGAAGAGCTCTTCCAGTTCCATGTTAGGAGGATTCTTCCTCCATGTGATTTCACATGGTAAGTCCAGATAGTTCATCAGTGACCCACAGCTGACAGTAACCTTCCCAACATCTTCTTTAATACTTAATTCTGCATTTTATCATTCTAAGCCAGGTCTGGGCAGCAGGACACCATGTATGAAGAACAGAAAGCAGAAAGCTTAACAAAACCCAGCCTCCCCATGTCCCTGAGACCTCTTAACCTGAAAGATTCTAAGCAATAATGCCTGGCACTTAAATACAACTCTGCCATCAAAGTGCTTTACAGACCCCACATGTCCTGCAATGAAAGACTTGGGGAACAAAAAATGATGGTGTCAGTAATTCCAGTTTAAATATGCCATGTTGAGAGACTTCCTCCATCTTCCCTAGGGGCTTACTCCCTCCAGATCTCCCTGTAAACATCTTGCAGGCTCTGTAACTGATTGAGCAATTGTGTGCAAAACTTAGCATCACATGGATTTAGACAGAGCACCCAGACAGACAATGAGCACATGTAACACATACATCCACTGGCAGAGAGCAGCCAGAGGCTCTTACTGAAAGTTGGTTCCTTGGTAGATGTGAGCAATCTTAGAAAGCAGGCACAAGGTGTAATGCAGCAGAAGTCTTAAGTAGAGCAGTAGGAGACACAAAGGAGGAGCAGTTCAGACTTAGGACTGGAGGTAATAGTCTTCCAGTACCTAAAGGGCCCCTACGCCATATAGGAAGGGGCTTTGGACAAGGGCCTGTAGGGACAGGACAAGGGGAATGGCTTTAACCTGCCAGAGAGGAGACTGAGATGAGCTCTTAGGCAGAAGCTCTTCCCTGTGAGGGTGCTGAGGCGCTGGCACAAGGTGCCCAGAGAAGCTGTGGCTGCCCCATCCCTGGCAGTGTTCAAGGCCAGGTTGGACACAGGGGCTTGGAGCAACCTGCTCTAGTGGAAGGTGTCCCTGTCCGTGGCAGGGGTTGGAGCTGGATGAGCTTTAAGGTCCCTTCCAAACCAAACTGTTCTATGATCCTATGATACCAGTGAACATCAGCTTATGCTGGTGTCAATGGCACAGAGCAGGAAGCTTGGGGCACTGGTGGTAAGAGTTAAAATAAAGTCAAAGAAAGTAATTTGTAATAGTTGCAGGCACAACGGGATTGGATGGAGATTAAGGAATTTATTTCTAATGAAGTTTTAGCATGTAAATTATGCTTTACTGCATGTTGCTTTTTAAGCAAACTTGGTTAAAATTTCGTACGAACCAACAATGACTTGCCTGAGGAGCTGACTTCTGTGTCATGTGCTCAAGTAATTTATATGAGAAATATTGCATTACTGAATCATGCTGTGGAGTTTAATAAGTTAAAAGGTGATAATTTTATACGACTGTAGGAATGGCATAAATAAGAGCTGGAGCTGTAGATGTCAATTCAAGTTCTATAAATAATGCAGCAAATAATACTGTGACAGAAGTATCGGAGCAAACTCCTGCCCTGTGTTAAGTACTTTCCTACCACAAATGCAAGAATTTTCTACTTGGAGCATGAAAATGAGAAAGTTTTGTCCAAACTGATTTTCAGTTCCCATTTTCTTAGGAGATAAGCAGGAAGATTTTCTTTAAAGCAGCTAAAAGCTAGAAACACAATGTGACTCTAAACCCAGTTTAGACTCTTTATCTTCCTCTCCCTACTCACTAATGGAAACTGGCAGAGAGTGTAAGAGCTTGGTGCTAAGGACTCAGTAAGGGGCAGGCTTTCTGAAGGTCTCAGATATCCAAAGATGCTGACGGGTTCTTTGGTGCTATTGAAAATCTCACCATGTACCACGTCTCCTACTGTCATTACAGTATTATCTATTTGGGTAGAAAAACATGAAGTTTGATACTCAGCATCAGGAATCTCTCTTTTGGTTTTTGCCTGTTTGTTAATGGAAAATGCAACAAAAAAATAAAGTTGAAATTAATTCCCTCAAGTTTCTTTCTCATCTACTGCAAGCATCAGGTCAAGCAAGGATGCAGAAACTCTCTGATTGTAAGTAACTCACTTTGGACTGAAGTAAACCATTTGCTTTTCAAAACCAATGAAAACTTAGTGACTTATTAGACCCAACAGCAATACAGAAATATTCATGTTTCAGAGATCTCTCTTTGAATTTCACACTTGTCATCCCAAGCAGAGCCCACTTCCCACTCATTGCTAGCACACGCCTTCAAGGCACCTCTGCCTACCCCTGTCCTCTGTCCTCCTTCCTGCTGATGTGTTCTCCCTCCTGCCAGGGCTGCTGTGTCCCTGCACCTCCCCATCTTCACCCAGGTGACTGCCAGTCAAATAAACCAAGATTCCAGCAGCCTGTGCTGCCAAGATGTAGCATTGCCTATGACTTTTAAGGGGCTGCCCTAGGCCTGACTTTTCTGCACCCTGCCTACATATACAGCCAAGGTGCCAAATCGCTACTGCTACTGTGGCAATGTAGAGCAATACTAATCCATTCAAAAACCCATGGATGGACTTCACAGGTCCATCCAGCTCTTCTTTAAAAAAGAAATGAGACCTCAATGCAATCCTTACTCTACTTGGTACTAAGAAACTTCTCTATCAAACTGGTTCTGCCACAGAATAAATACTATATAAATTCACAATCTACTGTTACTGTCCCCCACTCCTCAATTAAATCCATTCATTTAACAGGACACCCTCCATTTTCTGCTACATTTCCTTAAAAAAGTAATGCAACAAAACCACTGAAAACCAAAGTCAAAATCTATGTATTGAGAAAGGCCACGTGGTTTTAATTATACCAAGGAACAATGACTCAGTTGAATCACTGTATCAGAAGGTTGTGTTAAGGGAACAGGAATGAACTCCAGCATCCTGCAGAAGGCTGTACAATTTAAACGTGTGCAGCTTGTCAGCACTGCACAGCAGATTCTGATATTCTCCTACAGCGTATCTGAAAACAATAAGTCGATTTCCCAATGTAACACTCTTCACATTTACAGTTTTAAAATACTAGAAGCTTTTGAGAGAGTTAACCCACACTTCTGAAACTTCCTTTGCCAAGGATAAGAAGCATCAAAGAAATTAATTGCCTCATCCTCCTTCCCATACTCTGAAAAGCACTTAAATCAAGATTTGCCTTAATTTCTAGTGCACCTTTTCCATTCCTAATTTCAAGACAGAGTAACAAAGCTCTGAGTGTTGATACTAAGTGAAAGCTTTATTTGCGTCATACAGTCTGCCTTATGACTTGCATGGGTATAGTAATCTTTCTACATTTCTATATTCAGATCAGGAGCAATGTCCAAACATTGTTTTAACCTTGAAGCTAGGCAAAATCAAAAAGCTTGTGTCCTCTTTCCAGTGGTAAAAAGCATCTGCCCTACCCCTGTGAGATTACAAGGTGCCAAACAGTAAAAATCACACCACTTTTAACATCTCGTGGCTGCCCATCACTACCTTAGAATGGTGAGATGGTTTTAGCAGGTAAAACAAAGATGATCTCAAAACCTGGAAGATAAACAACCCCTCCTTTCACTGTAAGATCGCTGGCATGAGGAGAAATAACATTAAAATTATATAAGTAATAATGTAATGAAGGGATTAGAAGGTGGTTAAAATACGAATAGCACTCAGACACATTTACCTACGTGCCCGCAATAACAATATTAGATGATAAAAAACTTCTGCCTTTTTTGTGTGACTGCTCAAGTTCTACAAAACAGCTGAAGCTTTTTCAGAAAATCATTTCAAGGAGAAGTCCTGTTTCAATACGATAAAGAGCAACCTCCTTATCCCTCTTCTAGGAGGTGAGAGGGGATATCCCTTAATTCAGTTACGGAAGAGAAGTGCACTGCTTAGTGTATTTAAAACTCATTATTAGATTTTCATTTAACAGCCCAAGAATTGAGATGTAGCACTCAGATACCCATCACTTTTAAGAACACTGCTTCAAGACAGTTTCAATCACACTGAGTAAAGGCTATTTTCCTTAGTAACGAGTGGATCTCTACAATCAATGCTTATTGCCTCTTTGTTTGACCCAATTAATACAATTCAATGCAGTGTCTGCCTGAAATGCGTGGGAAGGAAGTTCAGCTGCGAAGCTGGAGATCAGCATTTCATTTCCAAAAGCCTGAGGTCCTGTCAGACAGAAGGTCTGATACAACTCTGGAGGATGCTGTTTATAATACACAGAGGCAACTGATAAATACTACTGCAGCCAGTCAATTGTGTGACCGTAATATCAAACCTCATAGGATACTGGTAGTTAAATTGCCTCACTGAACAGAAATCATGTGGATTTGAAAGGATTATAAAAGGATAAATTATCCCAGCTGTTCGCATTCTCTTAAGGCACTTTATTATTAAAGTATTTGCTGGAGGCAGCGTTGTCCTGATGCTTCATTTTCACAGACACTTCACAGCCACGTAGAGCAGCAGAGCTCTTACTGAGTGGATGTTGTTAATATGTGGCAGCAAATGCAGACAATCAGTACTACTGTTTTCTTCTCTTTTTTTCTAGAATCATATCAAGGGGGCTGCTGATCTTAAAGGGTTTTGGGTTGTTTTAATCTATTATTGGTAAATAATTGCAACTCATTTCTGCCCTGTTTGGGGAGCAATGGACTGGACTGATTGCAAGTTATGCCCTTGTAATATTAAGCTTTTTATTACGTTAGCTCATCTATTTCAACTGAGACTTTCATTAACACCATTAGGAATGAACTAGTGAGTAGGGCAGGAACAGAGAGGTGCTGATGCTCTGCTCTTCAGCACTAGCACACAACAGCAGGAAAAAGGGCAATACCATGCGATGCCACATACACCTGCATTTCCTCCCTTACACCATTCTTTAGATAAAACTGTGTTCTCAATTTCTATCAGATTTTTTAACAAATGCCCAAAGCAGCAGCTGGATCAAGACCTTCTCTTTCTTTCTTTCTTCTTTGTTCCCCTATGAGCTTTTGCAAAAGCTCACCACAATCTACCAACTACTTTTTTTAGGGAATAAGCTAGGGATGCTCTCCAGTTCTTAAAGAAAAAGTCTACCTGGTATTAACCAGCATCACTTGGAATCAAACCTCATCACAAATAACAGCTGAAAGAACAAAAATGAGCTGCTTTCTCATCAGTGCAGAAAGCCTCTGTCAGCTGAGTCTGAAACAGCTGAGCATGTGCATGTACTGCTGAACCTCTTGGGTAGACAAACAGCTTTTCCATCTCCAAATCAGATATTGCATCTTATTTGCCTAACACCAAATTCATCCAAGTGTGTGTACACCTGCAGGTGGAGATTCTCTTCTAAACCTGAATACCTACATATAGTCTGTTACACAAGAGCATTTAACCATGTTTACTGGTTTTAAACACGCCCAGCAACCCTGAAACAGTCTTTGTTTTCCTTCTCTGATAAGACACTATATTCTAAAGGGAGAACGGTACCAAAATTACTATTTACTACATTAAGGAAAAAAATATGCTCAAACACACAAGAGCAGGGTAAAGTAGAGGATAAAAGAGGCCCCTCCTTCTCAGTTTAGATCTTTTGTTGTATTAACCACATTCATTACCTAGTCAACGGGATTTTAATGAATGCCAGACCAAGAGAAATAACTTCAATTACTCTAATTAGTTTTCCTTCAAAACTACACATAAAAATGACAAACAGGAATGATAAAACTGATTTCTATACACTTGTCTCTTAGTCCTCAATGAGTATGGGTTTCTCTTTCTCTCTCCCTGTTTCCTTTCACTTTATTCTATTTGTATGAAATCCGCAGCAGGGAACAGATTGTCCCCAAAAGAACCATCATTCTTCCACATCACTGTCAGGGACATGCTATTCTGGTAAAGCCAATACATTCATTAATGAACTGGCAACTCAGTCTTCAACTATGGCTTGTGTTCACCTGCTGGCAAGTGAATGAATTAGCACATAGACATTTACTGGGGAACACCTGCTTTTAACTGGGACACTTCTTATGATCAAAACCCCAGGATCAAACCAGGCAGACGACACTGAAGGGTTTTCCTCTCCGCAGCTGTGTATTTTCAATCTTTTCTGTGATAATTATAATTTTCTCATGTATAAATACACCATGTTTTGAGAAAATGGATCTCATTATTAAATGAGATCATACACCATGTGTATCACACGTATCACATACACCATGTGGGGTTTTCTTTTTAAATGTCCTACTTCTCAATATCCTGCCTGGATGCTTGTGGGAGGAGCAGGTCAAGGAAGCTGTTCAGCATCCTTTGCTGAGATATTCTAATGAGGAAGGCAGCAGTCAATGCAATGCTGTTGCCTTAACACACCAAAACTGCCTTTGCTGCATCAAAAAGAGGTTTTAGCTACAGTTTGCAGTGTGCTGCTTTCTGGTAAAGAAAAACTGCGCTTCAATGCCAGTTCACACCCTGGTGCTGATGGTGCACTCACTGGCTCATCAGAGAGGCCTGGAGGGCAGCTAAGGGCTACAGCAGAGCCAGCAGACCCCTGAAATACTCACTAGTGAGTGACCACAGCTCCTCCTCTGTGAGACTCATGCCTGGTCAGTCTGGCAGCATTTCCAGGTTCTTTGTTTCTTCAAACGCCTGATGCCTTCATGGCCACTTTGCTCTCCAGCAGGCACAGCTCTGGCTGCCGCTGAGTCACCCTGAGACAGGCTGCAGCATGCACTGATGGACACATGCTGCTCGGGGTCTTCCCTTCATCTGCTGCACATGCACAGCATGACTTACTGACCAGGTCATGGCCTGTTTTGGGGCATTTTGATGCCATTATTAAGCTGATTCTTTGCATTTGGAGCTCAGGACACTGCTGCCTCTGAGAAGCGTTACCACTTCCTATTTTAATTACAGATTTGTACGCAGACAGCAACAAAAGAACACATCTGTCTGCCAGAAAATTAGCAAAGGGAGGAGAACAAGATATATGAATCAGAAAGAGTGCGCTGAGCTTCAAACCTGCTGAAATCCTTCCTCATCCAATGATCATTTAATACCTTAGCAGGTAAAAAATCATCCAGCTCCTCGAGTCAGAGCTGAAGGCACACAGTGGAAACACCAGCGATTGCAAAGTATGAGAAAATAAGAAATCAGTTATAGGCACATATATTTATATTACACTATATGCCTGTAATTGGACCAATACCTAATCTTGTGTCTCCTACAGAGCTATTAGAATTTGGTATCTCTTGCTACAGATAGACTACAACCAGCTGTAAAACAACGAATTGGTTGTCAGTGGTTAGAGGCAAAGACTGATAAAGGGCTGCAGTTGGAAGAGTGACCATAGGTGACCTGCTGGTTCTGCAGCCTGCTGTCTCCATCCAGGACTTCTAATGCTTTATAATCCTGACCAACTTCTCTCCCTCTGAAGAACCTGATGCTGAACTTGCAGGAAGAAACATTCAAACTTAACATGTGAAAGTATGTTGTAGTAGAAGCCCACTGAAACGTCCTGGATTCAACACAAGGTATTGCTATCATAGTAGCTGGCTGAGAACTTTTATGACCCAAATACAGTGTCACAGTGACCCTGCAACTTTATAGAGGTAAAGCCAAATTCATACGAACCTTCTGTGTGTGGTTTCTCATTAAAATCCCCAGTGAAACAGAACCTTTTACCGTTCCCTAACAGGAAGAGAAAAGAAAAATAAACCCTTCCCCAAAAAATCCTGCTTTGAAATGCAAGCTAAAATTTTATTTGTCAATTAAAACAATTCAAGTCTAAATGAAATTTAAACCTATGGTAAATGCATCTCCCTGCACCCTACCTGACAGCTAAAGAAAACTACCTGGGTTTTGGCTGGTTTTATCCCACATTATGACCAGAAAGATTTTGGAGACCATTTTCTGTCCTGCCCTGGCTTCCAAGACTTGGCTGGATTAGGACAAGTGCAACACAGAATGCTGGCCAAAGATTGCCCATTTGAATTGAAAGAGTGCCCACCGCCTATCGGGAGGAGGAAAATTCAGGGCTGTTACCTCCAGCCTTATGCTACCCTGAAAAGTCCAGATAACTGCTACAAATCTGGCTGTCAGCATCCAGGCCAAAGCATTTGCTGTTGCTGCAAAGGCAGCTCCAAGAACCTAAGCAGTCAGTACTTGCCAAAGCAGAGAGAATGAAGTGTTGCAACTGTTCTACCTGATTGATCATGCAGCTCTTTCAAAGCTGTTCCTCACTCCCTTCTCTTACATCAAGCCCAGATAGAGAAGCTTTCGCAGTGCGCCCTTCCATCAAGGGTATAAATAAACATGACAAGTTTTTACAAGCAACCTGTTAGCACTGTCCTTGCATTAGCAGACGATCACGGAGAAATGCTCTCAGGCTTTTAAAGATGAACTAGGAAGTGCCTCTTCAAAGAACTGCTCAAATGGGAGAACTTAATTCTTGCTTAGTGATGTTGACAACACTGTGTCCCTAGCAGAAGCTTGGGAGTGAGGATTCCTCACAAAGGACTGAGAATCCTTCAAGTTCTTTTACATGGCTCTAGCAGCATAAAGAAGAAGAATGATTACACACAGAAGCTTTACAATTTACAGTGTTGCAGCTTTCACAGGTCTTTCACATTTAGAGACCTTCAGATGAGCACTCTATTTTCAATGGGGAGAAGACCTGGGAGGACTTGCTCCCAGTAGCTGCAGTGCAGTGGGGCAAAAGCAGAGTAACAAGGAAATGCACTAACTCCCAGTTTTACTTTGTTACCAGAAAGCCAGGCTGCCTCCTTGCATGGTGTGATTGTTGACTGTATAAGCAATCCCCTAAGGGCACACTGAGCTGAGCAGAGATGAACAGGAGGATGCCAACACCTTCGAGACCTGCTGATACAGTCCACTGTTGAAGTACAGGCGCGGTGTTGCAATCCAGAAGCATGCAGGTGTGCGCACGATCAATGTGCTCATCACCTGAAGCTTTTCTCGTTCATGTCTTGAAGACGCACTTTGAGCACCTTAAATAGAAGAGCTGACCTTAAGAGGAAACTCGAACAGAAACTGCTATGAAAGAGCCACATGCACACCAAAGCTTCCTGTGCAGCAGTGTTACTCACAGCCAGCTGCTATGATGAGCATCAGCACCCTCATCAGCTCGTGAGTCAGCAGCACCTGCTCCCATCACCTTCCTGCAGGATACATCAGCAGCACCAGGCTCAGCAGCCCTCCTCAGCATCCAGCTGTCTGCAGTAGGACCCAGCCCACAGGATATGCATTGCATGTCAGCCAGTATTCCCTGCTAAATATAAGCACGCCTTTTACTACTACCTTTAGTATTCATCTTGCATATGTGAAGGAGACACTGAACACCTCACTAGAGCATCAGGTCTAAACACAATCAGATTTGAGCAGAATTAGTAAAAAAACCTTTGAGAATACTTTAGGAGTTTTTTGAGTTTAAGTAGGTAATACTTTAATCTCTGTGTAGTCCTTAAGTGTTGTTTCAGTTTAAGTGCATCTCTACAAAGGTACATACACAGAAACCACATATGACTGCTATTCAATCTATAAGGGGCCTTGGAGATCATCTAGCACCAAAGGACCCATCATCACCTTTGCATATCTGAGACTTTCAGAAAGTCCAGCCCTTACTGAGTCCTTTAGCACCGAACTCTTACACTCTCTGCCAGTCTCATGAGGGTGGTGAAACACTGGCACAGGCTGCCCAGAGAGGTGCTGGATGCCCCATCCCTGGAGACATTGCAGGCCAGGCTGGATGTGGTTCTGGGCAACCTGATCTAGTCGAAGATGTCCCTGCTCGTTGCAGGGGGTTGGAGTTGAGGAGCTTTGAAGGTCCCTTCCAACCCAAACCGGCCTGATTCTATAACAAGGTCTCATCTGAACCAACAGCATAGATGATCAGCAAAAGCATTTGCACTGTACTGTGTATGTACTGCTTAACTGGCAAAACTCAAAGCTGGGTAACAGGATGCGTTAGACCAGAATGAGAATCTGATTTCCATTTGTGGCTCCACTCCAGCCTCGACAGCAAACACAAGACAAATCATTCCCCTCTGTAAGGAGCCTACTGAAAGCAGAACTTCTCTGCAGGAGCAGAGAAAACCAGGAAGTTCATGTAAGCAACATTTGCAAACTGCAGGAAGGTAATGGCTTGGAGGCTCTCAGCCCTGCAGAGCAATAAAGGTGATGGCCAGAGCCCACCTCCATTAAGCAGTTTTTGTGGTCTCCTGAAATGACCCATCTTACACTCACAAAATACTTTTGGCAAAGCAAAACTTGCAGGCTGTATTTGTCACAATAGAACCACCCAAACACAGAAACCCACCTGCTCTTTAAATAGCACCAGGAATCAGCTAAAAAATGACGTATTTGGGAAAGACAGAACTTAATACTGCCACATAGCGAAGAACGCATTTCTCCTATGGCCTCTGCAAGTCCACTTGAGTGTTCCTGATTTGATTACTCCTACTTTCAACTTTGTATTTTCCTTCTTGAGCTAGAAATCAACTCCAAGATGGAGACAAAAAGGAAGAGTAATGCTCAGCTTCTGCCTGGAGAATCCAAAACTGTGGCTTGGAAAAACCAGGTTTCTTTTAAAAGTCCCCGATGCTGGAGTTGCACAAAAATGTCAGCTTTTCATTGAAACCAGAGACTGTTTTCAACCTTCAGACTTGTTGAAAACTACCTGAAACACAATTGGGCTGCAGCCAAAGACCAAGAAATCAGAATTATGATAGAAAACGCAAACAGAACAAAGCTCTAAAATTGTTTTTGAGCCATGAACGTATGTTTTGTGTTCAGATCTCCGGCATTTGAATACTCACATTTGGCAATGCTGAGAAGGTCCAAGTGACACCAGGTCACAGTCCAGTGTAAAATGAGTTTCCCTTAATCTGTGGCCAAATCAGTTCTTTTATGACATCTTCCCTTCAACATTTAATAGTGTTTATTCAGGTAAGGAGGGGAAGGTAGATGGGGACTGCCTCAGTCATCTGAAATAATCCCTGTAATTTTAGCCTTTGTTTTGAATCACCACTCTGAAAATGCAAGGTAGCTACTTCATACCATTAATACAACAAGAAAAAGGAGAGGTTGTTCTTTAGGAAAACCAGGCAGTACATTTACCAGGCCAAACACTCGACAAACAACAGGGGAAGGGGAACTGTACAACTTTGGTTTACATCACATCAAGATTCCAGCTGAATTTCTCATTAGCTACAATTTATTCAAACTTGGCCTTCACTGGATTTAATAAACTACTATGTTCCCTTCTGCCCTTTAACAAAACCACATGGCAAGAAGAAGTAACAGAGTTAATGAAAGACAGCATGAAAATAGTACTAGACAAGCTGACAACCTCATCTGTACATCATGATACAGCTACATTTTTCCCCAATGCCTCATTTTGCTCAATTAGAGAAGAACTTTGAGATGCGCTGAACGTTATTGGAAAACCATTGTCAAATACTGTAAGATACAAAGTTTGGCTCACTAACGCAGTTTGCATCCAGAAATCAAATGCTGGGGAAGCGAGGGTTTCACAGGGGCAGCTGCTACAGCTGAGCCGGCAGAGCAGCACTAGGACAGCAGTCCCTACTTCCTAAACCTGAGCTGTGCTAAGTACCATGGCCACCTGCCCAGCACTGCTGCCAAATGTATGCCACTACTGATTGTAACTACTGCAAATAGGAATGAGTAAAGAGAAGCAGGGACCCATCACTCCAGAGGAATACTACAAAGCACAGCCTTATTTTACCTATTGAAAGCCTCTTGTCACTCAATAGCAGTGTGAGCAGAATCCCACTGATATCCATGTAGTAAACCCAGCAACAAACCTCCTGTGGCTCCTGCTCTTTCTCTCACAACGGATTTACTAGTTAGGTGCTGCAGTGAAGTTCCCTATTCCTTGCTTTTTTATCAGCTGTATAATTTGGGTTCAATATCCCGAATATTGTGTGGCCCTGCTCCATTTTATCCATTAACTTGGTGAATTCTGCAATAAATGAGTAACCTTTGCCCTAAGTTTTATGGATGTAACTCTTCCACTTAGGTGCCAGCCACTCAAACACTCACCAGTGTCTCCTCATCTGTAGCTTCAGCAGCTTGAGTGCCATTTGAGGATACCAGTCGCCTGTCTAGCTAGGACAGAGCAGGAGGACACTCGATGTGCTGCATGCACACTGTCACTACATCTTCCTGTTTGCTTTTAATGAAGGAGAAAGAATTTCTACAAGGCTCATTTCCTCTGTCAGAACTGTGGAACAGCCTTTATGACCTTACAATTGTAACTCATGGGCAAAACACAATTGAGGCAGGGACAAACGGCTCCTCAAAGAAAGGTTTCCAGGGTGATACCATGTGCTCCAGCCCTGCACTACGGTGATCCTCCACCCCGCTGACTCTAAGCACAGAAATGCAGCATTCCCAGCAATTCCTTACAACAGTACACACAGTGACACTTGGTGTCACTGGTTTTCCTCAGCTCCTTCCCTTATAGGACACCAGGGACACTTACCTGCTCTGCACCTTCTACCATGCCTCCATTTCTCTCCTTACCCTCAGCACCTGACTTACTATGAGCATCAGGAGCTGGCACTGCCTGTCACAACAGCGTTAACAGACCTGCATTTAGCTCATCCCATGTCTCACAACTTCTTACAATTACTTCAGCCCTTACAGCAACTCTGCACAAGGCCAGGACACAAACCCAAGGTAGCAAGGGGGCTACAGGAGTGGCTTCTGCGAGAAGCTGTTAGAAGCTTTCCCTATGTCCAACAGAGCCAAGACAGACCCAGCACTGGTCAAGGCTGAGCCAGGTGGCAACGGTGGTAGGGCCTTTGGGATAATGTATCTGGGAAGTGAAGAAAACACCCTGCACAGCTGCAGCCAGAGAGGAGTGAGAATATGGGACAGAAACAGCTCTGCAGACACCAGGGTCAGTGCAGAAGGAGGGGAGAAGGTTCTGCAGCAGATTCCTCTGCAGCCCAAGGTGCAGCCTATGGGGATGCAGCTGTGCCCCACAGCCCATGGAGGTGAATAAGGGAGCAGATTTCCACCTGCAGCCCATGGAGGATCCCACATCAAAGCAGGGGGATGCCTGAAGAAGGCTGTAATCCCATGGGAAGCCTGCACTGGAGCAGGTTTGCTGCAGGAGCTGTGACCCTGCAGGGGACCCAGGCAGCAGCCTGATCCTGAAGATGCATTCCATGGAAGGCACCCAGGCTGGAGCAGTTTGAGAACTGCAGCCCATAGGACGAACTCCTGCTGAAGTTCATGCAGGACTTGTCTCTTGTGGAGGGATCCCATTCTGGAGCAGGGGAGGAGGGAGCAGCAGAGACAAGGGGTGATGAGCTGAGCATAACCCCCATTCCCATCGCCTGTGGCACTCGGGGGGAGGAGGTGGGGGATTCGGGAATGAAGTTGAGCCTGGGAAGAAGGGAGGGGTGGGGGGAAGGTGTTCAAAGATTTGGTTGATTTCTCATTATCCTCCTGTGGTTTGATTGGTAACGATTTAATGACCCCAAGTGGAGTCTGTTCTGCCTGTGCTGGTAACTGGTGAGTGTCTCTCCCTGTCCTCGTCTCAACCCATGAGCCTTTTGGTGTATTTGCTCTCCCCTGTCTGGCTGAGAAGTGCACTGACAGAGCAGCTTTGGTGGGCCCTGGTGTCCAGCCAGGGTCAACCCAGCACAGTGTATGGCTTGTTTTCTTCCCTAGAACCCTGTCTGTGCAACAAGCCCCAGGAGTACACACCAATGCTGATCAATACCCATCAATGAAATGGTCATTTCATTAGCAGCGGAGGCAGCCTCTCCCATTGTGAGCTAGGTGGATGCCACCAAGAGCTGCTCTAAATTTCATCCCGTCCCTTGATGCATCATTGGCAGACGAAAGATGACAAAGGTAGGTAGATTGTGTTCATTCTGTCACTGATTTTACCATTAAGAAAGTAAGGCAACTTGGGAAAGAAAACATTTCCTCAAATTCTCCTTTTTAACAGGTGAATTTTAAGTCAAAACCAAAAAGGTTTTCTAGCCTACAAAGCCTTGTAACTCACAATGAACAGGACATGCACTGGTGATGATGGGCCTCTGGAAACTTCCAGTATCACTGTACTGGCTTCAGGCCTGACACTGACTCAGCCCACACCATGGCCATAAAACCAGGAGCTGAACATACTGCTTCCCTGCTCCCATCTTCCTAAGTACCAGGTTCAGGAGCCAAAGCCATAACTCTTTTAAGGTCTACACTACAGCTGACCTGCCATTTAGATGCCTGCTCTAAGCAAAGATAATCAGAGAATGAAAAAGTGTGGGGGGGGAGGGGGGGTGAGCAGCCATTTATAAAACTAAATTAAGATGCAAAACTGGAGCTGAGCAATTAAACTTTAAAGAAGCTGCCACTGATCAGAATCGATCAGCGCAGTCAGAAGAGTGAATAAACACATTTTCATATCAGGCTAATCGGAGGTGACAAAGAAGAGAAACCTGCTTTGGAAAGAGCTCCTGGAACAGGTCGCGTTTGAGAGCCACAGGAGAAAGCCTTGAAGCAATAATAGTGCTTTACTGGGTGGCACGAGCACGCTCGGGAAAGCTCAGTAACTCCCAGCTCCAAAGACCCTTCAGTATCTGCAGATCCCCAGGACCTGTGTCTCGGTTATGTGCTTGTTGCTATTTCAGTCCTGTCCTGGAATCAGGAGGCCTGAGGTCTGTGTGATGATTTTCTGCAGAAGAAAAATCACATCCTTCTATGCCTGAAAATTGAATACAGTAGAAAATACATTATTGTACCACAAGAGCAAAGGGTACAGATGAGCCTGGACTGGTGCACGGTTAAGCTGATGATGGTTATAAAAACTGGCAGAGAAGGATAACACAACAGAGGTAACGAAAAATGAAGTAAAGAAAGGAGAGGACGAAAGAGCTGCAGGATGAGCAGATAAGGACACAGCAAATCAGAAGTTCCGGGGGCATGAGAAAATGGATGTGCAAAGGGACAAGGAGAAGTGAGAATGGAAATAGAAAAGGAAACAAAAAAAAACCAACCCAAACTTAAATAACCAAAAGAGCAGGTATTTGGGTCAGAATAAAGAGGAGCACTGAACTGTGTGCCAGCATCCTTGCACTGCACCCATCTTTGAGGTACCTCAGACATTAAGAGTTTCAGCCTGGATGCCTCTGCATCCTGTTTGCACTGTTTTGTTGTCTTTGTTAAGACAAAGCTAATCCTCTCTATTGCTCCCTTTTGAAATGAGAAGCAACTTTTGAAAGTGTTGAACAAAACAGCAGAAGAGAGAGAAGCCTTTGATCTGTCGTACTCAGCTGCAAGCCTCCCCAGAGAACAACCACATTTCATTGTTATAGCCGCTCAAGTAAATCTAAAAGCTAAACTGGAATCTCAGGAACAAAAATCTATCACAGTACCAGACAGCATGAAGACACAAGAGTATGAGAAGCAAGCTGGAGCTTTTCCAACCTGATGCAGACTGCTGACTCTTTCAGACTGTTACACAGAGTGGCTCTGCAGCAACAGTTCTTCACCTGCGATTCATGTGAAATAGATCTGATCCTGAGTCAGTGTTACTTATCCGGTTGGTGCTGGATGTTCCTGGCACAGGGCATTAGGGGGAGTTTAGAAAATAATAATGAAAAATTAATCTTTACAAAAGGAAATACACACTTTGGAAGTGAACCCTCTCATTACCTCTGCGTACAGCGCTTGGCTTTGCGCCACAGAGTGACATGATCTGCCTGAACTGGGTTCCTCTCTGCTGAAAACTGCTATTCAACAGGGCCTGTCTGGAGTAACCTCTTCATGAAGCACACCGTGCATGGATGTGTGGCTGTGGTCTAGGGCTATGGACAAACTTAGGTCAGAAGGGACCTCTAGAGGTCATCTGCAGCACCAGCTTAGGTTGCTTCTCCACAACCTCTCTGGCCAATCTGTTCCAGTGTTTAAATATCCTACTTCTGAACCCTTTTCCCATCATTTTGAATGAGATATTCCTCTGTTGAAACTCATGACTCTTACCTCTTGTGCTGTTACCACACAACTTTAAGATGACTCTGTTGTTGTCATCTCCCCTTAGATCGCTGAAGAGAGCAGAAAGACCTTCTTCAGCCTTCCCTCCTTAAGCCTGCAGTTTTTAATGGGCACCTAAGTTACAGTGCCCACTCTGAGACCGTTACCCCATGTTAACATTCTCATTGCTCCTGGCCAAAGCATTCTGCAATCAGCACACCCTCAGTGCTGACTGCTGCTTGTGTGGGTCTGCTCCAGCCACACAAAGCTACCGGCTGATGGAGACACAGGCATTCCCCACCAGGCTGCGTGCAGGAAGCACAAGGACAGCATGCCCAGCAGCACTGCAGCACACTTAAACACCTATTCACTTCGAGTTTGGCTGTAAGCCATAAGAAGCTTAATTACATTAGCTCAAATAAGCCATTCAGCACAACCTTTCCAGGAGCCAGCCGACAAACACACCCTTGAATGCAAACTCATCCCTTCAGTATTGGTTCTGGATAGGAATTAAGGAGAATTAAAAATATTTCAGCTCTTACAAATGTCAGTCTGAAATGGCAGTTGTCTAAATGGCCAGTGGGATTTTGCCACAATTTCATGGCCACCCTTGACCTCAGCACTAATCCAAAGCTCTTGTGATGCACTTCTCAGTCATCACTACTTTTTAGAGGTTGAAAATCTCAGTACCTTCCAGCAGCAACTAATTGTTTATTAATTCCACTACAGAAGATGCTGTAAGGGATTTGCAGTAATTAATAGAAGCTAATTTGCTTTCTGCCCTGAACTGCCATTCCTCAACATGAACTAACGAAGCACTGCCTGGCCCCCAAGCGCCAGAGCTGCACATATGAAGCTGTGCTCCCTTTTGCCTGCTCCTTGGGAAAGCTGTGGGCTTTGTGTATGATGGTAATATAAACCAATTCTTCCCCTGCCCTCAAAGAAACCAAGGCAATTGCATCCATCAACTTTCCATCCATCACCTTCCTGTCATCTTTGAATTTATTTCTGTCACTCTTTGTGGGAGGCAAGGTGTGTAAACGCAGCTCGCAATCATGAGCCCTAGTGACTATTTATAACTGCAATCCACTCCATTCCTAATCCTTTGCAATGCCTGTTTCTGGATTCATTTACCTTTGCAATAAAGCTAAGATATTCACAGAGCTGGCTGCATCTGCAGGGTGTTCTTTGTACTGATAGATAACACGAGCAGAGAGATAAATCAGAGAGTCTCAATCCCCTCAGCTTTCTCTTTTAGGCATGCAGACAGCATCCATCCTGCCACTCATCAGATACTGCATTACTCAGATGCACTCGTGATTAGTAAGACAAGAAAACAGTCAAAAGAAGCCCTGCTTTCTGTGCTTGACCCATCCAACAGACACATCCTTGCTAACATACCCGAAGGCTGCTCCATCAACATGAGCCCCGAGTTTCCAAAGAGCTAGTTGATACACTTGTTAGGGTGCCAAGTGAGTTGATCCCCCTTGCAAATCACAAACCAGTTTTTCCTAAAGGATGAAAAGGTGGCTGCAGAGAAGTTAGGCTCATTTTAATGGAGAGCAGCTGTAAGTTCTGGCATGTATAGTTAGTAGAAGAATGCTGCAAATATTTAGATAACAAAACCTCTGTGATGACAAAGGTAAGAGTGATAAGCAGATATGATTTAAACCAAACTAATTATGTCAGATAAATCTATTCTCTTGCTGGATAAAGAACATAGGAAATTCACTAAATCTGCTCATGAGGAAAACACAGTGGGATGGAGTGCAGCTGCAGAAATGTCAAACTATCCTCACAAGGTTATACTTGACTTCAAACAACAGAAACTGAGAGGAAGAATTCCTAAATGTCCTTAAAGAACTGTAATTAGTTATTGCAGGTCAAAACTACACCAAATAGTGGGATGGTGATGAGAGCACAAGGGAAGTGGATTCTGTCTCTTCAATTTTGCCATTAAGCAAAGGAAATAAATGGCAGGCACCCCAAAATTCAGATACTAATACAACATTCTAGTGTGAGGTGTTCCTACCTGTGGCAGGGGTTTGGAACTGCGTGATCTTAAGGTCCTTTCCAACCCAAACCAGTCTGGGATTCTATGAATCTGGAGCAACCCTAACACGGCAATGACCATATTTGCATGCAAAGCTGAACAACCGATTTTTACTTCTTTTAAGCTACGGAATGAAATCTTGTTCTCCAACACAATTTCTACTTCAGCTTCAATTCAATTTCATCTGTGCATTTTAATTTGAATAGCCAGACAAAAATACAGGTATTTGTACCTAATTGCCTTTAAATGGTCTCCCAATAACTGTTGCCTGCTTTTGAAGTAAAAATAAAGGGGGGGAAAAAACCCAAACCCAACAAAAATCTCAACAAAACAACCACAGGATATTATTTTTGCTATGAACTTCCAGCCTATGTTTTTGAGAGCAATACAGACTGGATTGCAATATGAAGACAGAGTGAAAGCACAGCCTCAATGAATTATTTCAACCTACGTGCTCTTGTGTACAGTCTTTGCTTAACATACATTTAGCATGAGGACCAACCTCATTTTCCCACCCCCTAGCAAGTTCGTCTTTCTGCACTACAAGGAAAAACAGCATCCAAAGTTGAAACCACAACTGGTGGGGAGCAGTTTCAATGCTGTCGACTGTCTACGTGCCTGACAGATGTGCCACAGGTACAAACTAGGTAAAAACCCCAAATCCTTTGTAATTGTTTTAATGTTAAACTCACATTCTGAACGATTGTATGCTGGCAAGTCTAGGGGGAAAAACCCCACAAAACCCCGAAACAAACCGGCTGCATTACCATAGGTATCTTATTTGTGGTGTAGCTATAGGGCTTCTTCAGTATTGCTTCAACAGTCAGAATAGAACTCTGCTTCACGAGAAAAATGTACTTGCCCGCTGTACGAAATGACAAAGACGACCAAATTTCTAGTGAAATATATTTTAAAAGCATGCTTTTTAGCAGGAAGAACACACTCAAGAATCCCCACAAACTGTCCCTCACCTGCCCCTCACTCACATCTACATTGTCAAGTGATTTTTTTCACTTGCCATAAGCAGGTTGACTATGATGTACCAGTTTTGTGTGTCCTTCAGTGTTACAGGATATCAAACTCTTTGTTCAGATAAAAAGCTCCATGTCATGTGTACAGCAAGCTGTTTTTCCTTTCTTTGTCAAGGGGAAAATGCCACATTATTAGAACTAGATTCAAAGAATCCAGAGCTCAATTGCCAGAAAAGCAGTTCACATTTATGATCTGGAGGCCAAACACTGTCTGTGCTTCACTTGAAACATAACAAAGCATGGAGAGCTGTCTGCTCAGTAGCACTGACCAGGAGTAGTCTATTCTCTAGTAAATCTAGACTGACTCCTCAGTTTGGAATTGCATCATTACATTTCTACACAGATGGGATGTAAAGAACCACTGAAATTAAAACCATTGCAACAGAATGCTTATTTTAAGAAGCAGAAATTGGTAGCATGACAAATTAAGAGATAAAGCCAGAAAACTAATTACTCTCATAAAGGAAGATGAAATCCTCAAGTATGCCCATAACATTTCACTTAAGTTATGTGGAAGTAGCAAGCAGCAGTGACTTCACCACTGGCCACTGCTCCATGCGAGATCTGGGAAGGACCGATAAGGCAGGAGGTCAGACTACCAGAAAGCAAGTAACCACAGAAATTATGCAATGTAAAAAGCAATGCCAGCACATCCAATCCAAGCAAAGTTACAAGTAAGAAGGTTTCTTTAATTGAGCATTTAAACACTTCTTTTCTCTGACAAGTTGAGCATTACAAAGGTTTTCAGACAATACTGAAGGCAAACTTTACCCCTGTGCTCAAGTCAGGTACATCTCAGACACCTGATCAACCCTTCAAAGCTGCTGTGCATAAATTAGTGTGTGACCTTGTGAGATTTCTCTCAGTTTCAATCATAGAATTCCAGGTTGGAAGGGACCTCAAGGAGAATCTGGTCAAACCTTTCTTGGCAAAGCATGACCTAGACTAGATGCCCCAACACTCTGTCCAGCCCCATCTTACAAGTGTCCAACATCGGGGAACCCACCACTTCCCTGGGGACATTATTCCAGTGGTTCACTGTTCTCATTGGGAACAATTTTCCTCGTGTCCAGCCAGAATTTTCCCAGGAGTAACTTGTGCCCATCACCCCTTGTCTTTTCCATGGGATTCCTTGTAAAAAGGGAGTCTCCATCTTTTTTGTAGTCACCCTTTAAATCCTGGAATATGGTGACAAGGTCTCCCCTGAGCCTTCTCTTCTCCAGGCTGAACAGTCCCAGCTCTCTCAGCCTTTCCTCATATAGCTTCCCAGTCCTTGGATCATCATTGTGGCCCTTCTCCGGACTTCTTCCAGCCTGTCCACATCCCTCTTGTATAGCGGGGACCAAAACTGAACACAATATTACAGGTGTGGCCTGACAAGCACTGCATAGCACGGGACAATGACATCCTTACCTCTGCTGGGGATGCCCTTGCTGATGTAACCACCCAGCACCCTGCTGGCTTTCTTTGCTTCAGCTGCTCACTGTTCACTCACACTGAGCTTGTTGCCCACAAGGACTCCAAGTTTATGATAAGTACAAGGAAATATGGAAGAGCCATTTTAGTTTAAGATTTTGTGTACTTCTAAACACAAAAATAGATCCAAATATATCATCTATTTGGATCATGGTTACATCAGTGCTGATATTCAATGCCTAATTTTACCTAATCAAAACTCTAGCTTAATATCAGTCTAATTATGTTTTCAGCTCATTCTGGTTAAGCAAATGCAGTAATGACCATGTGAGCATTCCTACCCTAGCCCATTAAAACCAATGCCAACAATGGCATAGACAAACCTGTTGCTAATCTGTTCAGGCTAATCCAAAGTTCTCAGTCAGCCTCTCTTTACAACAGCTCTGGGACTGTGATTAAAGCTTCTTCAAAACCAAGTACCTGACTACACTCATAAAATAAACCTGGTTTATCTTCATTACCTGAAATTAGCCTGTGGGACAATGATGCCAGGCAAGCATTTTACCCTTCTTCAGTTAGTGGGAGGACAGTTGTATTCGAACCAATTCTGTGTGGGTATAGATATCAATCTCGAAATAACCCCACTGTAACTGGGTCAGACCATACCACTGCTATTTTAATGAAACACAAACACTGTCTTTGCAGCATCACTACATTACCTGAGCATGTGGGCATGCTGGAAAGCAGCCAGCAAGAATTATAAGGACCTGGAGGAAACATAAAAGAAAGACTGATGGAAAGACACATGGAAAAAATAATGGAGGGATGCAGTCAAATCTGTAAAAGGCCACCTACAACCAGAAGGAAATAATCTGCCCTATTGGCTTGTAGGGGCCAGGGAGGAAGAGCTCCTTGTGTCAGAAAGGATGCCAGGATGTGCAGGCTCCAGCAGCCTGAAGAGCAGCCTGAAAGCACAATGCTAGGGGGCTGTGGGAGTACCTTGTACAAGTACCAGCTCCAAGTTAGCTAGGAAAGGGATGTGCACGCTGCTTGGGGCAGCAGATAGCAAGTATATTTGTTTGAAGGTCCTGCCAAGGCCTATTTAGCCAACTCCACACAGAGAGAGCACATGCAGTTACAACCATCTACTCAATGCATGCTTTCAATTACACTTTCTGGTTTGTGATGGAGTGTCTGCACTCAATTCAGTTCTCCCTCTCCTCGCCTGACACACTCGTGTACAACAACGAGGAAAAGAACATGTTTAATCTGCAGAGTCACAGACTGGTAAACACGTACCCAGTGAACTGAACCTCTTGGTTCACTGTTTTCCAGATATTTTCAATTATTAATGCAGCATAGTTTCATATAAGAATATTGTCATAATTATTACAACACCAAGACAGTGAATAAAGGAAACCCAATCACTATACTTCACAGGTATAGGCTTCCAGAAGACTTTTAATAGGGGGATTTGTAAGAAGGTACTGAAGAACCCTAAGTAGCCCAGCAGAAAAACAAAATACTTGGAAACCAGAAAGAACTGTCCAGAGCCTGAATGCAAAGAGGGAAGAGCAATTCCTGTCTGTGAAAACTAGCAAGCTGCAGGCCTTGAAGGTTTCACATTGGTGCTGTTTGCCTTAATGAAGTTATCAGCTTCTTCATGGAGCCAGTGAAGGACTAAAGAAGATCTGGTATTTCTTGCACCATGGGGAAACCTACTCAGTGCCCTGCAGGAAGAGAGCGAATGATGAAACCTATCCAGTGCTCCACAGAGCTAAAAATATCTGAGGGTGCTGTTTGCAGCTCACACAAAAATCCTCCCTGCTCCTGTAACATCTATAGATACTTGGTAACACCTTTGTGAATGTAATTCATTATACTGAAATCTCCTTTTGTTCTTCTGAAATCCCACTACTGATTTACTTCCTCCTGAATGCATTATCCAAAACAATAATGCTAGTGGTGCCAAATGCAGCATTTCATTGATCATTTGTATGCTGCTCAGTCTCCTTAGGCACTTGTCTGCTCTTCAATGTCCTCGGATCTCCTGTTCTCCTCTATCAAGACATGTTCAGGGTGATACCGGGACTGGGAGGGGGATGACCCACAAACCCCATGATATCCTCTATGGTCACTGATCTGTGACAATGATTGAAGAGCACTATTACAGTAACAGACCACCCATCACACATCCTCTAGCCCAGAGTGAATTCCGATATCTTTCAATGACCACCAGGAAAATCCCAAACTGCCAAAAGGAACAAGCTGACAAAGAATTAACAGAAATAAAAGTAGTCACAAAACCAGTCAAGCATTTCATTCTTCCCTGGAAAAGACTAAGAGAAAGGATTTTAAAGGATTAAAATATGAACAAAAGAACAAAACAAGGGCACCGTGCCTGCTTTCATGCCTTGCAAGCACACTGTCTGCTAAACACAAAAGGCTCGCTCATGTGCTGTGGTACTGCAGTAAAATGTAAGTGTTGATGAAGTCAAAGTGGTGTGTGTTTTCCTGGAGCCAGTTGTGCTAATAATGATGATAATGAAGGCTCATCGCACTAGTTGTTGGTTTGTTGAGGGAATTAGGGAAAGCACGCACAGAAAAGGATATTGCCAGGGACAGTGTAAATTTGGAAACATTTCAGATGACTGAGCTTTATTCTAGATGTCACTATTTCGTAGGAAAGAACATACTTTTTGATCCTTTGTATTCTTTCTAAGGTAAATGAAAGAGAAATACAGGCAAAAGGTGTTACACTTTATGTTTCACTTCAAAATGTTGGACACAGCAGAGAAACAAGTCACCCACCCTACATGTGGTAAATATATTTTCATGTTGTTTAGAAATAAAGCAAAAAGAGTAAAAGAATCAATGGTCATGGGTAGCTCAAGCAGAATTGATGGCTCTGCATCTTTGCTAGACCATATCTGGCCTTCATTCAACTCTGGTAGAATCTACTGCATTCTGCAATCTCCAGCCTGCTGATAGCTGCTGTAGGTTATCAATTTCAGCAGGAACTGGAAAAGCTTTATAGGTGTTCTAACCTCTACCAGCAATGGAAACCTTGTCTTCATTACCAGAGAGACCAAAGAGCTGTTTGTTTCTCTCCCAGGCATCCAACTTCTTTTGAGAATCAACTTTGACAAGAAAAAACCCTGTTTCCAGCTGTAATGGACATGAGAGCTGTGGTTGCTGAAGCAACCTTCACAGGCTGGGTTCGTTTCTCTAGGTGACATTAACAGTGACCTGGAATATTCAGTTTCCACTTCAAATAAAAGTCAGCATACATGCAGTTCATAAGCCACACTAATGCACCCTGTGCTTTGGCCTCTCAGTACCTACAACGCAAACATCAAACCCAGTATTAATCCAAACTAAAGCTTTTACACAAAAAGTGGTCTTTCAAACAAAGTGTTCTTGGATAGCTATTGGATTTGTTAACTAGAATTCATGGTTATGTATTGTTATACATATTGAAAGGGATAAAACTATGGACTGCCTTGATGTTATTTCCTCAACACATCAACTATTAACAGAGAGCAGCCAGCAAAGCCAGTCAGAACAGCCACAATGACTGAAGAAGAGAAAGAAAAAGGAATTCTTTAAAAACCTCAGAGGAGAGGGGTTCAACAAGAACTCAGACAGACTCAGAACAGCACTTCCTTGGATGTATTGGCATGACAATCATTTCATAGGTTTAGATCTTCAGCAGAAGCTCTGACCTGCTGCTGCTGCTGCTGCAGAAGCAGGTTTGTACCTAACCCTTTGCACAGCATTTCCAAAATGAAATGAAATGAAACGCCCCTAACTCCACAGTTTGCACAGTGTCGAGGTCAGCTGCCTTGCTCGGGTTACCCCTGGTGACTGTGTCAGTGCCAGCCACGCAGGCTAAAGCAGCCACCCGTGAGGCGTGAATCTGCACTCTGCTTATGCAGATGGAAAGTGTTGGTCCACGTTCCATTTTTAAGCAGGTGCAACTTATTCATTCAACAGAATGTGCTCTTGCAGTGAGGTGCTGATCCCACTGGTATCTTGCACTGCACGGTACATCATCCATGTACCTTGTGCTACTTCGCAGTGGGACTATCTGCTCCAAAAACCAGTCCAGTAAAAAGAACTGGACAACAGCTTTTCTCCAAGCAAAGAGAGGAAGTCTATGAAAGCCATAGAGAAATCTGCAAAGACAGAGTAGGCATCAGGACAGGTCTCTCTTCAAGGTCTATTTTGCGTGAATTTGCAGTGAAGAAACGTTTAGGCCAGACTTTTTTCTTTGGCTGGATGTGCCTTGTTTCCGTTTCTTTTTTTATTGTCCTCCCTTGTAGTCATTGTATTTTAATCTCCATTGGAGCTTAAAAAGGAGCAAGGAATAGAGCTCCATTCCTTCAGAGCAGCAGTCTAAAGAATACTAATTAGCTTTTGTCTTTTATTGTTCTCAGGCTTTAGTTGTACTTAAGCCAAAATATCTAACTCCTCTAATCAATAGCAGAAGAGTGCAGAGACCAAACATGTATTTGTAAGATAAAGAAACAATGACTGTAGTTCCATGACAGAAAATAAATCCTGCTCTTTCAGGAATGTGTAACGTTATGTACTGCCCTATCCCTGGAGAAGAAAAGCTGTGTGGAGACCTCAAAGCAGCTTCCAGTGTCTGAAGGGGGCTACAAGGATGCTGGAGAGGGACTCTTCATCAGGGACTGCAGCGACAGGACAAGGGGTGATGGGTTCAAACTGAAAGAGGGCAAGTTCAGGTTAGATCTAAGGCAGAAGCTCTTCCCTGTGAGGGTGCTGAGGCGCTGGCACAGGGTGCCCAGAGAAGCTGTGGCTGCCCCATCCCTGGCAGTGTTCAAGGCCAGGCTGGACACAGGGGCTTGGAGCAACCTGCTCTAGTGGAAGGTGTCCCTGCCCGTGGCAGGGGGATGGAACTGGATGAGCTTTAAGGTCCTTTCCAACCCAAACCAGGCTGGGATTCCATGATTCTATGCAATCCCACAGTACTGTCTAGCCCTGTGGAGCAGCGTATTTGCTGTAGTCAGTCAGCAACACATGCACTGATCAGATTTTCAATGATGCTCAAGTAGCTTCCATCCCTGCCCAGAGCTGCCACAGGCCTACCTGTTCTAAGCATCTAAAATCAAAGGTAATACCAAGTGGGGTAACCTTAAGATTCTTTGACAGGCTGGTTTTTAACTATTTACATACAACCTATTTGTTACATACAAGATGCCTTCACTGTAAGTATCAGTAACAGATAGGGGCTGGCAAAGCATTACAGTCACAAGATTCAAGTAGAAAACATTTTCAGTTAGTTGCAAACTATTTCTCACTTCAAGGCTGCAAATTAACCTGCAGGTAATGGAACAACATACTTATACTTCTCTTTCAATGTCAAGAACTACTAAAGAAGATGGTTTTCATTCTGAACAATACAACTACTTCACTAACACCTTACTGCTGTTTCTAAGGAGACAAACAACCTTCTCCCACAACAGTACTCCATGCAAACACCAGGATGTGAGAGGTTTTGTCTAATCCAGATGTGATATAAATCTTTATTCAGACATAAAATGGGAGAATTTTTATGGTTAGCTTGTATTATAATACAAGTCACTCTTCTCCCACGACTGTTTCAAAGCCTACCGGTAGAATTTGCAGAAGGATTATTCTATTTGATAGAAGGCTTACCTATGGCTCTAAGAAAAACCACATGGAAAAGGGCAGAAGTAATATAAGTCAAAAGTCCAATGTCATTATATGGTTAGGAGCACGGATGTTAACAATACAGAAACCCCCATCATGTTATTCATCAGTTTTCACATGTAAGCTGCAAAAATAAGGAAGCAGAGCTTTAAACAACAACAACAAATCAAAATAGCAAAATAAATTATTAACAACAAAGCCTATTTTCTGCTTAAGACACTTAAATACTGGCGTGCTGCTCTGTAGCTACAAACGATTCACATCATTTACTACTAACTAGTAGAATGGGCAGGAATACACGGCTCTGGCAGCTTGACAGGGATCTGGGGAAAGTATCTGAACAACTGTGAGAAGTAAAACAGATCTTGTTAAAACGCAGAGGGCTGAGGCATTTGTATCAAGCTTTTGAGCTAACCTACCAAGGGGGAAATTCAACACCTAGGAAGACAGCCACAATCAGCAAGTCACCACTGGGTTTCAGTAGCTTATTATTTCTGCATTCCCTAATACAAATGAGAAAGAGAAAGACAAAATGGAAGACAATTTAAGAAGTAAAACTTACCCTAATAGTAGGAGGCCGTAACTTTCTTGGAAGAAATGTTCTCAAGGAATTTCCCTGCCCTGAAGTTTAAAACTCTTTCACTACAGAATGAACAGCAAGCATCAGATGTAATTTGTAACAATAACTGAGAACGTTTACTATGATCTTTGACTTTACAACTAGATTTAAGACATTAATGGTCTAGTGTGAGCTGTCCCTGCTCATGGCAAGGGGTTGAAACTGGATGGTCTTAAGGTCCTTTCTAACCCAAACCATTCTGTGATTCTATGATTCTGTATTTCCCACATTTAGCACCTCACCTACAGTCTGTTACTTAAACACACTCGTACATGCACTAACAGAAAAATGTCACATCTCCAGGATTACTGAAGTTAAGCCTTGGAACTGTGCCACTGAGTTCCCGATCTGGTCTCACAGAGCTTAGGCAGACCTGGAGCATGCACTTCAAAGCCATGTATTCAGTGGTCCTCAGGAGTCACCCACACAACAGCACTAGAGAACACCACACATGTAGCAGGGGTGCAGCCTCTGTGGCAGGCACAGCCGAGGGGTTATGAGGTACTGACAGGTCCCTCTTCATTTTCAGGGAAAGACAGTGCCCAAAGAGATAAGAAAGAAGCAATAGAGCCATGTGTTTCCCTGCTCATCCATCCTGTACAGGGTACCGCACTAACCAGCAACATCACCACCAAAGGAGTTGTCTAATGCTGAGCAAAATACCCCAGCTGTTTAGGAAGAAGACACACATCTGTGCTTATGGGGCTTCCTTAGGGACACAAGGGCTAAGTTTGCTGCACCATATAGTGCCATTTCTCCTAGAATTTGATCGAGTCCACATAAAAGTTTGATGCATTCCAAGTCAGGCATGAACTTAAATCCCAACTCTGCCCAGTTTCAGATCTGTGGGCTGGAACCAAGTGCACCAAGAAAACATGCCACAGCAAGTTAGTAGGAGACATAACGACAGGAGCTAGGAGACATTTCACAGGACTGTCAGCATTTATGAGGTGCAAGTCTATAAATTTTATCAAATATGGTCCAATGTCTTGCTTTCCCTCTCATAAAAAGCCCAAGCCCTATCCAAAGACCCAACAGTCAAGACAGTGAGACAATAACCAGTGAGTTTTTTGCAGGATACTTGTACTTTTAGTTTTCTTATTCTTTAAAGCGGTGGCTGTTTAAGGATGGTTGAAGTAAATTCATTAGAATATAAAAAGAAAGATACTGTAATAGTCTGAGACATCTGTCTTTGCTTGTAAACCCAGAACAGAATCATAGACAAAACAGCCTGAGTGTAAAAACTCTGCCTACTTACACAGCAGAACTGTGCTGGAGCAGACGAAAAACTCCTGTCAAGCCTTCTGAGGGAGAAAACTAAGCTCTCAACTGCTTTTCACCCCTGCTGCACAGGCAGCACAACTTTTAGGGGAGGATCAGCCTCCTCTGCAGCCCGTGCACCTCCACAACACAACTGTTAAGACCAGCTCTGACTCTGTTGCTAGAGGTGCAAGAGCCAGAACGAACACAGCTTGAATTTCCCATCTCCAGCTGACAGGCAAGGCTGGCATTTGGAGAAAAAGGGTCTTTTTTTCCCTCTCAGCTGAGAAAATTTGCTCCAGCAGGCTCCGAGTGGCAGTGATTGCGGAACCCCACAATGCTGCTTTCACATCACTTCGCAGGAAATAAACAACTTAGAAAGTTGTGGTGCAAGTCTGGATGATTGCAAAGCTAAATACAGCTGCTGTTCCAGCCCTGCTGTTACATGGCTACTGTCTGCGTTTGGGAACTCAATGAGCATTTGAAACAAGAGTCAGGACTAGTTCAAAGCTGAAGACAGATGAAAGGAGCTGACAGAAGGAAGAAACAGGATTCAATGGTGAGAAAACAGCTACAAGACTCCTGGGAAATTCTGAATAAGGGAAGAGCAGAAGATTGCATCATTTTTCAGACTTTTCTCGATGGTTGCAAGCCTCAGCTGAAATTGTGGCTCTTACTGATCATTAAATACATGCCACCACATCCATGAGTTCACAGATGTATAAATTTCCCAATCAGCACAGTGACATAGTAAGCATAAACCAGCAATTCAAGTAATCTATATCAGGTTAAGTGACTGTGAGTTGTTGTGAGACTTTTGCTGTGTATGGCAAATGCACAGGGGAATGGGAACCTGAAACTGTGAGTGTCCTCTGCCCTCCTGAGGTTCTTGGCTGGGCTATTTGGCGTGGCAAGAGCCAGCAAATGCAACAGCAGTGAAGAGGAACAGCCACGGTCAGTGTGGGTGATTGCACTTCTTCCTCTGCAAGATATGGCCAAAATTAAATCTCTTCCCTCAAAACTTAGAACAAGGAGGACCTGGAGTGGAAAAGAAAGCTAATAGTCCTCAATGATTACTCTTGCTGGTAATATAGAATCACAGCATCAACCAGGTTGCAAAAGACCTTTAAGCTCATCAAGTCCAACCGCATCCCAGCGCTGCCAAGGTCACCACTAACCCATGGCACTGAGGGTCCAAAAAGGAGGTTTATATAACGTACCTTGGAAACAGCCTGCTTCTGTTTTAGTCTGCTTTTGAAGTTTGTTTCACAGCTGGACACCCCGACTGAATACTCTGCTTCTGTTACTGCCATTGACTTTATCTGCACTGTGTCAGAAGCTCATGCTGGTCCAAGGGAGTCAAGACTGGTCAATATTTGCTGCAGTCTCATGTCCTGCTACACCTCACTTGGTTTAAAGGCATGGCATTGGAGGCAGAAAGGACCCAGAGGCAAATTCACATTCAGTTGCACATATCCCACACACACCTACACGTGGTGACCTAAGTACCAGCATCACTGAATCCTTCCTCAGGAAGGATCACAGAATCAACAGGGCTGGCAAAGCCCTTTAAGCTCATCCAGTCCAACCGTTCCCCAGCACTGCCAAGGCCACCACTGACCCATGGCACTGAGGCCTCGTCTCCACGGTGTGTGAACACTTGCAGGGACGGTGACTGCAGCCCTGCCCTGGGCAGCCTGTTCCAATGCCTGAGCACCCTCTGCGGAAGGAATTGTTCCTCAGCTCCATAAAAAAGAGAGATGTGGCATAGCCACAGCCACACTCCCATCTTCCAGGGTTGCTTCTGGAAGCAACAACGCGGCTCCTTCTGGCAGCTCTCAGCCCCAGTCCCTGCAGGTCATCTACAACTCACGGAGGAAAAGAGGAGCACTGTTGCTCTCTTGTTAGCAATTCCCAGAGAACACTTCAAAGAAAACATGGTTCCAACAGTATTCCTCCATGGCCTGTTCGTGTGTCTGTCATTGTACATTACGTGCATAAAGAGCCCAAACAAGAAAGACATTTTAGAGGTGTTACAAGATTAATTCTTTAAGAGTTCTCCTGTGAATTTTAAAACCATTCCCAGCCTCCTACTTCTCTGCTGAGCTCTGCTATAGGAATTACAGCCTGAATTACAACTGATGAGTTGTCAGGAGGTCACAGCAATTTGAAGCTTTTTGAGGAAAAAAAAACCCGTTTTCTTTTTTATGTTCACGCTATGCTTAATACATCAAGACTCCACTGATCCAAACTGCTTCAGGCTCTGGCAGACTGTGCTAACTCAGCACCTTCTTATCTGCTACACTGACAGAACATGTACATTTAGCTGTATCATTCATTCCAGCTGCCACACTACCACCTCGGTACCAGCAAGGTTACAGCTGTAAGATGGACTTGGCCAACCCACTACACCAACTACTCATCATCCTGCACTTTACTGGCATCATTAGAACCCCAGCACCATCAGTGCTGCAAGGGCCCTCTGGAGATCGTCCAGTCCAAACCCTGCCAGGGGAGGGCCACCCAGAGCAGGGCACACAGGAACGTGTCCAGACAGGATCTGAATGTCTCCATGATAAGAAAACCATGAACCTTGCCCAAGTCATTGAAATCTGGGGACATTTTGCCTGTGATCAGCACACTCATTAAGTAGCAAACTTGTCTTTTAGAAAGGATTGCCAAGAAGGCAGCAGGACGTAGGAACAACTCCCCATTTCCTGTGTGCAGCGTAGTTGACTTAGTTCTGCAAGTCGTGTACAATATAATGCACAACAGTGAACGCCGTACACGCAATCACAGCACAGACTCTCCTGCATTTTTGCACCTGCACATGCTATACGTAAAATGAAGTCTTTAACATGGTACATGAGATGTGACTGCAATCATACTGATCCTGGCAGATGTGTCTGCACATGTTCTGGGACTTTCTAGACAGAAGAATCTTTCTGCATTGATATGATGCCAGGACCAGGTCCTAAGACTGTAAGGACAAATAGTAAACTATTGAGATTCAATAGCAACAGCTGCATTTAAACAACAATGCTCCAACAGTTTTCACATGGAATGGAACCTCAAACCAAAGTGATTCAAGAGAAAAAGGCAGAATATGCTTCGTTGTTTTAGCTCTAAAGAAATCCCCTAAACATGTGAACATTTATTTTATATAGCTCTCATCCTTTGGGAGGTGAAAGGGAAAAAAAAGAAATCACTGCCTCCTTATTACTACAGACCAAAATCCATTTCTGTTGGTATTTTGCCAGTTCACTTCTCAATGAACTGCACCCACCAAGCAAGGTCACATAAATGATTGTAAACACAAGTTTCCTTTGTGCACAAAGAGGAATGAATCATGTGGGGGAATGTGACATCTTCAGTACTATTCCTGCCACTCTGCAGTATTTCTCTCAATTATGCAACCCCTCAAGATAGCATTCAGAAATGTAGCATTGGAAAAAAATGACCTTAAGTAAGTTTCTGCATAACAAAAGCAAGTGGAATTTCTCAGTGAGAGGGAAAATCTGGAGGAACAGGGACACTAGAAGACCGCATCCCAGCTACCCTCCAGCAGAAGCTTCCAAACCAAAACAAGGGCCATCTGCAAACACAAACACCAACTCTGCACATTCAGTCACTGAAGTAACCCTCCTCTTTCTTTCAGCTGCAAAGAAATCTGAATAAAGGCTTTGCAAGAGATGCATAGAAAAGACAGAGAAGTATCCCACAGTCACCAGGCCACCTCAGCTGACAGGTCTTGTGGCCTCCTTTGACACCTTTCATTGCATGATTTCATTCCTTCTGCACCTCTAAGCCCTTTCATAGCTAGGAATTTACAGGTATTGCTGCTACCAATTTCAGAAGTTGCTAAAGTGCAACACGGCTCCTAATCAGTGTTCCTGATCCAGTTGAAGATGTCCCTGCTCATTGCAGGGGGCTGGACTAGAGGAGCTTTGAAGGTTCCTTCCAACCCAAACCATTCGATGATTTTAATATCATTGTACACGACCTGGCAACACCAGGTAATTAAAATTCCAATAAACTCTGCTTAATAATAAGTTCTAACTACTTTGCTCCAATTCTTTTTGCTAGCTTCCTTCAGCCGTTAAAATGTGTTAAATCTGTTACCCAAACTAACTAGCAGTATTCAGATAGTTTCTGAAGGGAGATATGCTGTTGTATGAACTGCTGATCCACCTGAAAGCTTTTTTCCTGCTCTTATTGTTGAAGCACACGAGGGATGTGATCAGGAACATATCTAACCACTAATACACAACTGATGTTTCGTAAAGAAAGTACCTAATTTTACTTCTTCAAAAATCAAGGGAAAAACTTGTGAAGATAACAGCAGTCCAGGAGGATGCTTTGAAGGATCCTGATACTCTTTCAATTCTGAATTCATTCACTACTTGGTTTATATAAAATGAAAAAAATAAGAATTCCAAGAATAATCTTCAATACTGTGATATGCTGTAAGTAGCAAACAGCACCATTAAATTAACATGATGCCAAAAGATTTTGTTTGGCTGTCTCTGCCAAAGCAAGCCAAAGATTCCACATTTATGCATGTTACATGAAACCTGTTATACTAAACCCCTTGGTTCACTCAAACCTCTGAATCTTGTATGCCATTATCATGGAAATTCCCACTTGCAAATCAATGTCTAAGATGTCCCATGAAGCACAATCTGAGCTAGGGCTGTACAGCTGGGAAGAAGTCCAAAGGCTTTTCTGCCTCCATAAAGTAGGTCAGGTAAGCTGCCTAGTAGTGATGAGAAAATCTTTTCCCTATAAATTAACCAAACAAAGGAGTTGTGATCAGCATAAAGCCTGATTTTGCTTCAAAGCAACCTGAAAGGGAAAACTGGAGGCAAAATAAAGGCTTTGCCATCCTCAGTGAGTGAGCAAATACTAGACATTGAGAAATAAGCTTTAGTTTTGCATAGTACTATTAGGTTTAAATGCTTCCAGAAATTTCTGTAATGAAATATTCATGTGCAACACTATGCATTTCATCCTAAATGCTAGAAGAGCAAGTATGAAACAGCAAATCATTTCAAACCTGTCTATGACTGTAACTGCTAGCAGTTTAAAACTGCACCTTGACTCCCACTAAGGTGTACCTCAGCCACAGCACTATGGGCTTTCCCCCACAACCAGATCATCAAACTCAGAAAGAAACTGTTATAACATGTTACTGAAACTGCAGGTTTGAACATTCCCATCGCCCTCAACCTGCTGGAGAACTATCAAAATCCAAACAAAAATCCTGCTGTGCTGTGAAGATTTCTCTTGCGTGTAAACAGCTGGATCTGCTGATGAATGCTAGGGAAAACAGGGCTTGGAATGGGTCTGGAGGCCGTTCCAAAGCTCCTCCTACACCCCGAGGAAAGCAGTATTTTCTACATTGCTTGACAGATTTTTGTCTACTTGGAGACTGTTCTCCAGAGATGGCAATCCAACAGCTCACCTAGTGCTTCAATGCTTTCCATGTCTCACAGCTTGGAAGGTTCTCTTACCTCAATTAAAGATTCCTTGTTACATTTTACAGGAGGTTTCTTTTGTCTTCTCTGGCCCTCACTGGACATACAGCTGTTACTTGTTACTATTTTCTTTGTAGAAACTTCTAAGTACCTATTTCCCACTCAACACTTTCCTCTCAGAACAAAACAACACCATTTATGTCAGCGTCATGGCTCCTCCACTTCCCATCACGTTGCGGTATCTCCCTAACTGTCAGATGATTATTATAAATTCTTTTCAATTGCAGTAACAAAACCTGCACAGATTATAACTTTAACCTTCAGATCATCAGTAGAAGAGGTTATTTTATGCACTTCAAAGTGCTGTCAATGCATCTTGGTGTAAGGTTTATTTTTGTCGTTAGTGGAATGATGCTGTTGATGCATCAAGTCTGCAGCGTGGTAGAATAGGCAGTTACCCTTCACTGCAGGATTTCTGTTCATCAGCCATTCTATACTCCCGTGTTGAATCATTTCTAACTGAAGGTGAAATTCACTCTGAGCTGGATAGCTTCTAAAGGACACCTTCCCAAAGGTTGGACATCCAATCCAATCTAAGCTAACCTGTACGAAATGCCCCTGAACTCAGCAAAGAGTGACAATGCATCCCATCCCATGCTAAGATTGATGTATATGGGATGAACTGCCCTCAAGAAAGGCACTCCTCACAATGTAGCAAGGTAACCTGGATAGCTGAAGTACCATTTAGTGTTAAGTTAAATGATGCCTGTCCCATTTTCAGGTAACTATTCAAAGTAAAATACAAGTGACATGTACTGTGTGCTTTCCTTATTGATCTGGGCTCTGCTCCTCACAAACCAGAAAAGAGTAGGAAGCATTTTATACTTTTATCACCCAGTATACTTGAGTGCCCTACCAGCTTGATGCCTTTGGCCATGCTTGCTAAGATAATTCAGTCTCTTAACCAAAAGCAGTGCACAGCACCGGTCCCAGGAGAGTGCCCTTCCAAAGAGAACCCCTCCTCAGGTTAACCCCTAGGGTTTAATTGCTTTCATTCCCATGTCCTCTCCTCCCCATGCTTAAGACAACTGTCCAGATCTTTACTAATACTCAGTCTTTGCAAAAGAACACAGTAGATCCTCTTCAGCATCAAAGAGCAAAACTAAAAGTGCATTTTGTACACCTTCAGCTTCAGTAAAGCTTCCTTAGAAGAGTTAGCCATTTGCACCATTGTCACACACATGCTAATGGGAAGCTGCTCTCCGAGCACTGTTTTCAGGTATTATAAAACAGAACTCAATTTCTGACTATAAAGTGCTATACACTAGGCATTTATGGCTTTAAAATACTAATAATCTGTGATTTACTTACTTGCCAGACTTGGAAAAAGCCATGCACAACACCTAAAGTTATACCTAACCCTGGAGATCTGATTTCTGCTCTGAGGTGCATTTTACTCCTTGAGTTTAGTAGGTATGTTCTTGACTAGTTTTTTTAGTGATCTACACATGCCAATTCTATTTACAAACTGGGTAATGCACACCCATTCTCCCATTTTCTTCCTCCCAGTATACATCCATATCTTTGTAGACATAAATCTGTGGGATTTAACAAAGGAACTGACTAGTCTTTGCACCTGATGTGCAGGTGGACCACTTTGTTTCCTCCGTGTTCTATTCTTTACCTTACAGGGATTTTTATGTCAAACTATTGCTCCAGCGCCCTCTGCTACCTCAGTCCACCCAGCTCAAGTCCTGCTGCCCAGGCTGCTGTGAATGCAGACATGTCCTCCAAATTAAGTATCTACTCTCTAGATTTGAGTTTAGGGTGGTGCAAAACCCTGTTTAGGTTTCCTAAACTAAAATGAATTTCAAACTGATCCAAAAGGTTATAAATACAACAAGAATCACAGAATCATAGAATAGTTAGGGTTGGAAAGGACCTTACGATTATCCAGTTCCAACCCTCCTGCCCTGGGCGGGGACACCTCACACTAAACCATGTCACCCAAGGCTTTGTCCAACCTGGCCTTGAACACTGCCAGGGATGGAGCATTCACAACTTCCCTGGGCAACCCATTCCAGTGCCTCACCACCCTCACAGTAAAGAATTTCTGCCTTAGATCCAATCTAAACTTCCCCTGTTTAAGTTTGATTTTAATATCTTAACCTGAAATTCACCAAGTACTTTCCCTCTTCTCAACCCAAAGCTAACACTTATTGACTCAAAGTAACTAGATAGGTATCTAGCAGATCTTACTAATGCACTGAACATTATAACATTGATGATAGGAGGTCAGCATCTGTTCTAAATCAAAGCTCTTCAACATCATATTGCACAAACAGAAAACCTTCATGCCTGGGGACTTCATATTGCATGCATCACACCAGAAAAGAAGCGCAAAAATAAAACCCCCAAACACCCCGTGCCCCAAAGAGCACTCACTAGCACCACCACCCTTCCTTCTTCAAGGGAAGTCAAACACGTTCCCATTTAATTCTTTATGAGGTTAATGACAAAAATTGAAGACAAGCAGCTAGATCTCATCTGTCCTTGGGCTGACAAAGGAATAACCCAAGAGAGTATACTGTAGTATTTAGTTTGGTCTGAATATACTGAAGAATTGGATTCACCAAAACAGCGCAGACTATGCACAGATTTATTTATCTTTTAGCACTGCACTCAACACATATGTGTAGATTTTTCTTACATCTACAGAGACACAGATAAGGTACATTCACCTTAAACTGAAGACTATAGTTCTGAATAGTCCTTGTATTGTCAGTATTGTCAGTCCCTGTATTGTCTTTGTCTGGCCTTCAGTGCTCAGCACTTGTTCCATAGTAGGAAAACCACAATGGAGCAGGAGTGTTGATGCAATAAAATCTTAGCAGATTTCAGTTTGTATGTATGAGTTGTACGAATCATGCAGTAATAGAATATGCTCACAGTCATCTGTGTGATCTGAGGATACATGCATATAAAGCTTAACACTGAGATTTCTACAGCAGAATATGAGCTGCATTAAGCAAAAGCTTTTATGTTCTAAAAGTAGTAAATTTGATTAACACATCATGGAGATAAAGCTGCAAATTACTAAACTAATTTGCTACTCCTAGCCTAGAGAGGTGGTACCTCATACTGAAGTAGCCACATGTACTTAAGCAATATGCAGAGTAATAGACTAAAGAACTATTAGGAATAAAAAACAATCAGTACTTGATCTAGTTTAATGAAATACTGTTCTGCTTGCTCCAACATTGTCCATCAGATGCAAACCCCAGCATGCTGCCAACTGCTAACCCTTTTGAAGAGGAAGGCATACTTTTTCCATTCATAATACACAAATTGCATGACAAAACTCGAGATCTAAACCTGAAATGGACAGTTTCACTAGCGCTTTTTTTGGTTGTCAATAGAAAGAAGTGATGAACTTATTTTCTCCGCTATTTTGCTTTTTCTACTGAAACTATTTGCCAAGAGTTTCCAATTTAGTTCCAATAATAACAATATAATAATTGTTCCAATAATAATAATATAATTATTAATAATAATATAGCAATACAATAATAATAACAGTAACAATAATAATAATAATAATATAGTAATAGTAAAATAGTTCCAATAATAATAATATAATAATAGTTTCCAATAGTTGCCAATAGTTTCTTCCCAAACATTTTGAGGTTTATGAGCAAAACCCAAACACAAGCATTTCACCCCATCATCCCTGCCCAATACTAACAAAAAGCTTCACTATATTTTATGCTAAAAATGTATATTTCTTAGAGTTGTTTGAAAGTTTTGGGTTTTTTTGCTTGAGTTCAGAAGATAAATTGTTCCTGTTCTGTACATAACTTAAAAAGAGTTCCGCTATTTGAGATGTTACATAGAACCTTGAAACCCCAGAGCTGATCTCTAAACCATTGCAAGCAACAAGAGGAGGAAACGCTGCACGAAGGAGCAATCAACAGTGGTGGTTCTTCCCAGGCACAGAACCCTACAAGAACTTCCCTCAGGAGGAAGAAATATTCCTCTACAAGATGTGTCTTTGACAATGTGGGGCTCTGGCAGCAGTAAGAAAACTGCTTGTGCTTACCCTGAGGTCTGGCTTTATCTCCTGAGTCAGCTCTCATACTGCTGCAAACTGCTCAATCAGCAACACCACAGGCTCACACTGTCACCCAAGGTGCCCTGTCCTCAGGCCTTGTCCTCAATAGTCAGAAGGTCCCTACCCTGACAGACCCACTACAAAAACCACCTTAGTTGCTCAATTATGCTGTGTTATGCAGATCGCATTCACTAACCTTCCACAGAATCTATGGGGTTGGCTTTAGTATGCCTGTTCTTACTGATTTACATAAAATGCAAAGCTGAAAGAAAAAAATCCAATCTGGCTAACTTGTCACACATTTATTATTCAATCTTCAGTGATTTCACTGACAGAGGAGCCTGATAACTCTCTTTATAGGCTTGATGGGAGAAAGACAATGTTCCTTTGTAGTCACACAGCCTGCAGAAGAACCTGGCTCAGCCCACCCAAGGCAATAGTTGCAAAGTTCTGTTATCTAGAAAGCACATAAAAATGAACTTGCCTTCCATAAAGATCCTGTTCCAGTAGATTTTTCCAACATGACTTCCTCCAAGAAATATTAGATTTGATAAAATCAGCATTGAAGTGCTAACAGATGCGAGGACAGCGTGAAGTCGACGGCGAATACTTGGCGAGAAGGAACGCTCCTGAGGGGCAAACAAAAGGTGTGGATGAAGTGAACAGCCCCTGCAGTTTTTCAAGCAATGTTAGAAGACGACAATGTAGTTAATAACAAACAGCTTTTATACCAAAGTTCAAATCCTTATGGATCAGATCCCAAAGCTTTTAATATATCTAGCAGAACTCTCACCAATGCCATGTAGGTTTGGGTGAGACTTCATTCAAGGCCAGGCTGGATGTGGTTCTGGGCAACCTGATCCAGCTGAAGGCTGCAGGGGAGTTAGACTAGATGACCTTCAAGGTCCCTTCCAACCCAAACCAGCCTGTGATTCTATGATTCATAATAAAAACGGGTGTTGAATAAGGTTGGAAGGATGCTTCTAGGAGACTACCTAGAAAGGTCATCAAATCAGGATCAGCTAGAGGTGGGGGCACAGGATTGTGTCTGGTCAGCTTTTGAGTATCTCCAGCGATGGAGACTGCACAACCTCACTGGGCAACCTGTGTTTGATGGCCCTCACAGTAAAAAAAGATTTTCTTACATTTAAATGGAATTTCTCATACTTCAGTTTGTGTTTGTTGCCTTTCATCCTGTCACTAAATACCACTGAGAAGAATCTGGCTTTGTTTTCTTCCCCCCTTCAATTAGGTAGTTACACACACAGACAAGATCCCCCTGAGCCTTCTTTTCTCCAGGCTCAACAGTCTCAGCAGATGCTCCAGTCCCTTCACCACCCTTGCAGTCCTTTGCTGGACTCACTCCAGCCATGTCCATGTGTGTCTTGTAGTAGGGAGCCCAGAAATGGACACAGTTCTATACATTCTTTGTCTTAATTATTTTCTTATTAAACATACTCCTTGATGAGTTTTTGCTGATGGCTGTAGAGAATAATAACGTGCTTCTGGGGAGGATAATACTATACACTAGGTTCCAATAAGGAGTAAAGCACTTCAGTACAAAACAGCATCGAACAACTTGAGAAGTCATTCATGCTTTGGTTGATTTAATAAGACTTCACTGAAAGATTCTAGAGACAGATCAGAACTGGTTATCACAATAAGCCTTAAGAAACAGATGCTTCCACATAGAAAAAAAGATGCAAATACACCCAAAATCCCAATCATAGAATCACAGAATAGTTTGGGTTAGAAAGGACCTTAAGATCATCCAGTTCCAACTCCCCTGCCATGGGCAGGGACACCTCACACTAAATCATGTCAGTCAAAGCTCTGTCCAACCTGGCCTTGAACACCACCAGGGATGGAGCATTCACAACCTCCCTGGGCAACCCATTCCAGTGCCTCACCACCCTCTCAGTAAAGAACTTCCTCCTTATATCAAATCTAAATTTCCCCTGTTTCACTTTTAACCCATCACCCCTTGTCCTGTCACTACAGTCCCTGATGAAGAGTCCCTCCCCAGCATCATTATAGGCCCCCTTCAGACACTGGAAGGCTGCTATGAGGTCTCCACGCAGCCTTCTCTTCTCCAGGCTGAACAGCCACAACCTTCTCAGCCTGTCTCCATACGACATATTCATATTCAATACTTCTTTTCAGTGCAAATATTATTGCTCATGTTGTAAAGTTTGCGTTGCTGCTGTTCTAATGATACAAACAAAGGAGGTCTCTCTCCACCATATACTAGTTTGGTTTTTTTTGTATTTCACATTATCACCCAAGGCGTGAGTACAGCACAGAGACTACAAGAAGATGGTGGAAGAAGGATGAGGAAGTTTTAGCTTCCTCCAATATTCAGTTGTTAGAACAGATTTCCAAGAGCATTATAGCATCTCACAAGGAAATATTGTCTCATTACTGCATGAACTAAAATGCCTTGTTCATCATGGTCCCAGGCTGAAAGCCTCATTACATAGTGCCTGAATCTCCTAAAGACTGAATGCTTTGTGTGAAGCAATGAGCGTTTGGCAAGGAATGGGAACTAAGGAAAATATCAGGAGCTGCTCAGCCTTCATGTCATGAACGGTGATGTTGCAGAGAAGAGTCTTGTGACTGCAGCATCAAAGCAGTAATTAATCTTTAATAGCTGCAGCCAGACTAGAATTCATGCTCAGACACCTGAAACAACAAACATGCTCAAACCAGACCTACAAATACATCCCCAGACAATTAAGTTGCTAGTTTTGTAAGCATCAAAATAAATGTTTCAACTACTAGATCATAAAGTGACAATTCTTCAAATAAATGACAGTTACAAGCATAAAAACACAATTCTAACATATTACTGCAGAGCAAATCTCCGTTAAATTGAATGTTAGCCCCAATCAGAATTACATCTAGTGTATGAGTCAGCACAAAAATGGGGAGATATAAGCTTCAAGGAAAAGTATTCTGTGTCAATCTGTATGAGCAAAGCAGCAACAGTCAATCTTCCAGACAATGCTATGGAAAACACTAAACTATGAAAACAAAGACTGAGATTTCTCTCTGAAAATTCTAGATGAAAACTTGGGCATGACAGGATAAGGGAAAAAATATATATATAGAATCATAGAATCACAGCCTGGTTTGGGTTGGAAAGGACCTTAAAGCTCCTCCAGTTCCAACTTCCTGCAGAAGGCAGGGACACCTTCCACCAGAGCAGGTTGCTCCAAGCCCCTGTGTCCAACCTGGCCTTGAACACTGCCAGGGATGGGGCAGCCACAGCTTCTCTGGGCACCCTGTGCCAGCACCTCAGCATCCTCACAGGGAAGAGCCTCTGCCTTAGATCTAACCTGAACTTGCCCTCTTTCAGTTTGAACCCATCACCCCTTGCCCTATCGCTGCAGTCCCTGATGAAGAGTCCCTCTCCAGCATCCTTGTAGCCCCCTTCAGACACTGGAAGCTGCTCTGAGGTCTCCACGCAGCTTCTCTTCTCCAGGCTGAACAGCCCCAATATTCTGAGCCTGCCTCCATACGGGAGGTGCTCCAGTCCCCTGATCATCCTCGTGGCCTCCTCTGGACTTGCTCCAACAGCTCCATGTCCTTTTTATGTTGAGGACACCAGAACTGCACACGATACTCCAAGTGTACAAATATTCACAGACACCACAAGTTCCTCAGTGACACAAGTTTTCCCCTTTCTAGTCCTCTGCCTCTCCAAAGCTGCCCAAGGGCTTCCAAAACATTCTCCTTAAGTTCACAACAGGTAGAGGATCTCTTCAAGTTTGTTTCCTCCTGGAATTATAAATATGTGGTCCCATATGTGAAAAATACATGCCTTTGAAGAATGTGCAAGCATACGCACACAGAATGTTTGAAATCTTGCTATTAAATCCACGCTATCAACCAAGTTTAAATAAATTAAATAAATTTAATTTAAATAAATTAAATACTAACCTGAACTAAAGAATCACCAAACTTACCCTCTTACACTGCTAATGAGTTGGGCTTGAGCTGCAGCTTATCTACAACGCACAGCCTATTAATGGATGTACTTTTCACTCTCTCTTTGTCTTTCAAACTAATTCACTAACCCTACACAGAAACAGTTTTACTTAAGTAAGAGGAGGGGAAAAATCTTCTGGTAATGCTGCAGAAAGAGGTAGAGCTGGTGCTGGGCTGCATTCTCCACCAAGGCACGGATTAGACCCAGGAAGTTTGTGAGGTCTGCCTGCTTTACAACCCAAACCAGTGTGACTGAACCAACATGAACAGATACAAAAGCTCTGCCATTGAAAAAACCAAATTAATACAGTTACTAAAAAAAAAATAAATGAAACTGTCACATCTAATCCATTACTCTCTACAAAAGCGCTATGTCAAACAAGACAAGTTAACTGCAGCACAGACCACAAAAGCCTTTAGTCATTTATAAAGTCTAAGGGAGTAGACTAAGACAGAAACAGCTTACACAAACACTGGATCCTTTCTGGGCTTTGTGCAGTTAATTTCCATTAACTTTGCTAGGCACTGATCCAAAAAGCAGCACACGTTTTCTTGAGAGTCTCTGATGTCAACGCAGCTTTTACCCAGCTGCGAAGAAGGTAAAAGAAGAAAACATCTCATGTCATCTAGAACAAGCTAACTCTGAAAGTACCTGAGCAGCTATTGTGCTCACATTAATACTCTGAAAGCATTAATTTACTCATGGAACATGAATGAGGCTGCTCTAGATAACCCAGAACAACATTTGTGATTTAAATAGTTCCCCGCATGTGGATTTTTCTGAATATACAGCAAGTTGGCTTCATCAAAGCAGACAAAATTCACCCCCTCCAACTCTTCATTATGCTATTTAATGACTTAACAATGGTTTAACAATGTTCCATTCCAATGGTACAAGCAGTGGCTATGGATTTGTGAGGATTCTCTGGATTTTACTGCTGCCTCTTTCCCTCTCTTCTTTTCCTGTTGGAAACACAGCCAGAAGACAGCATGGCAAAAGAGCCCCTAGTGTTAAAACGATAATGAAGCCATGGCTGCTGGCTGAAGCCCTTATATTTGCATCCTTCCCCCATGATCCATCTTAACTTGTAATCTCTCATCAACTTTTCATCATACTTTACTTTTAGTAACACCCCCACCTCCCCACACACTGAAACAAATGGCCTGTAACATTTAAACTACACAAAAAACATACTGTCAAGATATTCAGTCCAAAGGTATGCAGCATGACATAGGAGATGATTTACACAGGCTGCTCAGGCTACCTTTCCTGGGACTGAATGGAGTTTGGTGTATTATTCCAATCCAATTCCTGCTCTAAACAAAGACATTTTAGTGGGATGTTGGGAAAACCCCCTCTGCACACACTTTGGTCTAGCACAATTGGCTGCCATCAGATCTCTCTCAACTGGGCCTTCTCAGTCATCCTACAAAAATAAATGATACTATCATGTAGTGGAGTACCTTGGAAAGTAAACTTGTGTATGTGGTTGAGAGGGGTGGACGAAAATAGGCTTGAAAGAGATTTGCATGGTCCAAACATACCCATCCCTAAATCCATTTCCAGTGACACATGCACATCACGTTTACCTTCTGAGTGCAAACCAAGCCAGACATAGGAAGCTTGTGTAATAGTTGTTGAATGGCTTATGAAGGACAACATGCACCAGAATAGATCGTTTAGGTTAGAATTAAGAGACAAGCTAAAGGACAGGGTGGAATTTTGAAGTCAGAGAGGATGTGAGAGGGAATACTCATTTCATTTGCTTTGCAAGATCATTAAACCACTATGAGTGTGCAACAAACAAGCATGGTAGGAGAAGGGGCTTCAGACAGCAGGGCATCTCTTAAAAGAGCTTCTTCCTAAGGGGAGTTAGAGCTAATCAACAATATATCCAATTTCCACTGATTTACAGGACAGTCTACAATGACATTACTGAATGCCATGAGAGATGAAGTCAAGCGTCCATTAATGTTTTCCTAAATGCATTTACATTTCCTAGCTAGCCAGCAACAGAGAAAATACTTTGGGAAATAGTGACCTGAGTAAGTCATCCACCCTCCCATGTGGAAGTTCAGGAGATATCCAAGACCAAACTGCACAGTAGTCAAAACCAGGCAGTCCTACAGAACTATATTGCTCAGTGTTTTACCAAGGACCCACTCTTACATCTTCCTACAGTGGCCATTCTTCCAAGTTTTCTATCAACAGCAGTGACACCACGGTGATTTGGCAGAGAATCATAGGATCAACCAGGTGGAAAAGACCTTCAAGATCAACCTGGGACAGGTTAGAGAAAACTTCTATATAAAATCAGTGGCACTCTCAAACTTGCTCATACTAAAAATACTTTATCAAGTCCCATATAAGAGAATTAAATTTGCTGCAATTCAAAAAGCAGCCATCTTCATGGAGTAAAACAGGGACTCAACACATTGAGTTCTTCTTGAACTACACTTTCAGAGATGTGATAATCCAAGCACATGGCAAAATAAGGGTGTATGGTAAAACTGGAGAAGCAGTTGAGTATTTCTTATGGGAATGTATGAACTGTGGAATAAGACTGTCAGATACTATGGCCAGAGTGACATGAAACATGCTTGATACTGCAAACTGCAACACTACAAATCACATTATCCTGAGTTTCATCTGCCTTTGATTTTTAAGGGATCAGAAGAAACTAGTACAGTTTTTAGAAGAGTTGTCTTTCTTTAAATATACTGCCCTACAGATTCCATCCTCTTCCCCCTAAGCTTATCAGCAAACATAGCCACAATAACTTTAAGATACACAAACTGCACTCTTTTTTGCGTTGAAGAAAGCAAGCAAATTAACTACTATGACTATAACCCCTAGTCCTGCATTATCTTTCACTGCCTAGTGTACGAGGGGAGTAAGTGTGCTTCCAACAGTTATTAAAGCTCCATCTTCTCAATTTCCTGCAGGTTTTTACTAGAGCAGCAATGCTTAAAAGCTGATGTAATGTTGACTCACCTTTACGTCACAAAACCTAAATTCAATATTCTTTGCAATGCTCTGTTCTATAGGGTCTGGTGGAGGGGGGACAGTGGGTAAGATTGCTGCAAGTACAGGCACTGTTGGTGCCATTATGCCTACCAGGTAAGTGCTTGGAAAAAAGCTTAAATCCCTTGCTGGTGATGCTTTTCTCAGTGCAATTTATGGATGTGAGCTTTGTTCTTCACCTCCACTGCATCACAACTGAAGAGTACAGCCCGAATTTGTTTACCTCTCCACAGAAGCAATAGAGACCAACCAGTCAATCTTAACGTCTAAGCATTAGAAGTTAAGAAAACACTTCTAAGGGCTTTCTTCTAGAAACTGTTGTTAGATAAATGACAGGCCAACTCTTCAGTGTCTATCCCCAACCCTGGTAATCACCTCATCACACAAGAGTGAACACCTCAAGCATCTCTTGAATGTGGGTCAGCCGCAATGCAGCACAAAGCCAGGAGCACGGGTGAGAAGCTGAAAGCAGGAGCAGATGGGGTGGTGGGAAGGGAAGCAACACATCCTGACTAACAGTTCCCAGCTATTTTCTCTAGCTGCAGTTAGGAGCACTCAAAGTGGAGGGCAGGGTGTGACTGAGCAGCTGGGGGAGCAGATGGGATGGAGGAAAGGCTGGAAATTGTGACAAAGCTCTGCCAAACAGAACGTCAGTGTCTTCAATTTTCAAAGTGAGCAGTAAAAGGAAGATGGGTTGGATCCAAGCAGAGGGGCAACTACCACAAATGTTTGTTAATACACATTGTCAGTGGGTAATAGTGACAAAAGTGCGTTTGGGAGACTGCAGAATCAAAGGGAGGGAGTACATGTGCTCAGTAATGCTGGGGAAGTTGGGCTCAAAAAGCAGCAGGAGCAAGGGGAACGCAGCTGATGAGGGGCTGGCATGACAATATAAAACCTACTCCTGCACTCTAAAGCTGAGGGACAGATGCTGAGTAGGATAAGAGTAGCGACTGTACCACACAACAGAAAAGCAACAAAAATAAAGATTTCTGGTTGAATACACAGACAACACAGCCGTTTATGAGATAATCCAAAAGAAACTGTGGAATCCCCAGAACTATATCAGTAACAAGATAAGGAACAGGCTGCAAGCAGAAAAGTGAACAAGATGTGCTACCAGATCTTATCCCTCAACAACTGCCACACCGAACGGAAGAATAAATATGATTTCCCATCAACATATCCTGTACCCTTCAGTACTCATGGCAATCGTTCCTGTTTGCTCCTTCTTCCTCTAGCTCTAAGCCAGAGCCAGTCCCCTTTGCTTTATTGTTCTGGCATTTTATTTTGCTTGCAGTTTTCCCCTCCCTTCTCTCCAGACTGACCGGAGGTCATCTCCTGTTTCTTTCCAAGGTACAGACTTTCCTTTCCAAAGCAAAGGTAAAAATTAGCTCCTGGAAGGTTTACGCAGGAAGGTGGGAACTGACAACATTTTTCCAAGGGCCAGGATGATGCAAATGACCTGTAATTCCCTACATTGCTCTCATAAAAAGAAGACCATGTATTTAAAATCAAGCAGCTGTCAGTTAAGATCTAGTCTCACAAATAGAACTTGTTTCTGAATTTAGGAATAAATGCTATATATAGTATTTGAGAAGCTACTCATCTTCTGTATTGATGTCTTACTAAACATTCACTCAACAAAATGCTGTCTTGCACTAGCACCAGTTCATTTTTAGATTTTCCAGAAGATCTACACTTATAGCATCTCTCAGCAAAGAGCCAACCCCCCCTTCTGTTTGAAGACAGCCTCCTACCAGCTTGTATGTATGCACTACACTTGGAGATGCATGCATGAAAGTTTGACATACACTGAAGGAAATTTCTGTACTTGCTCCTACACTTCACTCCTCACCCTCAAAGAACTTGCCCAAACATATTTTTGTTTCAAGAAGTGACAGCTTGTGAAAAGTACAAAATGAACAGCATGGAAATGCACCATCCTCCTTTGTGGCTTCTGTTTAAAGCAGGGAATTTAACCAAGCGATGGCAATGTACGTACTCCTATACATGTCTCAGCTCCCACCAAGGAGGACAGGTTGAGAGTGCCACACACTTTCCTCTGTGTTCAGGTCCTCGACATCCTTATTTTTGTTCCCACTCTGGTTCTCTCAATTCCCTCATCCACATTTTAATGGTTTTACCTTTTAAATTGCAACCAAATTGGGAAAGGACCTAACTTCACCAATCATCGGTGCCGCATGGTGATTCTGCCCCCGTGCTCCTCCCACACTGCCACTGGGAAACTGTGAACAAATAAATACTACACAGGAATAAGCCCTATGGAGACTCTCAGCAAACACAGACTTGCTTTCCCTGTGGCAAGGTCCTGTAGCATAAGGCACAGCAGAAAGACAAGAGTGCAACCACTCCTCAGTACTTTTAACTTGTATTTCCATTCAATGCTGACATCTATTGCCTGAGCCAGAATTATTGCTGGCAAAGCTAAAATGAATTTTAGCATCTAGGGGAAAAAACCCTGGATGCATCAGCCAGCCCATATTCACCTTTATGGTCATTCAACAGCTCAGTACAAAATAGCACCTTGATAATTCAGCTTGCTGCTTCCAGGTACCATACACAAAGACAGTTGTCACAAACCTGCTCTGGCTAATGTTCACATCCAGGGAAAGCACTTTCCATTGGTTTTGAGACAGAGGATATCTACTTTGGATAGTAGGGATTTCTGGTTAGAGCAATGATATGGCTGAACTCAAGGTTGGAGTGGGGGACAAACCTCATCCCCTGGTCTGGGTTTGACATTATGGGTGATACTTCTACCTCAAAAGCCAATTCTGCACTAGAAAATGAGTCTGATGAGGAGACTTTGTTCAACCACCTCCCTTTCCATTCTTACAGATTCTCAGAGAGTGAAATGACAAACCCGACAGAAGTCTACAGCAAGCACATAAAATGTTATGAATATCACTGGCAATGCTTGCCACTAAATATTATCACCATGTTGCACTAAAAACATGTATGAATTACATAAAACTATTAGTAAAACAGGCCAGACAGGCTTAACAGAAGTAGACCAGTAATACAAATACTCTTTTTATCAAATGAAGCAAAATAAAGACCAAAGCCTAGTATGTACTGAAGAACAGCTTAGAAGGGTCTGTTGTTATTACAGAGATCTTATTAAAGATCTCTTCTTGCAAGGTGGTCAACAAACATACTTCCCTCGAACAAGTTCCTAATATTTAGCCAGTTCTTGCCTCAGTCAGCTGCAGAAGGAACCTTTACAGTTTAGAGCGAGTTCTACTTGCTAAAAGAAATTCTGTCAGTAAAGGAGATGGTTACACATTCGGTCAATGTGAAATTCAAATAACCTTTATCCTGGCTAGGCTGAATTTGGGCCCCAGCATAGGGCTGAGTAATTACTGAAGCAGAACCCAATTGATTTCTTTGTCCCACTGACTTTAAATATGGAGGCTCAAGCTACTACCCTGTACTGCTTAAGCACGTTAGCAAGGCAGAGGTTACAGGTAGTTGAGCTCCTCTTCTTCCACCTTCTTCCCTCAGCTTTTGTCTCATATATTGTATTGCTTTGGGTGCTGTTCAGATTCCTCTCCGTGAGGCACATCGCCTAGGAATAAAATAACCAGAAGACATAAAGCTTTCTGCTGGGGTAAAGAGCTAGGTCAGCTCCATGAAGATTCCAGCTGGGAAGTTTGCAGAGGAGAAAGTAGTGAGACTGCAAAGGAGGGAGGAAAGAGAAATGGAACCTCTTTCCCTGCAGGAACAGTGAGCTGTTAGACCAGCTTAATTCCCTGTAGGATCACAACCCAGAGGTCAGGCTCTCCAGTCAGTACTTTTCCACGCTCCACACCAGCTGGTTGCAGGATCACTGCATAATGCATAACTTACTAGGAATTAACTGTAGGCATTTTAATGCACCTAGCAGAGGAAACAGGGCAAATAAAATTAAACCAAGGAAAAGCCAGACAAAACCCTCTCATCACACCCAACTTTTTTAAAGCCATCTACAATTCTCTTCTCTGCAAAGCTAAGGATGCCTGTGGTCACTGAACACATCTCTGGTACTCAAAGCAACAGTGGTATTTAACTACAGAGACAAATGTATGGATTCATAATTCTGGAGGGGGGAAAAAAAAGCAATCTAACAGTAGCCAAAACCATGGGCATCATACAAATTATTTCCCATTTTGCAAAAGGGGGTGGGAAGGCAACTGGAGTGCACTGAAATGGACTTTATTAGTGCACCTCGCTACAGCCAGGCATGGAAACGGAGAAATCAAAGCATTTTATACTTTAAAAACCCAAACCACTTACAAGGATAGTTCAAAAGACTTGAAAATAAGCCATGCTTAAAATTAGTTGGTTTCTCAAATGAAATAGTTTCTGGTGTATTTAGTTTCTTACTAAATAAAGCTAGAAATAAGACTCTGAAACTAGAAATTCCTCATACCATTATTCTTAGAAGAGAGATCTTTATGTCTTAACTTAAAAAATTCTTACTAGACTGAATGGTGTGTTTTCACTTTCCAAAAGAACTAAGAAGATTCATGTTGGTGTTTCAATTCAAACACTGATCTTAACAATCTGCCAACTTCAACTCCTTTGCTCCATCTTCTTTAGACTGATTCCTAAAGATTTCTGTTTTACAAATCCATTGATATAATGATGTTGTCACTTCTTCTAAGGTTTAAATCATTCTAGATCTATTTTTATACTGAGACCTAATTTCTTGTATAGATCTGTATCTTGCTTTCCTTAAGGAAAAAGGAGGAGGAATTTAAATCACTGGATGATGGCCCTTAGCATTTTCTTTTTGAAATCTGGCATGCTATTTATTAAAACTCAATCCAAATTCTGACACTGATTTTGAACCAGTTACTACTGTTCATCTGTGAGAAATACAGAAGCAGTGAAACAAAGCACTTCTTTGCTCAATACGGGTCTAAATAGCTTCTGAAAAAGTAAAACAAAAGAACTGATAAAACCAAACTAAACTTCTCCAGTTTAATATAAAGTTCCCAGACATGCCTTGGCTTATGATGCTCAGCATTTATTGTTGCTTTATAGACAATGTTTTAATGAAAAGACGGTAATTCATCTCTAATTTACTGATAGCTAACAAGTAATCTTTAGGGGAAAGAAGATACATAACTCACTGAAACACAGAAGCTCACAGCAGCCTAAGCTGAAAAGTACACAAGAAGGAGCATCAGCTCTTTCAGAGCTGAAATCAGGAAGCCAGCCCTGGTTTGCAGCCAGTACAAGTGAAGTTTCAGCTCCAACCTTTTGGGTCAGGACATTTAGTGTTTTCAGTAAATATTAGTTTATATGCTCAGGCTGCATTATTCATTCTAGCTCAATATGCCTGAGATGACACTTAAAACCTGTCAGACTGCTACAGGAGTGTTACCTACCCATGCTGAGCTGGGTTTCAAGTACTGAGATTTAAACTACCATAAAATCTGCATAAATATAGGGTCCAACTCTTTTTATATATATTCTTAGTCAGCACAAGGATTCAGCGAAGGACTAGACTCAAATGTGCTTTATTTAGATTTCTGTATCTTCCTGTTGCAAGAGAATTAACCCCTTATAGTGGGGAAAAAAGGGGAAGCAGTTTTGATACAATTATTGTTATCCTTTGGGATCAATTCCATTTTAAACCCAGCAAGATTAAAACTCAACTTACTCTTTGAGCTTTTCTTAAATAGATTTTACTGATTAAATATCTGCTGCTCAACTGAATTATGGAACTTAACTTGAACACTAATATAAGAGGAGGTTTGGGGAATAGAATGGGTTAAAAGAAGCAGAAACCTGGGCTTTGTGTGTTTTTCAGGAACTCATCTGCTATTCTGAGGACAAAAATGAACATTCCTTTTTAAAAATAGCCTGCAAGAGCAAACAGAGCAAGGGAGTGAAGCACAAGAATGCAAAGGATTTCACCTGGCCAAGAGATAAAATGAGAATGTCACATCACCTCTTGATAGGGAAGGGTCAAAGTCCAATTGCTTGTCTGCTCCCTAGTCTTGGTGTTCAAGAAGTAAACGGGTATTTGTTTTAAGAGTGAGGAGAGAGCATGAGGGGTAGTTTGCAAAGACTGAAGCTCGTGTTGTTGGAGAGAAACCTTCAAGGCACAAGGCAAAGCATGACTCAACCATAACTGAATGCAGAAAGATCTGCCTAATGCTTAATGCAGATGCCAAACTATGCACATTACAAATACTGGTGTCAGAAATAGTTCAAAGAAAGATGTGAACGTGTCTAAGAAAGGCCTACAGCCATGTTTCCAAAGAGAAATAGGAAAAAAGAAGACATAGAAGACATTGGATAGGCCTTTAACATTGGATGAAAACAAAGGGAAGGGGTAAAAGGCATTTGGTTTATTATTAGGGAATTCATTTACACAAAAAAGAGCCCTACTGCCAGCATATAATTACAACTATGTTTTAGAAATTAATCCAAAGCATCTAACCTCCCCCTCATAATGCAACATCCTTCTCATTTCTATGGAATTTAAGCACTTAATCAAGAGTTCTTTTAAAACTTCTGATACAGTGACATCAAATACAAAAAGCCTCAACACTCGTATTTCCTCACAGCTGCAGGCCTGAAAAACTATGTTGTCTTCCAGACCAGAGGCAAATGTATGCAGCTGAAGCTCAGTTTCACCCTAGAGGGAGGATTAATGGATCTGATAAACTCATTCTCTAGGAAGAAAAAAAGCTGCTTCCAGACTGTCACTGAATTCTTAGTGATAGCCAGTTGGATGACATAAGGTAGCACTGGCTGTTATTAGCTACTAAATGACTTAGCTGTACCAATTGCCACACATGGGATGCCACAACAGTGAAAACTGAGATGGGTGGGATGGACAATAAGCAGAATTACTTGACCATCAGGACTTCATCAGGCCGCAGAGTGAGTCACCACCACCATCACATTATACAGGAAAACAAATTAAGCGCACTTATCGCTACTAAGGAAGCAAGACACAGGAATTACTTATTCTTACAAAGTCATTAGAAGATTTGGGATTTAACAGTGATCAAACCTGCAGACTAAAACGACCCTCAAGATTAAAACACTGTGTTTTGCACATGACTGCACTTCAAAGACAGTTTTGTCCTTTGGAAATGACATCATGAAGGTCAAAATTATAAATAAAGTGAAAATATCAGAGGTCTTCAAAGCAAAATAATATTTTCATTACTTGTCTCTTGAGTGGCATAAGATTTTCCAGTGTAAGCTTGTTCCCAGATGCAAGCAGCTGCTCCATACACATTTGTCCAGGAAACACATGGTTAGAAATACATACCCCTAATTTTAGTGAAGATGACTATTTTAAGGGCATCCTGAGTGAAATCCGAATACAAATGTTAAAACTGGCTTCTGTTCAGGCAATGTGACAAGCAGCTTCTTACTCTGGGACTGCAGAGGAAGCTTTTAAGACCATATTCCAGCATTTTATTTGCTGATACTTTGCAGATTTCTAGTTACATGGCTTACCTTAAACACTGAGGGTGGGCAAGGGAATGTTAACTCTTAGCTGTTACCCACGACTTCTAATCTAGATGGAACCAAACTAGCAACCGGGAACTTCACATGAGCACGGAAACAAGAACATGGCAGGGAGTTGAAAGGAGATGATCTTAAGGTCCTTTCCAACCCTAGCTAGTCTATGATTCTATGAAATGAAGAAAGATTCAACTTACAATTAAATCTTGAACAGCTGAAATAGAAAGTATCTTCCTGATGCCACTTTCCACAATTACTCCAAGCCAGTTCAGCGCTCCCCAGTACCACAGGTAGCTCTGCCCTCCGTGCCAATAGCTTACAAAAGCAAAAGTGAGGGCTGTGGAGAAGAGTGTTCCCAGCAGACTGGATTGAGATCCTCCCATTGGAATATAAATGTACCTGTAGGTGAAACAACAGATAAGCAGCATTATTTGGGGATTTCACATAAATCTCAGAAGAACAACAACTACAGAACAGATTTGTTATTTTGTGGCACAAAGAGAGAATTTGAACAATTACCTGACATTCTCTGTTTACCTGCCCTAGTTTCTTCAAAGCTGTAGACCACTATATGAAGTATGTGCATGTACCATTTGGTGAAAGCCAATTTTGTGGTCACAGGAACTCTACATTAGGCAAATATCTAAGCATAAACTATTCTCAATTGCAAAAGACAAATGTTCAGGTCTTTCAACTGCAGTAGCTGTTACTTAACTTTTATACACAGAAATTGCATGTAATCTTCATGTGAGGGTGCTGAGGCGCTGGCACAGGGTGCCCAGAGAAGCTGTGGCTGCCTCATCCCTGGCAGTGTTCAAGGCCAGGTTGGATACAGGGGCTTGGAGCAAGCTGCTCTATGGAAGGTGTCCCTGCCCGTGGCAGGGGGATGGAACTGGATGATCTTTAAGGTCCCTTTTAACCCAAACCAGTCTGGGATTCTATGCCTGCCTAATGACCTTCAGAGCTCAGGTACCAACACCCCCCCCCCAATCCTATATGAAGCACCCCGCACGCAATTATATTCTGTATTTAAACTGAACCCAGGAGTCAGAACCTTAGTCTCTAACTGATGCTTATAAGTGTCCAGACAGCAGTGCTCGTTCAGTAAGATTACCAGAAGCAATGTCATTCTGAAAGCTGACACTGGTTTTGGGGTCACTTCTTCCTGCCTGGAGAGCTACATCTGCTCCTAGCATTTTCCAAGTAAGGCATGGCCACTCACCAGCCAGTCACATGTTTCTATTATCACTTGGAAATCATCAAGCAACAGAGTCACCACCCAGCGCCTGGGTACCAGTAAGGAGATGAAATATATGTGAACTGGTGGTGATGGTCCTCCTGAGCTGTCATTCCTTTGGCATCACGCACAGTACTCGTATTTGAGACACTTTCTACTTGCTAAGATAATGAAAGGAAATCTTTTTGCAATGAGATTTCTATTTCTGGTTATCAGGTTTTACATTCAGAGATAAATACCAGCTTAAAAATTTAAAGGGAAAATTATCTGAGTGCTTTATTCCTCATGTTAGGAAGTAAGAAAATGCAGTGACGGGGAAAACAAAGTGATGAGAGTGATTAAAAGCTAAACAGAACAGTCATTAAAAAAAAAAAGCTGTCAAATTCTCCCATTTCTCTATAAGCCTAACATCAATACACCACTTCAGCCTGCTACAGGGAACATCTGATTACGTTTATAGCCATTTTCAGTATCAGTGTGCTTTTTACTAAGCATATGAAAATAAATAGAAATTAGTTTTCATTTATGTTGTGCTTTTCTTCTCCCTCCCCTTCCTATGTTCTCCTCAGGTCTATTCTTTTCTCATCACATATATAAAGACATATATACATACATACATATATACATACATATATAAAGACAAACTGACATAATTGTGCTTTCTTGACACAAGGGCACTAACTGCCCTCAGACCGCATGGTCTGCCCTCCCTTGTTAGTGCATTCCCACTATTTTAATAGCTATAAAGACCTAATGGATGTTGAGTGATTTCTCTCAGACAGCGTGAAGAGCAGTTCTGCATGTGCCTGTGGGGTTTGTGCAGGAAAAAAGTGGGAAAAACCCATTACCACGTTACAGAACACATCAGGAACAAACCTATTTCCTGCCTCACTATCCACGTTGTGATCCACTTACTACCTCCACCATATCCACGTGGTGCACATGTGCACACACTCTTGCATTGGCAGTCCTGTGGATAAGTAACAGGCAGCTCAGCGCGCAGCCAGGGACAGAACCTGGCTCCATGCCTGGCACTTTGTGCTCTGACAGAATCCAAACTGGCCTGCAAAAGAACCACCACAAGAGTTCTTCTTGTTACAGAAATGCATTTTGCTTTTTCCACCTGACCATCAGAATCTGATTTATTGGTCCTTTTCCTGGATGCTTCCACAGAAGAGTACCCGTTTGATTACAGAAGGCTGCACTTACACTGAAGTGTGAGGGAGAATAAACCAGTGAATACTATTATTAAGCCAGATGACAGAAGAAACGCATTACTTCTGTCTTATGATTTACGACCCAACACCCACTTGGTAACAATTTGTTGTGCTTTAAGCCTGCCAGCATCTAAGCCCTCCACAGCCCCTCGCTCAGTCCCCCCTGGTGGGATGGGGAAGAAAAGGAGCCTTTTAGAGTTGTTCCGCCCTCCACTTCACTACCAGAACCTGTGAGGAGGGAAGGAGGGAGGCAGCGAGACAGATGGAGGGGCAATCACTACTATGATTTGATGTCTGCATGCTTCCCAACATTTTTCCTTCTTCTTGACACTACCATCTACCTGCAAGCTATCCTACAATCCCTCTGTACTCTGATTACAAACTCAGGGTTTACACAAACAGAGAACTTGCTGTAGAGCACACGGATCTGCTGCACCACATGCAGAAGAGCGTTACATAAATATCTCATTTTAAGCTTCCACGCAGCAGTTAAGACTATTCCTATCTCTAATCACAGAAAATCCACAGAGAAGCTCAACCCCCCTATTTCAGGGACTATTAGTACATAAAAGTAATCATGGCTCCTCATGGCAGACTACCACAACTCAAAGGGACACCCTCCTAGCAGAATTTAACAGTCACAAGCAGATTATACATTCACCATGGATGTGCAGGAAAGGCAGTCAATGACCTAAAGATGGATAAATGAAGGAAAGCAATAAAATTGTTTTTAAGGAGAAAAGGATGTTAAGGCAAGTAGCATTGAGGATGATCATTGGTCACATCCCTCCAGGTTATTTGAGAGGGATGGGTAACACTGGTGCCCCTTTTAAGCCACAAAAATTACAGACAGGAAGATTAGACCGACGGAAGATGCTTAGTATCAAAAAATGCAGGCTAAGAGAGTATCTAAAGATGAAACATCAACTTACGGGATCTACAGTCAATTCCTACCAGAACTTCAAAGGTGAAAGAACAGAGATTTCTAGGCAGGCTGTCAGAGAGGAACTCGTGAATGCTTTAGGCCAGGCTTTGCCAACCACTCCTAGGCTTCCTAGACCTCAAGGAAAGGCACTCCATGTTGTCAGAAGAAAAGGTTGTGCACATTAGATGGAGAGAAGAGAATGGAGAAGAGAACTCTGTGCAGATTAAATATCTCAGAACATCTGGGAGATACAAGGCACATAAACACAAATAAATATTGAGAGAATGCTATACATAGTAAGAATTATTTGAAGACACACACATACACACCTGACCTAAGTATCTGTCCTTAGCCCTGCCCTGGCAAAGATGCTGCCAGCCTGTTCCATATTTCCATAGGCTCCATTTTGATTTCAAACTAAAACTTATATGCTGCTTTCACAAAGCAAGCATAACCTTGTGTGTCTGTCTTTTAGTCCCACTTCCAGTAGCTTAAATCAGCTTCTCTACAGCCAGCAAGCTGTTCCACTTACACAACTGATCTTAATTTTAACTCACTAAGTGAACATTTGAGAATTGGATAAAATACGTAAATGGTACCATTTAAATCCCTAAAGTAATGCAAACACAAACATAATAGCTGAGGTATTTAAAAGTGACATTTACTTACAAAGCATAACTTTTCAATCCAATAACCATTTTGTTGGTTTTCTTGAAGTGGGAATCTACAGAACAATCACAGGAGAGCTGACAATCATTCCCTGGGAAAACACATCTTTTCCTTTAATGACATTTACATTACCAAGTTTTTATTCCAAGAACTTCAGAAAAACACTAAGAGGAGCATTTATAACCAGTGAAGAATCACTCTAAAGGGCTTTTATTCCTTGAAGCCTCAATACACTGCTCCTACTTCCACATGCATGTAATTTTAACCATATTTAAATCTTGAAGTGCAACTAAAGCACCTGTTTAAATGCAGTTCTGTGCAGGGGCTTCCTTCAACACATGCCTTCATTTCTTCCTTGAAGGAAGGCTATACAGCAAGATGTGTGCTAGCCATGATTTTTCTTCCTCTCTCCTTAGCTATTGCTCTTGCTATGTCTTATCCAGAACCAGGTGAAATGTAGATAAAAAGGGAATTTTTTTGTAATAGCAAGCTTCTGGTAAATAAAATCAACTCATGAGCTGTTTGTGTTTCATTTCAGGGCACATATTTGATGCCTGAAATGCCAATGGCTCTCTACATTTCAGGGCATTCAAGGGTTAACCATACTGTGTCGAGCTGGACAGTCAAAGAGCCAACATAGTAAATGTTAAAAGAGCAATACTGAAGTCTTCCATCTCACATCCCAACAACAGCCATTGCTTGAGGTTCCAGACCTCAAGTGAGGGTGTCCATTCATGGATGTGTATACAAAGAATGTGAGCCTTTCAGTCAATAAAAAGTTCTTCATCATTAGCTGTGAAAGCAATGCTCAACATGAGCCTGAACAGCTTTGAGGATAAACAGCCAAGTTTCCACTTATGTTGTTTCCAAATTATCCCAAGGATTGTCACCACAAAAGAGATTTGATTGAAATGGAAAGTGTGGCAGGACACAGGGTGAGAACTAGAGGGGAATTCCCTCTACAGCTGGGGCTGGGCTACTTTCATTTATTCCTTTTTAATCCTGTGTTTTCTTTTTGTGGCCATTGACTTCAAACGTTTTCTCTACTGCACCATAAAAAGATCTCAGGCCCAGTTCTACAAATTTATACTTCTGAGTGAGCTCTTAAGATTCCTGTTTTGTCAGTTTGAGCTGTCACTGACTTGGATGGAGCTACACAGAGCGCAGAAGTAAAGCACACCCCTAAGTCTTTGCAAGACTGGGTCCTACATGACAGGTTTGGGGAAGAGTGGCTGGAGGGCTGCCCATGGAAAAGGAGCTGGGGGTGCTGATTGATGGAGCTGAATATGAGCCACCTTGTGCCCAGGCAGCCAAGAAGGCCAACAGCACCAGTGTGGCAGCAGGACCAGGGCAGTGACTGTTCCCCTGCACTGGGCACTGGTGAGCCTGCACCTTGAATCCTGTGCTCAGCTCTGGGCCCCTCACTGCAAGAGAGACATTGAAGGGCTGGAGGGGGGCCAGAGAAGGGCAATGGAGCTGGTGCAGGGCCTGGAGCACAGTGTGATGGGGAACGGCTGAGGGACCTGGGGAGTTCAGTCTGGAGAAGAGAAGGCTCAGGGGGGACTTGATCGCTCCCTGCAATTGCCTGAGAGGAGGATGGAGCCAGGAGGGGCTGGGCTCTGCTCCCAAGGAACAAGGGATGGGACAAGAGGAACCGGCCTCAAGCTGCACCAGGGCAGGTTTAGATGGAGCTGAGGAACAATTCCTGCCCCAGAGGGTGCTCAGGCATTGGAACAGGCTGCCCAGGGCAGGGCTGCAGTCACCGTCCCTGCAAGTGTTCACACACCGTGGAGATGAGGCCTCAGTGCCATGGGTCAGTGGTGGCCTTGGCAGTGCTGGGGAATGGTTGGACTGGATGAGCTTAAAGGGCTTTTCCAACCTGGCTGATTCTGATTCCATGAATAAATCTGGTTTCAATCACAGAAACACCTCCTGTAAACGTGACTTTAAAGGCTGAGCCCCACATATTTGCACCTGAAATAAAAGAAATAACCAGAGGTATGTGGAATACCATGGGGAAAACTTCTATTAGGAGAGATAAGCCTTGTTCTTACTCTGAAACTCAAGCTTTTTCCAAGGTGTAATAACTTGGCTGGGCTGTTGGCATAGCGGTTTAAGCTCTGTAAGCTCCTCTCACCTCCCCAGCTTAATGCAATGTTTAGAGACACTGACAAATGCAGACCCTTTAAAACACTGAAGCTAATGCTGGCTTCAGGCAAGCGTTGTTAAATTAGCTCAAAAATGTTTAATGAGAAATGAAGCCCATTTAGGTTACAAAGCATTAATGAGAATATTCATATGCAAGAACACTGGGCTTTACAAATATGACCTGAATTTGAGTTCACTTCCCATTTGTTAGCATGCTTCCCAGCAAAGACTGAGTGTGCCAGTTCCCTACTAAAATCTGAGAAGTGTTTAATGGATTTTTCTTCCCTTGCATTCAAGGGAATCAGAAAATGATCCAAGCCCGTATGTCAAGGGGCAGGTAAGTGGGGAATACTGAACACATCATTTTGAATTCACTCTTCCAAGGAAGCTCAGGTTTGCAGAGATTCATTAAATTCAAATGGAATTTTAATGGAAATCATAATGCTTCCTTTTAATAGAAAGAGTTTCATTCCTGATGGAGTGCTGTGTTCAGTTTTCTCCCAGCCACATCTAGTAGGAATGAAAGGCCTACCAGCACCTGTGTGCACTCAAACACAGAACTACCAGTCAGCTACCTTTGATCCCAATCGAAATGGAGAAGTTCCAGATGATCAAAGTGCCAAAAGACTGGTTAAATCATTAAGTCCAAACCACAGCCCCAGGCGTATTGCTGAGGGTAGGAGCCTAAATGTTAGCTAAAAGATTACCAAAAGAGCCTTAAGTGCCTACAGCTCAGTTACTGGGTGGGAAGGGGCTGTGCCCCCAGGTGATGGAGCAGGAAGCAGGAACCTCCTGCCTCCTTCCATGAGGAGCCTGCAGAACTCCCTGAAGCTGTTCTGAACATAACTCCCCTGAGGGGCTCAGTCCATTTCAGATACTCTCAATGCACCTACCATGTGCTGGTAAGACCTCAGCAGCACAGCAATGGAGCTGTGTGCCTTTGAAAACCTGGCTGGAGGAGGCACCTATTAATAGCACTGTCGCTCTTGGCTTATAACATGGTAGAGGTCAGGCTCTTTACCAGGGAGACCAACATATCTTGTCTCCCAGAGGAGTGCTCCAGCCTCCTGTTACCAGGCTGCCACCAGGCAAAAAGAAAATGAGATTCAAAGAGTGAATATGCAAGAAAAAGCCCAACTCTGCGGCTAGGGCATTATCCAGAGGCACAGAGATCCCAGCCCTGCTTTCTGCCCCAGGAATTGCTCAATCTGCCCCAAAGAACCATTATACAAAGCGGATAAGCAACACCATGAATTAAAGGATTATCTTTTCCCCCTCATTTTCTTTACCTCACCTGACTCTGACACTTAAAGGCCCAGCTCAAAATTCAGAGCTCTGTATATATCTGCACCAGAGGCCTCATCAGCATCATTTGCCCACACAAATACAGCCTTGGCAGCCAATCTCTTCTCTTCCCCTCCCATCTCCATGTATGCATTCACCACAGCACATTTTACAGTAGTTTTCAATTACAACTAAAGCAACAGAGACCAACTCTTCCTGGGCTTGTGACTGCACATATTGAACTATTTGTGGTTCAGTTAGTGAAAAACTGTTAAGTACATGTCATTTGTTGCTTTGTCCATGTCGAGAATAAAGTACTACATTTTCTTCCCCCTCTTAGAAAGCCACTTCTAATTCCATAGGTGTAACGCATAAGCTATTTGGCCATCCTGCTAATGTTTGTATGCCTGGTACATCAGCCAAAATGCAGGTCCATCGGCATCTTACACTCAGATGCTTAAAATACTCATCACTGTGCACTTAACAGCTACCTTTCCCAGCACACCTCTGCCCAAGGACTGCATGAAATGTAGTCACTACAAGAGAACCTCTAGTATTTTCCTTATTAAGATGTTTCTGCTTAGAGACAAGGTGATGAAGTTGAACAGCCCTTGCAGTTTGCTAGGTAACAGAAAAGATTTTTTAATCCTCACAGATTCCTTTGTGGAGAGTTTGATGAGTCTTCTGAATTTACACATCGTTTTGTGCACATGCACGTCAAAGGGCTCTTGCTCCTAAGAGAAAAGGACAGACCAGATTTTCTTTTATTGCAAGATTTTCCTCATCAGTCAGATGGATAGGGATAGGGATCTGTGTTCTGTGTTCATCTTCACTGCCAAGTACCTTTTGCACAAAGCCTCTTCTGCTCCAACCCTAAAAGCAGCCAAATCCAACCTCTTCAATATTTGAGGACTGAAGAATCAGAAGGATGTTTTGATCCTTCCATAGTTACTCATTGCTACTTCAAGAGAAGAAAGCAGTGAATAATAGTGTGTTTGTATTTCTTTTCCTGTATGGGTTCACATACAGGGTTTGGCTGGATGCTGCCCTGGTTTGTGGAGTCTGTGGATGCAGCGGTGGGGTTCATTAAGCAGAGCACATGTTTAGTAGAGCAGCAAGACAAAAATCACTTCTTTCACCACTAACTTCATCTGGAGGTTGGACTGACAGAGTGAACTGGACTCATTCCTTCCTGTTTCAATGTGATTTCATTTTGTTCAGTTTCCAGAAGATGCTCATTAAAGGATTTCCATTTTAATGTTAAAAATAACATTGCTTACATTAAAATCTCTTTATTCTAAAAACCTGCTACCCTATGCAATATACAATGATTTTCTTGTATCACATCCTGGGCGGAATAGCTGTCCAGAATTCTGACCTGCCTGGCCAGTTTTAATCTTCTAAGCATTCCTGTATAAGAACTCTTCCTATGCTTCCATGATCAATTTATATTTCTAGTTCCATATTGACTGAGAAGTTATTATATCCATGAGGCGGAGAAGCCATCAAGAAACACAGTGCAAACTAAACTGCAGTCCTTAACATTAAGCCTGCCAGTTAAACCCTCTCCTGAGCACGTGCACGGTACTAACTTTGCAGCTAAGCACTGAGGTGTCAGTGTTAAGCTTAGATTATATTTAAACAGCAAATATACTAACACTGTTCTCTGTATCTCACACTCTTTTTTGTGCCTTTATGGGATAACTGAGCATACGACACAGCCTCCTGAGGTAATCCCTCTTGGATAGCTGTTGTTCCCTCACTTCCTCATCCCTTCTCCTTTGAGCCAGAAAGCACAAGCTGCTGGGGCTACTCCTGAGATCCCAGCAGGTAATGGCTTTCCTGCTGCTGCCTGGCACTAAGGAGAAAGCAGTAAGGCTGGAATCAAAGGATCTGATCCCAGACTCATTTAAGCAAGCTCCAGAATCCCTTTAAAGCTACAGGGAACAGCATAAAGCCAGCTGTAACAGTTGGTGTTAAAACCCTTAAAGCATCCACTGCTGGCAGAAGGTTGAGGAGTTTAGGTGAGGCTGCTGCCACTCAGAGCAGGAGGCGATTTTTAGCTTCTAATGTAACAAGAACAAACAGTGGACAAAAGCAAATGCAGGCAACATTTAAACTGTAAATGGAGCCCTCAGTTCTGTAATACACATTTCTTAACAACCATAACCCAGGTGAGCAACAGGATCTTTGCGCAGGGTCAATGTTTTTCTTTGCTAGCTGTATCTGAGCAAGAAAACCTGTTTAGTTCTCATACAACATTTTTCAACCTTGTTAATGGAGTTTAATATTAAATGGGAGTACATTCTGTGAAGGAAGCCTAGCTGTGATTCTTTGCTTTGCTGAGTAGGTAGTGTTTAATCAATAGCAAGGGCATTCTTCCTCTACCCTCATGCACCTTTGCTCTGCTTTTGAACATTCTAAAGGAAAACAGCAATACAAAACACCACCATGCTGCTCCATTCTAACTCAGAAAGGTAAGATTATCAAGAAAATATATTTATGATAGATCTGTGGGTTTGTGAACAAAACATGTATCCAATACTTTGTGTATGCTCCAAAGACAAAGGAAGTGTGGGCCAAGTCCTCTATTCAAGAAAGAGAGAAAAGGGAAATAAAAGCCATTTATTTCCTCGATAATGGTGTTTGATAACCTCTAACAATACTCAGCCCCTTGCAGGAAAGAGCTGGTTGGCAGTGTGACACAAACATATTGCAAATAAGCAGTAAGATGTCAGTCTGCTAGGAGAGAGGCAGAGGAGTTTGAGACCGTGCAGGCTTGATACCTGTCTCTTAGGGTTTTTGCACTGGGTGTAAACAAGACAAAGAGATGGACTGCATCACCTCTTTACTGTGTTATCTATTACCAGCATCTGATCCACCCCAGTGCTGGTTTAGTTAAAATTGAAGTGGAACACAAAAACCATCCCAGCATTATGTCAGTACCACTTCTAGTCTAGTCATTGAGATTCAGTAGTTACAACAGCATCCTCTTTCCACACTCCTTACAGTGAGAAATAAAGCAGCAAACAGTTTTTTCCTGAATCCAAGTATCTCATCTTTTCTGTACATAATCCTGCATGGATCAACGACACCACTCAGCCTTGTGAGGCTGAGGAAGACTGACTGTAGACTGTATCCACCTTCCAGCAGCAGCCTGGATAGAGTGTTTGACATGCAAGGCAAGCCTGTCCTGGCCGTGCTTCAGATTTTACACCTGATGATTCTACTTAGATTTAGCATTTTGCCAGTTCAGATAAAACCATTCTAGTACAACCGCTGTTCTGCTGTCACTGGCTCTGAGAGCCATTCTGTGAACAAACAAGTGATTAAATACGCCATTGCTATGGAATTACAACTCCATTGATCTCATGTCAAGCATAGGCTCATCTCGCTTAATTGGGACAGCGTGTACACACTTAACATTAGGCATGTACTAAAATAGCATGTAGTACCCAAATCTGCTAACGAAGCTTTCAATTTCAAAGGAGTAGTAACTAACACTCACCACTTCTGCTGTTTCTTACAGACTCCTAGACTGCAGACATACTATTTTTTGCATGCTGAAAACTTGCCTCTTAGTTACCATGCCTAGAGGATTCCCTCAAAACCCAAACCTTAGGATTACCAGTCGTTAAATCTCAAGCACACAGACAGATCCAGCACTTAGTGTAAAGTATTCAACTATCCCACCTCTGCCTCTGAAAAGGTCACAAACTAGGACAACAGCATGACACAATTGCACAACACAGCAATAGCATCCTCAACACATATCCTGCATCCCTGGCTCAACACTCACCATCTCTCATGCTTTGGCAGGAAAGCACTGGGCAGGATTTTACAGTGCGATCTTGGTTTCACCTCTGACAAAGAGGAAGACTTCACGGCTTACTGCCAGATAATGCTGAACTGGGCTTCCCAAAGCACCAAGGAGCACAGCAAGGCCTGTGCACCCCACCTATCATTCAGTTAAGTCCATGCAGATTTTTGCGTGCACACGTGAGAGAGGAAAAAGAGCTGAGAGGAAAGAAGAGAATGTTTTACTGACAGCACCTGACCAGTCCAGAGGTAGGCATCAATGAGTACCTCTCACTTCAGTATCTCTCACTTATGTTTGCTGCTGCCAAGAGATGATCAAACATGCAGAATATTCAAGTTCTCAAACATGACCGAGAACTCTTATCACAATGAGACAGTAATTGCCTGACATGTTCACCTTCAAATTCTAGGCTTTAAGGGATTATGATTCCAACATTAACAACAGATAAAACATGACTAAACAAACTTCCAAACCCACTTTATTTAGACATATAGTCCCAAAGTTTTAACCCCTACTGCACTGCACTGGGATCAGCTTCATCTAACAGTAAGTGACTGAACACATCTGTGAAAGCAAACACAGATGAGGATGTAGCCAACTGTGCTGGCACCATTTGGAAGCACCTTCTTGTTTGCATCAGCAGTTTTGCAGAAATGAAGAAAACAACACGAAAAGGATTCTATGTGGAAATGAACTGCAGAAGGGAAAAAAAAAACCCACCGCGTTTTTTGTTCCTTTTCAGCATCTTTTTTTCCTATGCAATTAAATACAAGCCTTAATTTATGAAAATTAAAGCAGAGATGAAGACGGAATGAGATACAGAAATTAAGTGTATCTTTGAAATCTGCCATTTGACCCATAATGATGGAAATGGCTTTACTGCCCAGATGGTAATTATATTTTCAAATGATATCATAATTATTCCAATGCAAGTGACCTTGCCATGTGTAGGTCTTAAGAACTGCTTGTACACTAGAAAGAGCAGATTTTAGACTGCTTGCAAGCTGAAAGTTGATTATGCTGAAAAATTGCATCCTGAGAAATAATGTGTTCTGGCCCAGCGAGAATGAGCTGACTGGAAGCAAGGTGAGGCACCAGTTAAAATCTGTGCAGTACCTTTCCTTCTGCGCACTTGGGAAGGGAGAGCTGCTTTCAAGGTAGATAAATTACCACGTTGCAACCACTCTTCAAATGCATAGGAGAACACCTTTAAAGTATGCAACCTGATCTGGTAGGACTCAGCTCGTCCACATTCTCTCTTTACTGAACTCTTCAGTAAAGCTTTCTATACATTCACCGTGGGAAAGTTTAGTAAAGCTTTCCTTACACTGTCTGCATGAAACAGAGTCAAGGAAACCCGTATGAAATCAGATTTCAATCAGATTAAAAGGTAAACAAAAGAACATTTGTCATAACTGTAATGATTAACATTGCAGATTCTATTGTTTCCATTTACATCACTCAGACAAGAAAGTTACACTGAACATCATTTTAACATATTGTTTATTCTCTGCATGTCATATGGGATCCAGGATAGTATAGCTATTAAAAACCAGACTCAAATGATTTCTGCTTGTTCCAAAGTTGTTTTCAGGCACTGGTATGTGTTCTGTGTTTTATTTGAAACAGTCTGTGCTTGTCAAACCACATTCTTGCTTGTTCTATAAAAACACTTACCCTATCCCCATCACTACAGCATTTGAATTCATTCTGGTACTTCATTAACAACAAAAGCACACCAACAAAAAACCAAAACCAAACCACTATACTCTATCTAGTTCATTCACTCACCACAGAGGGAATGTGTGCAATACAGCATAGCAGTATGGCATGGAGGGAGACTGTACACCCATTTTCAAAGTGCATTTGGATATGAATTAAGCAAGGTCTGAGAACCCTGCTCTGCCTATAGACTAAAAGGTGATACCATGGCCCTTAGTTTGGGGAGGTGCTCACTACAAAACCATGGCTATAGTGCCAGAGAGAATAATCTCCTGAAAAGACCATCTTTAACCTGCACCCTGAAGGATTCATTACCTTTGAGGATTAGGGTTACTAACCCTGATCTGCTTTCTAGAGCTTTATACTGGGCTCAAAACCTTGAACTTGACTAGTGCTTAGTAGGGCAGAAGTATAGAGAATGCAGACAAGCTCTCATATGTCAGTAAAAGCCCATGGTAGTGAAAACCACACTAGAGTATTCAGTGCCAACTGGCCATAGCATGTACATCATCACACCATGGTACTCAAGCTAGAAACCTAAGTTTCTCAAGAACCAAAGTGATAAGCCAGAGCACTCTGTAGTGTAACAATATCATTTCAAAGGCACAAGACATTGTGCTGCTGAAGATAGCTTAGCTAAGGGCTATCTGCATGGTATAAAAAGTAATCTATAAAAAATCCCTACATAAAATCAAGCAATGTTGCCCTAGAATCCAGTCCCAAATCCTATCCTGTCCTCCCCTGACTCTTGAGTTGTATGAGTTAGTAATTGGCTGCACCAAAGGAGGAAATTGCTTATTATATTACCCATTATACTTCTGTAACTGTGTATGAAAATAGGGATGCCATCTATAGATATGAAACATGGCATAATGACAGCCTATAAACATACTATTTCACTGGAGAAAAAACCAAAGACGACAAGGAGGCTGTAAACAACCTAAATCAATCTGCTGCAGGGATAGTACGAACCATCCTCAAAGTCACCCTTCCAGGGGTAAAACCAATCATTCATCATTTGTAACTGGATTTAAAACACTTACCCTGGAAGTAGGAAAACACGAAACACCTTCTACTGACAGAACGAGCAGAGCTTGCCCCTATGATGCCACCCAAACCAGCCACTACACTAAAAGCAAACAACCTGCATGAACCATATGGAGCCTAGCTTACATCTTCAGTGTTTCATATGCATTGGATGCACATACATTGCTCAACACAGGGATTTGCAGAGAACTTTGAACTGTTCACCAGGATATAGGAACACTTCTCATAGGATATCATGGAAAACACAGGGACTTAAGAAACGCTTCCAGAAGAGCCACAATGCCACATCCACTGTCCCTCAATGCTACACCCACTCCAGCTCCCTACATGGGAGATAATGAAGTGGACTTTTGGAAAGTAAGAAAACAGACTGGGAAGAATGCAGGGCAGGACTCACTGTCAGGGAGCAGACACTGGAATGAGCTGGAATTGCTGGCCATCTTTACTACTGTTCTTGTTTTAATCATAGAATAGTTTGGGTTGGAAGGGACTTTAAAGCTAATCCAGTTCCAACCCCCTGCCACGGGCAGGGACACCTTCCACTAGAGCAGCTTGCTCCAAGCCCCTGTGTCCAACCTGGCCTTGAACTCTGTCATCATCAAGAACTATTTTGAGACAGCGGCTAGATAAGGGCATCACAGCACTAAGCAGACCAGCTAAGGGGCAAAACCAAAAGCTGAGAGGCAGAAATGATAAAGGCTAAAAAAAAAACCCAGCTGACAGAGAATGAGGAAAAGAGAAAGAGCGAGAGTACGTGATCAGATGTTTTAAAGAGACAGCAAATGAGTTTACCCATTACCCTCAAAATTCCAAACTGTTACATGCACTGGAACAGGTTCTGCTAAAGAATTAAAGTTGATTTAAGAGGCAGAGATAGAGCAGCTACCAGAGGAGCACAAGCTACAGAAGCAACTTAAAGTAACTCGCACTGCACCAGAAAAGTCACCTCAGTGCTATGATACTAAACTACGATTTTCAGCAACTTTCAGTGATTTTCCTTGGCAATTTTCCTTTTTCAAGCTGAAAGCCTCACAACCTGTTTTGTCTCAGGCAAATTTGGGACTGACAGCAAGGAGGCATAAGATGATAATGTTTGGCTGTATAGAATTCTCTATTATGTAAATATGGTGTAATCCTATTTCTTGTCCACAAGCAAAGGCTACTGCATCCAATTTTCAGTAATTCTATTCATTAGATGTATGCGCTTCAAATAAGATGTCAGTAAATTTTCATGATGTACCAGAAAATGATGACTGGTACAAAGTTTTATGTAATAGTGTCTAAGTGAAAACAGCCCATTTCAACATTGAGAATTTCAGCTAATTCTGTAAACACATCAAAAGTAGGATATTGAACCTACAGTTCTTAAACCCAGGGTAAGGTACTTAATAGGCATCTCCACTATTTAATAGTATAAATACGCAGAGGGCTTGGAAAAGTCTAAGAAAGGGAAGGATAATTATAAAAGAAAACCCTCCATATACATAATTTACCTCCATGCCTGGGCAGTGACTGTCCCCTGTGCTGGGCACTGGTGAGGCCGCACCTCGAATCCTGTGTTCAGCTCTGGGCCTCTCACTACAAGAGAGACATTGAGGGGCTGGAGCCGGGCCAGAGAAGGGCAATGGAGCTGGTGCTGGGCCTGGAGCACAGTGTGATGGGGAAGGGCTGAGGGACCTGGGGGGTTCAGTCTGGAGAAGAGAAGGCTCAGGGGGGACCTGATGGCTCCCTACAACTGCCTGACAGGAGGATGGAGCCAGGAGGGGCTGGGCTCTGCTCCCAAGGAACAAGGGATGGGACAAGAGGAACCGGCCTCAAGCTGCACCAGGGCAGGTTTAGATGGAGCTGAGGAACAATTCCTGCCCCAGAGGGTGCTCAGGCATTGGAACAGGCTGCCCAGGGCAGGGCTGCAGTCACCGTCCCTGCAAGTGTTCACACCCCATGGAGACGAGGCCTCAGTGCCATGGGTCAGTGGTGGCCTTGGCAGTGCTGGGGAATGGTTGGACTGGATGAGCTTAAAGGGCTTTTCCAACCCAGATGATTCTATGAGTCTATGCTTCACAACATGGTCCCATTTAAAACATCCTTCAACTCTTTCATCTCAGTCTTTGATACATAGGGTAAAACCCTCAAGAGCCAAGCAGAGCAATCTGAGCTTGAATTCAGGGTAATTACCCAGGAAGCAGACAACAATCAAGCCAACAATTGCTTCACCTTTTCTCCCATGGCTTCCACAGTGCAGTGATTGAACTGCCCCTTTGTGCAACTTGCTGGGCAAACAAGGAGGAAGGAAACCAAAGGAAAATTGGTCACTGGAGGACTTCTCAGCTAGTTCAAGACAAACAGTCATAAGGCGACTGAAAAACAGTGAAAGCTTCACTCTCAGTTATACAGTTCGTAGCTAAAGTGACTGGTATGAACACTGAGTTAAAAGTAACGCAGGCTATCGCGGTTACCTGCTTAGAAGCTACCTTCCTTAGGATACAATGAGAGGTTTTCAATGACTAATAGTACAAGCAATTAATAGATTGAGATCCTAATACTAAAATTAACCAAATAATACAAGACCTGGCTGTAGAAAAATTCCTAAATCAACTTACGAATCCTATACAATTCTTTTGCAGCATCCACAATAGCAGGAAACGTAGGGACAAGGAGAATCCATTGGCTTTTCACGTTTCTTAGTCCAGAAGATAGTAACACAGGTCAGTGCACTGGCCTCATCAGGCAGGAATTCTGGATTAAAACAAGAACTTGCGGAGGACACACACAAGAAGGCCTAGAGACCCATCATAACACATAAGGACGAATTAAGCCTCAGGAGAGGATGGATGAACAGAATTTAACAGCCAGACTGCTGAAAACTGGTCACCAGAGCCAAATGTTCCTGACACAAAACTGTCCCATGGCACCTATGTGAGACAAGGATTCACAGCCAAAAACCTGGTTCAGTCAGATGCAAAGTCACAGCCTTTGATGTGTTGTGTTAGAAAAAAAAATACCTATAGGCAAGTAAGTAAAGCAGAAATTGCATCTATAGGCAACACATTAGAGAGTCCTACACAGACACCTACTCCTACAATAGTCAGTAGGCCCATCAGTTTGGGCAGTATGTAAATACTGCATCCCAGAACACAGCCAGACAGGACTCAGCATGCAGTACTTACCTGCTGGGTTTGCAAGATAAACCCACCACGTTTCTCTATCAATACAGTGCTTTTTGGCCAGCCTGTATGATTTCCCAGGACTGCAGAATCCAGACGTTAGCACGATACTGACAGCAAAACGGAAGTGAGCTTTAAGGATCAGGAAAGAGATGGTCCTGCTCTAACAGCACAGGGTGCAGAGATGCAGGACAGCAGCTGAGAAGAATACTCGTGCCTAAAATGATCAGCACAAACCTACTTCAGAGCAGGCCTTGAGTAACTTGGAAAGAGACTTTCTGTAGACCTTTTCCAAGCAAAGGTCTTCTTTTCCCAGATCTGAAAGGCAGGCTTGGAAGATTTATTCATTTCTGCCTTTATTTAAATAATTGAGAGTCTATTAACTAAAGCAATTGTGGCAGCCTCCTGCCAGGCCTGAAAGACAGGGTGATAAGCCTCCCATAGCTAATTACAGCCGCAACCATCCTAAATCCTCTCAGAATCTCTTTCATAGAAATACCACTTTTCTGTGGAATAATTACCTCTTACATGCCCAATCCTATTCCTGACATGCATATTTTAATGCTCTGACATTTTAATGCCATCTGCTGCAAAGAAGCCCAGCCTGCCACGCTGTCAGAACTCAATCCACGCACCAGCTTCCTACTCTCCACCATTTCACTCTCCCCCTGCATACAGCGGAATTGCTTCTCCAATGCCCAGTGTTATGATTTACCCTTTGGCATGGGTAAAAGACACCAACAAAAGCAAACAATGGCAATTTTCAGCCTATTTGTACATTTTGTGGCTATAGTTTCTGTAAAGTGAAGAGGAATTAAAGCCCACTGCTCTTGGAAGCACCAACTGCCTTTGGATCATGTTTTATGAGGCACTTGTGGATGCAAGAGAAATAACTTACCACCCCTGACAGCGTTCAAGGCCAGGCTGGACAGAGCCTTGGGCGACATGGTCTAGTGTGAGGTGTCCCTGCCCATGACAGGGGGATCATCTTCAGGTCCTTTCCAACCCAAATCATTCTATGATTCTGTGATTAAACGGTTTGTCAGCCTGATCCTAAAACTGACTTGTGCAGCAGAGCATGGAACTCCACCGCATTTGCTTCCACAGCTGAAATACCTTAATGAAAGCACTCATTATTTCTGTAATTTACTTGTGAACTCTTCAGAGACACCATGAGCTGAAGCGAGACACTCCTGCCTCGATATTGCTTCCTGAGCCGTTTGTTATAAGCCACACTTAAGGGGAAAGGAGTTTGAGAACAATAATTCCAGGCTTTCCCTGACAGCACTTCATCAAAGCTTGTGTCACTGCTCCCTGCTTGAGGTGGACCCAGTTTTCGTCTTTCCTCAGTTCAAGAGAAGAGGAGGAAAAACCCATTTAAACCAGTAATGTGAGGCACAAAAGCAATTTAGAGAGGAACTAAGGGCACATGTGGAAGCAGACACACTTGGAAACACGCTTTTGAGCACTATGCCTCTGATTTGCACACCTTGCCCTAAGAATTGTCCAAAAAGCAGTGAAGGTTAACGTTCTGTAATACAGATACTTGCCTCCTAGCACAAAACAGCTTTTAACTGGGTAACATTAAGTAAGATCATGTCTACTTTGAGCAATCCATGTATCACTGCACCACATGTGCAGGTTTTCTGGCACATGCCATAACTCTTCTTCACAAATCGTGCCCAGAAATTCAGCCACAGACCACTCAATCACAGCTTCTCCCTTGGTTATAGCTGTGCTAACTCGACACTGTTCTTTTCTGAGAATCAAAATAACCCCCACAGATACTCTTGATATTACATCTCCAGGAGAACGCAGGTAAGAGATTAGCCTGCAGGAGCAATTCCTACGTGGTGTAGTCAACATTTTATCCCTATTAAGGCTATTTTTCATACGGAAGGGAAGTACTGATTGCTTCTATACAATTTTTTTTGCTTGAAGTCAGGCTTAATTCTTATCTAACAACTCATATAGGCAACTGGAAATCTGTGTAAGACAATGCCCTGCAGTACCACAAACCAAAACCAAAGGCAAAGCCATGAATAAGAAATAGCATAACTGCTCATTATAACTTCTGCCCTTAACTTCAGTCATGCAAAGCTCTGATCAGACACTTCAAAGCATTAACAAATACTCTGTTCTGGAATCAGGAATTGGAGAAGACAGGGAAAACCTTGCAAAGAAGGATATTTGAATGAACTAGAACTGCTACCCATAACAGCTGGGGGGTGGGTCAATGACAAACTGAACATAACACAGCTTCAGTGTGTGCTTGAGCTCAGAAACCACCCATGTGCTGGGCTGCATCAAAAGAAGCAAGAGCAGCCCCCTCTGCTCTGCTGAGACTCCACTTGCAGCACTGTGTGCAGGCTGGTGTCCTCAGCATAAGAAGGACACAGACCTCTTGGAGCAAGTCGAGAGAAGGCCACAAGGATGATCAGGGGCTGCAGCACCTCCCATATGAAGACAGGCTGAGAACATTGGGGCTGTTCAGCCTGGAGAAGAGAAGCTGCGTGGAGACCTCAGAGCAGCTTCCAGTGTCTGAAGGGGGCTACAAGGATGTTGGAGAGGGACTCTTCATCAGGGACTGCAGCGATAGCACAAGGGGTGATGGGTTCAAACTGAAACAGGGCAAGTTCAGGTTAGATCTAAGGCAGAAGCTCTTCCCTGTGAGGGTGCTGAGGCGCTGGCACAGGGTACCCAGAGAAGCTGTGGCTGCCCCATCCCTGGCAGTGTTCAAGGCCGGGTTGGACACAGGGGCTTGGAGCAACCTGCTCTTGCGGAAGGTGTCCCTGCCTGTGGCAGGGGATGGAACTGGTTGAGCTTTAAGGTTCTTTCCAACCCAAACCAGTCTGCGATTTTATGATTCCGAAAGCAGAGACAAAAAGTGATGGAAATCCTGGCAACAGAAATTCTCCGAACCAGACTAATACAGTACTGGTTGTGCTGCATTCAAACACAGTAATGCTCCAAGACCACTGGAAGATCACTATTCTCCAACTCCAAGACAGAGAAGTCAAGGGATAATAAAAGCATTCAGGTAATTGATATCTCATTTTATCTAATCACTGAAACTTCATCCAAGAAAAAAGATTCGGTTTTATATTACTGAAATCAATTGTTCATTTGACAAAACCTGAAGACCACTGAGCCTTTCTGCTGAGCTGAAGTTAATTACTGTCATGCCACCATCCAGAGACTCAGCTTGAAATAACAGTCCAGAATTAAAACATGAATCTGAAGCATTGCCAAAGTTTTACATACTTAAATATTTCTTAAAATTGTCTCCAACTATTTAACATAGATATTTTATATTTGCAATTGTTGTTTTGTAAGGAATCAATGAGAAGGGAAATTATACCTAGTACCAGTCTTCTTTCTTCCAGTACTAAAGCCTAATGACTTCTAACCATAAAATGTTATTTCCCGATCCATGTTCTTTCAGTTCTCCAGATTCAGGGATGCTCAACTCCGTAGAACCTGCCTTTAGTTTGACAGTAGGCTACATGATCCAGAAAGCAAGCAACCTTCTCCCATTTACAAAGTGCTCAGTGACTACAAGTGCCAAGAGCCTGCAGCTCCTACTGGGATTGCTCAAAAAGAACAAAGTGCTGCAGGTAGCCCGCTCCTCAGAGGGCATTTCATCTACACCGAGGAAATTCCAGTCTAAACCCACAGAGCCAGCATATGCTACAGACCACCACATATGAAGATGCCGTTCCTGACTCTAAAAGTTCATGAACCACGGATTGCTGAAGACAGCTTCCCACCAAGGCTTGACTCAGCTGTTGACATGTCCTTGCTAGGTGCTCACTGATGACTGCTAGCAAAGAGAGCGCTGGGCCACACTGCTACTCTTATGCTTGTCGTTAGCTTGTGCTCTAAGCTACCAGGTTCCCCAAAGGAAGGTCTCCCAAAATCTAAGGAACTAAACAAGACTTCAGGTGACCTTCATTACTTCACAGTGGAGGTGCTATCTCCCATTTCAGAATCCCTCCCCCTCAAAAGGTACAATAATTTTGTCTAATGATGCTTTGATTGTAGTCAAGCTAGTTCTCCTTTGCTTGAAATAGCAATAAACCCCTCAAATGATTGCTTATCTGTTTTCCTCATCCAGCATTTCTCAAGGGAAAAAGCTACTGCAATTTGAAGATGCCACTCTTCAGAACTGCAGAAATATGTTTTATCCAATCATGGCTTGCTGCTAGCAAGTGACAACTGTTTGGTACCACTTCATCCTTGCAGTGCTACTCCAAATAAACAGTACGAATATGAACTCTTTATACTGAGCATACAAACACTGGCTTATTGGTTGTGACTAGATAACCCATAAAAATGTATTTTAAGTTGTTGGTTATTTTGTTGGCTCAGTTCAAATCACAGTGAGGAAAAGAAACCATAAATATCATTGAAAAACACTTCCACAGAGAGAGGGAGAGAAAGAAGATGAAGCAGGTTTCCATGGTTATTTGGTTAACCATCTCCAGTTTGCTGTTTATATAGTTTAACAACTACAAGACAGTATAAACAAGAAGAAATGAAATATTTATTAAGATCTACATTCCAGAAAGCTCCTACCAGATGTCACTTCTGTTTCATCAGCTGACTGTCCAATGAAGCTCTAAAAGACACACTGACATCTACTAGTTCCTGGTGCTCTCATGGACATTACATGGAACAAACCCTTCCTGACCATACACAGAGAGAGTCCTTAACTCATCGTTATTTACTAATATTTAATCTATAATTTATTTTCAGTAGAAGAAGATCCCTTGCCTTGAGACCAATACAAAAATTGCAGGTGTCTCACTTAGAAGGAAAAGCTCCTGCTTGGCTGTCAGCTAAAACTGACCACCACAGGCTGCTCTCAAGCTCCATCCATTTCGACAGCTGCAGTTTTAACCACTTCTAATGCAAAAGAAGTTCCTCTTGAGTCATCACCCTAAATGAAGGGTTAATGCTGTATAACAGCACTTCTCAGCAAAAAATGTCATCTAAATCAGGTCATTTTTATTTTGACCTCCTGTAGAAATAGGCTTCCTATTGTTCGGGGGAGGAATGACAAGGAACTCTGCAACCACTAGGACTGGGAAGGCTCCAGACTCGCAATCAAAAGCCTCAAAGTTCTGTATGGAGTCCCCAGTGCAGGAAAGTTTGGCAGTATTTGGCTATCAGCTTCCTTCAGCTAAAGGCAGCACTTCACCTTAGGTCCTGTATGTATAGTCATCACACAGCAATGAAACTGACTCCAATAGTGAAAGCAGTCCTGCAGTACTGAGTTCAGTGATATGTAGAATCACTGAATCATTTGGGTTGGAAAAGACCCTTAAGCTCACTGCGTCCAACTGTTAACCCAGCACTGCCAAGCCCACCACTAAAACATGTCCCTAAGCACCACATCTCCACATTGTCTAAATACCACCAGGGATGGTGATTCAAGTAGTACAGTCTATTTAAATAGCATATAGAGACTGAGACAGACACATTTTTCTAAGCAGCAATGTTTTTCCTGCTGTGTCCTAGCCAAGAAGCGCCCTGGAAACTGCTACTGCAGCTTGAACACTATCAGCCTGTCTACCATCCTACAGGCAAATTTCTGTATGTCATGCTGCTGTGCGTTTGCTCAAATTCCTATCGGTAAGCACAGTTGTTATCCTTTTAGACAACTGCGAGTCCTGCAGAGGTCAGCTCATCTCTCCTCTATGGCAGGATCAACTTCACTTAGGTTACTTTTCAACAAGATCTGCTCCTGAGTTGTTGCTACACAGTGAGGGCACCAAACGGCCTGCTCAGGCTCCCCTTTTCTAGGCAGCCAGGAAAAGGTATTTGATGTATTTTTATCTATATTACTTGTCTAGAGATATTTGAGTTTGGCACAACTCGAAGAAAAACACTACTGAAGTTTATATTGCAACGTTAGCTCCCTACCCACTGGTCAAACAGTTAAGGCCAGTATTTAAACCTACCCCACCTCACTAGCAAGCTGTAAATGTCTACTATTTAATATTTTCAGAGCAATAGTCTAATCCAGATTTGAAAAGCAATTCATTGAACCAAAATGCTAGATACATTTTGCAATAATCTCTAAATCTACCAGAACTGTCCCTGAAAAGCACTAGCACATGGGATGCCATTATCCTTATGGCTAAAGATAATGTTCATTATATAATATCAATATTCACAAAAAAAGAGCAGAGCAATACTTGTTCCTTATACATCCTGATTCTCTCCACATCACTCAAGGTGGAATTCTGCTTTCTTTACTGCTTTTTCAGTGTGGGATAAGTGCGTAACTCAGGCAAGCAAACTACCTTTTGCTGTTCACAGAGACCAGAGCAGCAGAGCCTGCCTGCGAAGTGGAGGTACCTTGCACATATCCAGCTACGCTGCTTGCAAGAAAATGCTAAATCTTCTCCAGGAGAAAGCAGGCAAGAACTGTATGACAGCTGATCAAAAGTATTATCCTGGGGCTGCCATGACCTTAGCTCATTCTGCAGCACTCCACGGTGTTACTGCAATTACATTTTTAGGTTATACTAGGAAACCTACAGCATGTTCCTTCACTCTCTTATTTGAGACAGCAAGATAAACAGAAGGCTTAAGATTTTGACCCTCATTCCTTCCAAAATGAGTTCTACCCAATTATTTACTGGTGACCTTTAGTATGGAAGCCTGCATGAGATTTTGATTCACATGGCCTAATTTCTTTAGGAGCTAGGGAAGGAGTGTTTCCCCTTAAACTGCACCTCATAAACAACATATATTTTACTGCAGCTGCTTAATAGAACACTTTTACTACAGTTTCCTATTTATGCTTGTAATCCGCCCAAGTAAATGCAATGAAGAGCACATACAGCCTGCAACAAATCACACTACTTCCTTTTTTTTAACCCAAATTTACATCTGTGATAGAACGATCCAATCGTTACTTCCTGTCCTGTTTTATCATCTGTTCTTGATGTTATGTAAAGAGCTTATAGCAAATATCAGTGTTGAGCTCTTATATAGCATTCTTAATCCATAGATCTCCATGCATTTTACGAGGGATGACCATTATCCTGCTTCATCCATGGAAAGAAAAAAAACAACAGAGAGATCTTCAGGGTGAAATTCGGATCTCAACAAATTCCCACAGACCACAGTGAAACCAGGACTGCACTTCAGGTCACAATACCACCAGTCAGCCAGAACAGCACCCACAGACAGATCCCAGAGCCTTCCAGAACACCAGTGGCCTGTGATTTCCACTCAGCAACTCCACACACCACTTAGGCATCGTTCCAGAGATAATGTGGCTCTCAATATGGTATCTTATTCAGCTTGACATCCACTAAAACGCCTCCCATCCCACATGGGCAGCACCTTTTAAGCATACTCTGCCTTCTCCCAGGTATCCTGCTTTACAACTCCAGACACACGAACATTGCCATCAGTTGCTGTAAATAACCTCAGCCAAGTCCTCTACTTGGGCTTTAATACTGACATCAATACAGCTGCAGACAGATACACAGATATCAAGGTCTAATGTCACCACTGAGGTGTCTCAAAGTATTTTTACCTCCACACTGGAGCCCTCAAATCCCCTGATCTGTGTGTAACCAGACAGGAGTTGTCAAGCCTCTTGCCTTCAGCTTTTCCTCCCCTCTTCTAGATTTGTTTCTCACACCCACTCTTTGTACCTTCCTTTAAGGTAGGTGTTTAAACTCACAGACTTCCTTAACTCTATCAACTCTCCTGGACTATTCAGATAACCTAGAGCCAATATTGGAGCTCGGAAGGACAAGGACTGAAGGCAGATAGCATACAGATGGCCACACATGTTACTGAGGCATCGATCTGACTGGAAATGCTGCATGCTACCACACAGCCATAAAATAAGCAGTAAAGCTATCTACTTCAGTAGCACATCTGATAATGTACTATCCGGACATCATGATTTGAGAAAACGTTAACTTATGACTTCAGATTAAAGTTAAGGTGTTATTGTTTTGACCTACTACATAGCAACTACCTCAAGAACGCTCTGGACCCAGGGAAAGTCAAGCAAGCTGACCCTGAGCACACAGATGAGCCGAAGAGCTGGGATTCTTCAGGAGAGGATTCAGAACACATCACACAATCAAGTAGCCAAGGAAGAGAAACGCATGCACACTTCCCTGCCCACAAGGACAATGGGAGTCATTGTGTCTTCCACTGTATTTCACTGTTAACCCAGATAGGTTATTCTGAACAGCTGCTCCTACAATCCCATATAGCGGATGAACCACCTACTGCCTGAACCAGCACTGTCAGGAAGACAATGCACAAAAGCAGAGGCAGTCACATAATAGACTGCATCTCCTGTGACACGTATTTCCTAATATGGTACTGGCTTTCAAGGAATATAATGGTAGCATTATGGACTCCCATGTCACTCCCTGACACCTTTGCGACACAGAGAAAGATGTTGTATGGAAAAACATAGCTGAAACACACAAAGCTTCATCCATTTCCAAGCTTAGCTAGGTACAAGTCAAGTGCAAAACAAAGACAAACCGCAGCATTGTGGATGCTGCCAGGCAGCTCTTGTGCATGTGCTTAGAGAGAACACACTAGAGCAGGCAGGAAAGGCAGGCTGGCAGGCTCCTAGCATGCTTCTTTTGAAGGGGAGGATGAAAGGTAACCTCAGAGCAGCAAGCAATTCAGATGACAACGGCTGAGTCTGAGGCATGTGCTGGCTAAGACGCGCTGCCCACAGCTGATTTGCCAGAAGCTAGAGTAGAAAAGAATGCTCTTCCCATCCTATTTTGTCCCCCATATTTTTCTCCAGGACTGCTCTCCATCTTATTTCCAATATACTATCACACAGAAAAAGCATGTGGCTTTCTGAAACACGTTTAAAACATAAAACATGAACTAACTTTGAGACTGAAGCTTATACCAACCACATCGTGCCATTTGGAAGTTGTAACCATGGCTCTCAGCATGCCGGGGTACAAATATGGATCACAACATGTGGAAGAAAATAAGACAACATTCAAACTGAAGAAGACAAGAGAATTAATTAAAGAGAAAAAAACTAAGGTAAGCAGAAACCTGTGAATTTATACTCTAGGTCATGTGAAACCTTTACACGTGGTGTAGTTAACACTAAAGTGGAAGTATTACGCAAAGAGTATTTTTAATATAAGTGATGTATCTTACATACCCAGTGGTGAGACTATGAAATACGGGTTGCTTCAGTTATAAAAGGTGTAAAGTCCCTCAGACTGAAATCACACTGAAACTCCAGCCACATTCTGGCCCTTAAAGTCAGTCAGGGACAAAAATGTTCCAGTGACATAATTCGCTGGACTTCACAAGGAATAAATTCAGGATCCTTCCAAGGTCAGGTGGTTCAAGACTGCAGGGCATGTACTACTTCTATTACACTGAAATACAACCTTTGATCCAGCTCCATTAAACTACTCAGTAAAATTATTTCAAAGCAGCCTGAACTGAATTTCAGAGCACCTCATGTTCCACAAACTTATTTCTTGTTCATAGATAGTGACTCCAATACGCTGCAACAAAAATAACAAACTGCTTTAATTCACAGTTGCAACATATAAACATGAGGAGCTCTGTACATTGTTAAGCCCAACTTCCCCGCTCCAACAGTTGAAGTTAAATGTCACATTTACATAACATTTACATAAAGATTCAGGTTTGTTTATACAAAAGCCAGCCTTGGTTTTGCAGCACACTTGATGCTCATGTAACAACATTATGTGCGTTGTTTTGTAACAACAGATTGTTTGCTCTCATTAAAAAAACAAGGTTTCATTCTGAGAAGGTGCTTGAGAGGCTGCAGTTGCTCCGAGGCAGTTCAGCACCATTCTTCATTACTGTCTGATCAAGTCTTGCTCTAAGCAAGACACCCCTTCAAACCTCACCCCACCAGCAAACACCTCAAAACCGCCAGTGGGTCTGACACAGCTCGCAGGACCTAACTGCAATACGGCTTAAGAGCAGCTCTACCTTCCAGCCTCTCCATGGAGAGGTCTTGACAGACTGCTGCTCTCTTCTGTATTTTAGAACTTCAAAATGATTTTTGCAGAAGCCCTAAGGCCCCATATTGAGAGTAAATTTGAAGAAGAAATAATTCCTAAGCTAAAACCACTGTCTCTTCAAAGGAATAAACACTTTAACCTTAAAACTACTCAATAATTGGACACAAAGCCATTGAATCACATCCAGTGACAACTACAATTGCTTTTATTAGCAACAAGAATACGTACTTGAGTTTTCAATGTGCTAACTTCATCACAAACTTTCAATGAAGTCTCTCCAAGGGCTGTCTCCAGCACACCACATCCACATCACTAGATGTACAAGACAGTAAGAAACACCTTTTGTTCTTCTTAGCTTCCTGGCTAAGGAAGTATTGTTACAGTGCGGCTTTTCTGTCCAAAAAGGAGGTTTATATAATATACCTTGGAAACAGCCTGCTTCCATTTTAGTCTGCTTTTGAAGTTTGTTTCATAGCTGAACACCCTTGACTGAAAATTCTGCTTCTGTTACTGCCATTGGCTTTATCTGCACTGTGTCAGAAGCTCATGCTGGTCCAAGGGAGTCAAGACTGGTCAATATTTGCTAGAGTCTCATGTCCTGCTACACCTCACTTGGTTTAAAGGCATAGGACTGGAAGCAGAAAAGACCCAGAGGCAAATTCACATTCAGTTGCACATATCCCACACACATCTGCACGTGGTGACCTAAGTACCAGCATCACTGAATCCTTCCTCAGGAAGGATCACAGAATCAACAGGGCTGGCAAAGCCCTTTAAGCTCATCCAGTCCGACCGTTCCCCAGCGCTGCCAAGGCCACCACTGACCCATGGCACTGAGGCCTCGTCTCCACGAGGTGTGAACACTTGCAGGGACGGTGACTGCAGCCCTGCCCTGGGCAGCCTGTGCCAATGCCTGAGCACCCTCTGGGGAAGGAATTGTTCCTCAGCTCCATCTAAACCTGCCCTGGTGCAGCTTGAGGCCAGTTCCTCTTGTCCTGTCACTTGTTAGCGCATCACTTGTGATGCAGTGTGTCACATCTCTAGCAGTCTTTTACCCTGTATGTTACTCTGATGATCACAGATAGAAATAACCTGCTTGCCTTCACCCATATACACTGCTGCTTAATTAATACAGCACCTTTGTGCCACCACTGATCCAAGTCATAAAAATGAGACCTAAATTGTTAGAGACATATAGCATGTTACACTAGAGTACTGCATATTCCGTGGCTGCCCCTAGCGTACACCTAAAAGTCAAACACATCTGTTCCAACCAGTCATCTGGGACTCGCAGGCAAAGCAATACAAAGATTTGGCAAAAGCAGTTAGGATTAACCTCATTTGGAATAGACCACATTTTTTACAAGGTGCCTGAAGGCAGGTGTGGGCAGGTACCACTGTGGCCATTTTATGGCAAAAGAGAAAAGTTACGTGGGGTAATGGTTTTAAACTAAAAGAAGGGAGATTCAGACTAGATAAGGAAGAAGAGTTTTTGCAATGAGGGTGGTGAGGCGCTGGCACAGGGTGCCCAGAGAAGCTGTGGCTGCCCCATTTCTGGCAGTGTTCAAGGCCAGGTTGGACAGGCCTTGGAGCAACCTGCTCTAGTGCGAGGTGTCCCTGCTCATGATAGGGGTTTGAACTAGATGAGCTTTTACAGGTCACTTCAAACCCAAAACATTCTCCCATTGTTGTGTATGCAGTAAGGATGACTGGGTGACCAGGACACTGAGTGAACCAGAAAGACAAACTTCTTGACAGAGCAGAGAAGAAAGGATGCATCCCTGTGGCACTTTACACTCAGTGATCTCAAAGGCAAAAGTGATTATCCAAATACTTCTATCAATCCTGTTCCAAGAAAAGTGGAATCTCTAATACTGTGCTCTCTAGCCCAACTCCAGTATATTACAACATGAATAGTATTTTATGGGCAACCACATTCAACACAGCAGCAAAGAGAGACCGTATAGGATTAGCACTGGTATTTGGCCCCCAAAAGAGTGCAGTGCTCTACGCTACATCCCATGTGGCACCCCAGCAGGGAATCTGTGTTTATCTGTTGGAGCCCAGAATCACCTCTGGTGATTACACCTAGCAATGGAGGAAGAATGAAATACAGAGTGAAAGGGACTGTTGCATCAGGTATTGACTTTCAAAGACCTGGGTGCACTACAGAGAACGGGCAATCTCAGAACTGAGTTTCAGGGGGGCTTTTCTGGTTGGTTGGTTTTGGGGTTTTTCTTCTTGTTATGACATTTTGGGGGATTGAGCGGCTTTGTTTTTAAAAACAAAACCGTGATAACTGCTTGTGGCTTTAAGCAGGGGCAGAGATGTCTTCAGCTCAGGGTGGCTTAAATACTGTTGAGCTTTTCAGTGAGTCAACATTTCTCATAGGGGTTACACTTAGATTGTGACTCCTCACCATCTCAGTAACAAGTTGTGATGCCTTTTGGGAGCAAATCTCTGCACTTTCAGAAAAGGTCTGACCTCACAGCAACTGATGCTCTCAGCTTCTTTCTGAACAGAGTAGAATACCAAGGAAAAAACCTGACTTTAAAAACCCCAGCTATCAGTTCATTAACATTATTCTGGTATTCTTTTGGGTAGCACAGAATTGTGAGGGGTTCCACAGAGAATGAAAACAGCCAGCTGATGAACAGAATTTTCCTTACCTTCTTCCATGGGTGTACCTTATTTAGAACAACAACCCCTCTTATGCCACGGGACCATACTGCCCTTACCTGGAGGTGTTTCTAGGTAAAAATAAATAGAGGTGGCCGCACACACTACATTTTGATGCTAGAGCTCAATTATGCCTTGCTTCATCTGAGAAAACTAGAGAAGGGGATGATTTTCCAGTTTCGTATTTGGAGAACCCTTGCACCAGGTAATAAGCTAAACTTAAATAACCTGCAGCTCTAAACAAGCCAAAGTAATTGCAAAGCATGTGGTGAGCTGCGAGCACTGTTAGCAGATGGACACTTCTGAGAGACTTTAGGGGTGCGTGGTCCTGCAGCTGTTTTCAAAGTCAGATCTGTACTGAGAGGAGCATAATTCACTCTTCTTCAAAGGCACAGCAGTGCTGACAGCATGGAGAGTTTTCAAAAGGATCATGCCTCCAGGAACTGTCACTCTTCTCCACTGCCCTCATCAGCACTGCCCTAAAGGAAGCACTCTTTGCCATTAGGACAGTAAATACTCTCATATGCCTGCGATTTCATTCTCAGCACTGGATGAAATGCCTGGATGAAATAGCTCCAGTGAGCAAACAGCACCAAGCAGTCTCTCTCTTGCTCTTTCCCCTTTAAACTGCTACCCTAAAGGCTATTTCATGCATTTTGAAATCTGAAAATCCACCCACTGCTCCACTCTGAGACCACTCAGATTTAGGAGAAACGTTTGTTCTCCCTGTAGTCACAACGAAGAAAAAAAATCACTGTTTCTATAGTACTTGTGTGATTTAAATAACACTGATTAATACATTTGCTGATCCTAAAAGTAGTATAAAATACTTTCTTTTCTATCATTGTGTGAAAACAATGGGCAAATGACCTTCCAAGTATGGCAGTACCTTTTCAACGGGCAATATCAAGCTCCAGTTTTCACCACAAAATTACCAATCTTTCCCCCATGGATTTCCAGAATCCCTACTTCAAACACTATGGTGTAGCTAACAAAGGCCCAGACCCTGCCATACTCTACTGCACTTTAATTTCACAAATAGTAGTTCCATTACGCCAGCACAATTTCAGCATGCAAGGAAAGTGATTAGGAGTCTAGTCCCACAGCCCAGTTCAGCCCAAGCCAGTAACCACCACTTCAGTATATCTACAACTTCCAATAATACATTTAAAAAGATGGGATTTTTATACCTGAGCTATCTTAAAAACCGTATCAGAAGCATAGTTCAAGACACAGCTAGATGGATAGACAGGAATGATTTAATATTTGTTTTCTGCTAAGAACACAGAAGCTGTGCAGCTGTCATTCTCCGTCACATTTGTGTTACGCTTCACTTGGGCAAGCCATTGACTGTGTGTGCCAGGCTACATGCAGCCCTAGTCCCTTCCAGCAGCACTTCAATAAGTAATTAGGCACAGACTGTCCTTTTAGCAGAGTTTTAACTGTGCTTTTAGTTTTGTTGGCTCTACACCGTATATCTGAAAGCATCAGACTGGGCTCCGCACCCACTGCAGGGTGCTGCCCTTGTATTTAAAACAATATAGGATCTCTTGAACAGTTTAGATCTCCATCTGTAGATTTTCAACGCTTCCTGCAACTCTGCTTTGTTAAATGTTTGGGGTTTTCTTACCCCCACACACACTGTTTGTATTTCACACATAGAAAACCAAGCTGTAAAGAAGTCAATTTATGACAGACACCATATGAACACAGGAGAAGATCTGCAGGTTCTCAGGAGCAGAGATTGTCTCAATTTGCAAAACCAAAGGCAGTAACTTTTGAAAGGTCACATGGCAGACCAACAGCAGAGATAACACCAACTCCTCTGTTTCTTAGTCCAAAAGTCATCTACTAAACAAGGAAAACAATGCTTTTTTTAGTTAAGGAAACCCAAGCAAAACTCAAACTGCTATAACAGAAGGGAACAGTATTTCCTCCTTCGCAGCACACTTACAGAGAACGTATCTGTTGGCTCCCCAAGTTGCTAACAGGGGTGACAGACTGAGAATGAAGTATTTAAAGCTAGGGTTAGAACACCACACAGCAGAGAAGCCACAGCTGGCTTGTCAAGAATCAACTCACACAGACTCAATGGCTATTTGTGGTCCAAGGACTGCACAAGCATACAACTCCAATACTGCATCTCCACAGAATGCAAACCAATGCAGCAACAAATCTTATTCCATTCTTTGTATGAAGCAAGTGAAAGCATGTTTTCTGGCAGAAGAGTTCTGAAACATTACAAAATGCTCCAGAGGAGTGACCAACCTGTTAGAGCTCTGGAGTCTGTGAATCAGTATCAGACCTTCTGCATTAAGGCCACAAGGACTCAATGAGTGTGAAAGCTTACAGAGTCTTTGTAAGTAACCTGAAATAATGAGTTCAGTAGCAAGGGCAAATTAAGGAAAACCTACCATCACCTGATGCTTACAGTGGGCCCCAAACAGCATGCTCTGGCTCACATACTGAGTTCATTCTTCCAAGGCAAAGAAAGCTCTTCACAGATGGATATTGCAACATTTTAGTGGGATGAAACAATCAAGAGAGTGAATTCTCTAGGGGCCTGAAGACAAACTTCACCTTTCACACTTCTTCGTAAAGATCAGTAGATAATGATAGATATATTATTAAAAATGAATGCAAACCCATTCTTAGTGAACAGCCATGACTTTGCTCACACAAAAGAACTCCAAACAGCAAACCCAGTTCCTCAGAGTAGCATTCAAATGCATTAACCTCCCTCTTCTTGTTGAAGCGTCCTGCTTTAATCACTGCATTCCTCTAAATGTCAGCAAACAAAACATGCAACAATTATTCCACCTTCCTTATTCATTTTCAGAACACAGTGTATCAAATCAATTAGGTTTTCTATGGAGGAAAATGCTATGCTCCATAGTGACATTCTTCCATACAATTCAAGTCCTTGGTAGAAAGTAAGAAGGTGCTTGAGATAGCAGTGGAAAACACTTGAATGGTTTTCTTCAGTACAAGAAAATACAAGATTTCCTCAGGAGCGAGTAGAACACTGGCACTGAAAATTCCTAAGTCAAGGTTCTCCTGGAGGACACCTGAAGAGGTTCCTTAGAGAGTGTCATTGGATAGACAGCCAAGCCAAAGAGTTAAAGTTTCTCAAACTAATACATACACGGATGACAAAAGAGGATCTTGCTCTAGAAAATATCAAGTAGCATTAGGTTCACATAGCCATCTGTAATCACAACAATAGAAATGCTTTCTGATATGGAATTCCAAGTCTAAAAAAGCATTGGCTTACCTGACCAGAAAGCGATGGAGCCCAACATCAAAGCTTCTGTAAGAAAAGAGTCACCATATTTTAATTACTAAAAAAATTATTAATACTGTACATACAGAGTATTTCAAACCAATCAACAATGCTAAAGATCATTATAAAATTACTAGAATTGATAGAACAGAAGCAGAAGTGAAATATACAATTTCCTTTCTGTAATGCCAAGGATGCTGGACTCTCAATCAGGGACTGCAGCGATAAGACAAGGGGTGATGGGTTCAAACTGAAACAGGGCAAGCTCAGGTTAGATCTAAGGCAGAAGCTCTTCCCTGTGAGGGTGCTGAGGCGCTGGCACAGGGTGCCCAGAGAAGCTGTGGCTGCCCCATCCCTGGCAGTGTTCAAGGCCAGGTTGGACACAGGGGCTTGGAGCAACCTGCTCTAGTGGAAGGCGTCCCTGCCTGTGGCAGGCGGTTGGAACTGGATGATCTTAAGGTCCTTTCCAAACACTCTATGATTTCTGTCACATGGAGGTAGATTCTCTCTACAAAATTACTGTGGAATCCTTTCTTTGCCCATTTCTGCTCTGAACTGCACTAAATTTGGGATTGCTGTGAATTCTTTCCATGATACAGAACAACCAAGGAACCCCATTATTTCCCTTTCAGATACACAGAATATACTTGGGCCTTGCAAATGTGTTCTGCTCAGATCTGGTGAGGAAAATCACTTTGGGAGTTTTTGACAGCAAGTACAAGGTAGATCACACTAAATTACAAGAAGCATGCCTGAAAACCTCAGCACTAACAACGTACATGGGCAGATAGCATCAGTGTTTCTTTCCCTTTCCTACTCCCTCCATCGCTCAGCCAGCTCAGGAGACTCAAGGTCATGAACAATGTACCAGCAAATCCGTGACATCAGAGGAAGGTAGGTGCTGATTTGAGACATGTACCTAAGAACTGAAGTATGTGCTGGTTTTATGGGACTATTGATATCATCCCAGATTAACTGTGCGCATAACGGCATAGCTGGTGAATGCAAATGGCTCATTTCCAGTGCTGGACCTGCTCTGAAATGGCCTTACATTCTGCACACAGAAAACATTTTGGCATATACTAAGCTCTTGAGTATCCTGAGGCAAAAGAAAAACCTAATTGGTCATTTGAGTACAAAGAGGTTTTATTTTAACAGCAATGCTTGCAATGTGCTGCCTGCTACCTGAAGCAACAAGAGAAGTCAGCAGATAGTTAATGGCATCCTGGTAACGGCTGACAGGCAATGAACTATAGAAATGATAGGAGCTAAGAGGGAGGGAAAGTCCTCTGGTTCACCAGGGTGGAGAGGAGAGGAGCAACCGGCTTGCTTAAAAGCTGCCTTGCAACAGCAAAAAATATTAATTAAACCTGTATATTCATATTTCTTTCCTAAAATCATTTCCCATTTTACATTATTGTTATATTACTATGTAATTATAGTGCATGAAGTGCATCCAGTTATCTTTCTATATTCCCCCTTCTTCACTAAAATATTCAAACTGACCAGGGCAAGTTCAGGTTAGATCTAAGGTGGAAGTTCTTCCCCGTGAGGGTGCTGAGGCGCTGGCACAGGGTGCCCAGAGAAGCTGTGGCTGCCCCATCCCTGGCAGTATTCAAGGCCAGGTTGGACACAGGGGCTTGGAGCAACCTGCTCTAGTGGAAGGTGTCCCTGCCCACGGCAGGAGGTTGGAACTGGATGAGCTTTAAGCTCCCTTCCAACCCAAACCAGTCTGGGATTCAATGATTCTGTGTTGTACATACAGTCTTCTGTACCAGAGCTGCCCACAGTCTGCATTTACAGCTCTGAACATCTTTGCTCCCTAGGATCAAGCACTTCAGAATGTTTGTTCTGGGATGGGAGGGAAGAAGAAACTTCAGTTTCAGGGAACAGCTGCATGATGAACAGACACCTTACACATCTTCAGCCAAGCTCACCTTTCCAAGTTATCCCATCTATCCTCTATGGCAATGACCCAATCTGCTATTGTCTCTGAAGGGACACAACAGCTGAACTTCTTGTGGACAAGAATGCAGAGTATTAAAATTTCACCACTTTTGACACTGAATCAAAAGCTAAAGGACTTGGCTTACATCAAGCATGGAAACTGGTCCTGCTAACTTGAGGTGATCAGAGCTGAAGGAGGTTGGGGTGGACAAAGCTGAGGCAGAGTGGGTTCAGAGAGGGAGGGAAAACAACACAGTTTGCTGTGGACACAGATGCCATCTCTCATTTTTCACTCTTTCCAAAACATAATGCACTTGCTATTAAAAACAGATTTATAAGTCTATTGCATATAGGCTTTAGGTATTAAAATATTTCCACAAAATATTCAATCAGTATTAAAAATGATTATGCATAGAATAAATTATTAGAATAAATATAAAGCAGGAAAAAAAATCAGAGCCTCACTAGGTATAAATTAGCATAAACAGACAGGCTCCATCATTCCTCAGTTTGCATAGATACATTTCAACTGATCCTAAATTCTCGACCGTGTAAGAGGTCAGTTAAAGATGTAACTACACTATGACCCGCAAAATCAGGAGAACGTATAGTAGCATCAGAGTGTGCACTTAGATCTTAAAGACACCTCAGGACATTATCATTGATCAGTTCCAAAAGCAAGAACAAGGCTGAACAATTTCAAACTGTAAATGGGAGGCACAGCTGCATTACTTAAGGCTACTGATACTGGGTATATACACTTTAAGCACATAGGATAATGAATGGGGACACTGCGCAAGGCAACAAATAGTGAAAAGCTAGGATTATCGGAGGCTGGTTTTGACAAAAAGCCACCACTGCCACTTGCAACCATTCTGCTTATTCATATTTAAATACAGACTGCATGTAAGGCTACAAGGGAAGTGAAAATACAATGAAATAGCAATGGAAACAGACGTGGTAGATGTAAGTAGTCCCTCCATTCTCAGATGGAAAAGTTATCAAGGGGTAAAGAGGGTCTGTATAGCACCGTTCACACTGCAACCTGGGGGTAGAAGAAGCAACTTCATTAGATGAAGATAAAAGAATAAGTAATCGCACTGCATTTATATTAAAAACTTCACAGTGATCCCTTCAATATCACAGGAATCTCCTTATCAGGGCAATGACAGGGCCCTCGCCACAATTACCTCAGAATTACACCTGCTAAATACACGTGATTATCTACTGCGATAAAGTACACCCACATTTACTTGATACTTGGTATGAACTTCACATGGCTTGTTCAACCCTGAGCCTCTCTGCAAAATCCAGGATCCAGCTGATAGCCCTTGCAATGGAGGGTGCCTCGCTTAAGGCACCCTAAAGTGCCTTAAAGTCCCACAAATGCTTTTTGAAATCCTATAATGAGCACAATTTTCTGAAATAAAGGTTTTAATTCCAATCTAAAAGAACAAGGGAAAGGAGAGCCGGTTTATCAAAGTAGTAATGGCAGTCTTTAAACAGGGCGTAATCTTGACTCGTCAGTGAGGGAGATATACTTAACCTCCATCTCATAATCATGTTACTCATTGCAGGCAATTTGATCGCTATTTCATCCAAAAGTCTTTAATTCCATTCCTTTGAAGGGCAGTTTTAAATCACAGTTCTGCACGCAGCTTTAATGCCTTTGGTAAGCATGGAGGTTTTAGTTTGACACATTTCAGCAAAAGATTACACATATAATCCTTCCTAATCAAATTTATCTTTTCCCAGTACATCAACTAGAAATTGGTGTCCAAAAATACACACAGACTAAACCAACAAGGACCTTCTCCAAAATACAACCTCTGAAATCCTTGCCCGAGAGCATACCTCTCTCTTCTCAAGGTACATATTCAAAATTACTTCAGACATGCAGTTTCTGCTTTGAAAGCTAAATGCATAATGCAACAACCTGCCTCCAAGTCTGCATTCAGCCCAAAGCCTGGGGGGGGGGGGGGGAAGTCCTCTTTTATAGAAAAGATATGAAAGGACTGAAACATGCTGGTACGAACCACAGTCAGTAGCAATTGCACATGCACTGAAAGTGTAATTCTGATGATTCCCAGGAAAAACAGAGGACAAAGTCCCTCCTTTTGTCCCCAGGATGCAAAAAGGCATTTATATACATCTGAAAGCCAAATGAGCAAAACTAGTGCAAGCTCCTGTTCATGTAATTAGCATATCAGAGTAGTCAGTCATCTGTTTCCCCCTTGTGTAATGGATACTTTGGACTTGCTCTGAGATTTCCATCTATCCAATTTCCTTATAGTTGGACCTTACCATGAAATCCTGTGCCCACCACATGCTAGCTAAAGAGTGCTGAAGCACATAGTTCTCCAACTGCAGCTGCCTAGTGCAGGCTGGCAAATAAACATATAAATCAGGACCAAAAAGTAGTGAGGACCTTCTCCTAGGAGCTGGTTCACACTTTCATGGCCACATGCCCTGAGCTCAGCAGACAGGGCACCTCCCACTGGAGCTACAGACTGACATGCAGCGACAGACTCTTGTTTCCTGAGTGTCACCAATCAAATGCCCACGCTGGTCCACACTCTTTATAAGCATGCATTATCCCATAGATTGCTTATGGTCTCACTTTCCACAAAGCTGTGCTTTCCATAAAGGAGCACTGTGTACAGTTCTGGTGTCCCTAGCATAAGAAGGACACAGAGCTTTTGCAGCCATGGTCCAGAGGAGGCAAGGAGGATGATCAGGGACTGGAGCACCTCCTGTATGAAGACAGGCTGAGAATATTAGGGCTGTTCATGACCATTCTGAAAAGCGGATCATGGCATGGTTCTACCTTTGGGCACTACCTTCAGGGGCATAGATCTAGGTAGATAGACTGCTTTTTGTAAAGAGTTCAAAATCAGTAACCTAGATGGAGACATGTAAATGCGATATTGTGTGCCCAGAGAACACACTGCATTGTAGACAGAAATATTTCAGACACCTTAAGAACAGTCATGTTGCTGATAGAATATAAACACTTCTGAATGCAGAAAGGAACAGTGTAATCTATACATTACAGGAAAACCAGTTCAAGCAGCAGCACTACCTCACACTTCACTGGAGCAAACAATATAATAATTGCATTTAAGTATCTTCAAATTAGTTAGACTACCTGCCATTTATTGTGGTGATGGAATCCAACTAGTGGGTTATTTATTACAGCTTCACCACTCTCAACCCTGTGGGGATCCACCGTCTCTTACAAGAAGCACTGTAGTCGCTGCAATGTCCCAACAATAGCTCTCGGGCCTCGCTTTTACAAATGTGGCTAAACTTGACATTGGAAATCCTAACTCATTCACACATCCTCAGAGTAGCCCGTCCTATTTAACCCTAGAATACTGCCTGCAAGACCAGCACTTCCATTAGCAGTCCCTGCAAATCAATCTGGCATTTTCCTCCTGAGTTGCTGACTGAGAGTCTCCCACACCAGAACATTCTGCATTGGAGACTGAGAGGTTATTGAATGACAGCTGCTTTCACTGACACAGTGCTCTTCATTTGCTTCCTTGTCCCTCTCTCTCAAGCAATATCTCACAGTGGGGTGTCCAAAAGCCTGTGTAAACAGGAGAATTCCCCTGGCAGACAGCCCAGCATCTCACAGTTCTATACTACTTTTCTAGATCCTCCTATATGCGCTCATTCTTTCTTCCCATCCTGCCTGTGGCAGCCTCCCCAGCTGGTAATCCCTCAAAGGTGAAAGCTTCCAAATCACAAGTAATCACAAGTGTGCAACATAAATCTAAAACATGTTTTAGTGTCTTGTCTGAAGAACAAGATTACTAGAGGGAAAGGAGATAGCAAAGTCTATATGGCCAAAGTGCTACTATTTAATGTCTCAATGAACCATAAAACTTGGTAAAGCAAATCCCATAGAAGGCCATGCCTACCAAGTACAGTAAGTATTTTTCAATTAGTGACTGCTACCAATTGATTCATTATCATCACCATTATTGTTGCCAGTTTATAGCTTCCATGGATTCAGACATCCTGCTTTCTGCAAGTCTGCTTGAAACCTACACCTTCACTGTCTCTTCAGTGACTATCAGCACCCTTCTTCAACAGTATCACTGCCACCGTGCTAGGATACACTATTTAGAAAACAGATGCACAACTTAAAATAGAAAAACAACAATTAACCTGTCACAGAAGATATTTTACAGTAGAAATAAATACAGCAAGCAAACTGAAAACATTCATGTAAAGAGCCCAGACTGTTTAGTGTTGTTAGATATTAAAATGAAGATGTGAGGATGCATGATGAAAAGGGAGATGCAATCCAACACAGCATCTTGTTTAGATTTATCCATTATCCACACTATGGAACATACTTTTGGACACCAAGCTTGAAAGTCACATTGCAACATTTTCTGGGGACTCTCACCACATACAAGCCCATTCTTGGAACTCTTATTTTTCACTTCAGCCTTCCAAATTCATGTAAGAACCTTGGTGAATTCCACCCACATCCAGATTTTACAGTCTGCTCACTAACATGGTATTGGAATCAGGAACAAATATATATATATGGAGCTCTTTTGGCATTCCTTCAAGATAAGCAGTAACAAGCCCCATCGTTTTCTACGCAAGAACAAAAACATCTCCATTCTTACCATGCAGCATACAGTGATGCAAACTCTGGCTCATCCCAATGAGAAATATCCTGTTTAAATGAATTCAATGGGCTTTTTAACATCAAGATCTTAAGAACCTGCTTAAGCCTAGATCTCAAGTTTTAACGGACTGTCCTTTGTTTACAAGATCTGATTTCAAGTTTGAACCATCTGCCAAGCAGCAAACTCGTAGTAGCAGCTTGCTATTATCTCAAGGTAAAAATACAGCTAAGAGTAAAAGAGATAGATCTATGTTATTTGAAAGAAAAATATGAAGACTGTCAAATACTTTTATATCATGTCTTTGACAAGCAATTTCTTGTTACAGTAATAATAAGCAGAACTTGTATATACATGAAGAGATCTATCGTATTCTCTGGCACTTGCTTAAGGACATACTAAAATTTTAACACTTCCTCCTTAGATAAAAATACATGGAATTTCTGTTCTGGTCTTTCCTGGAATGATTCAAAAGTATCAAGTGCCTTTTGGTTTCCTCCATTAGCAGAACAACCAAAGCTACTACTGCATTCAGCCTGTGCTGTACAGCTCCTCAGCACCCACACAGCTGATGCATAAACACTCACCTTACTTACAAAGCACTCTTTTTGTGAAGTATGGGATTACTTCAAGGTTGGTCAGAGCAAGCCCTAAACCTTTTACTTGCAAAATATTTGCTGCATAGCATCACAGGGAGAGGCTAAGGCTCCCCTTACTCATGAGAACGGTGGAAATCCACAATGAAATCCTGACCCAGGCAAAAACCCTGATTTCAGTGGAAGCAGAAATACCTGGACTGACTGTGGCCAGCCTGCATAATGAAGGATACAGTCCAACTCTGGTATACAGTTAGTTAGAGAGACCTTCAACTTCAAGTAGAAAATATCAGTAAGTCCCAAAGCTTCATCTGTGGAGTTTCAGTTATTAGCTGGGAGCTCAGGCTGGAGACCTGCACAGCAAAACTAGCCTGCAATAAGACAGCCACAAGGAGAAAGTTGTTCTGTGGACCACATAAAAAGACTTCACAAACTGCTAGTGGCCTCCAGCCTACAAACTGGATCCATGCTCTAGGATCCTTTGTGGTTTCATCTCAATTTAAACACACAATTCGTATTATATCGGAAAGCCTGAGGGGAGTTTTAATGATTCTAGGCAGTCACTCCATCCCACCCCACAATCTCCCAGCCAGAGAGACAAGCAGAACTTTAAGCAGGCATCAGTCATTGCCAGTGTTAACAGCAGACACAGGTCTGCCTACTTAGGAGGCTTTAAGACAACAAAACTAACTCTGTTTCTCACATACCCACCACACTGGATCTTGGTGATACAGTTCAGCAGACACTTTTTAAGACAGAGCAAATCTCATTTGTAGTCTGTTAATCTCTCCAAGAACCCTTCAGAAGAAGTATTACTTTAATTTTATACCTTCCCTGATTCTCCGAACGCCTGGGGTAGCTCATGGAGAGCTGATGAAGCCTAATGCCCATTAGTGGCAAATTCCCATAGGGTAAGTTCTCCTTCAGTCTTCTTCGAGTAAGATTCTTGCAATGCAGTATGACTGCCCAATTACTGTAAGATCCCTATCCTTACTGCAAACAGAACAAGGGAGTTTATTAACAGCCATTACTCATTTTCTACAGTGGTTGTAAGCAGGCAGAGTGCTGTTTGCCAAACGAGAGCAGCAGTTATAGTTTCTATCTATGCAGAGCTCATGTCGAATGCTGTGAAGAATGGGCTTCATGGGTGATGAGCCGTAGGTGGGCTTAGCTTGTGTGTTAAAAAAGCCCAGCAATTGCAAATTACGGTAACAAAGCAGTCGCTACACAAATAAATTTCCAATGCTTATGCAATTTAGACCCAAGAAGGATTAGGGTGCTTCATTATTGCCTCTTTTTATACTCCAAAGAGTGTACTGAAGAGATTTAAGGAGCCTTTTAAAGCTTTAATCTAACCAGCAAATTGAGCTGTACAGTAGGTAAGAACTGTAGCATACACTGATTTGGCTGATGTCAAAAGCAGTTAAATCTTTTGCCTCTATCAATGAGAAAATGACTAACCAGTCCAGAACTACAGTGTCTGTCACATATTCAGGTGACACGTTAGCTACGAATAATGTGTCACACATTAATGCTCAATTTAAAGCATCACAATAGTTAAGAAAAAATATAACAAGGAAATCAGGAAAAGGGTTATTTTTCAACTTTGAAACAAGTATTCAACTACTAAAAAAAGCCATGCATTTAAATGCCACAATTAAATGCCCAGCTTTTGGGCAAGGAGCTTAAGTATTCTCACACTGGCAAGCAGGTGTAACATTTAAACAGGGGTTGTAGATGTCAAGGACATACAGCGAGACCTGTCTTAATTCAACCCTTGTCCTTACGTACCAAGAAATGGGAAAAAAGATCCCTTTCCTTTCCGAGATTCTCATCCAGTATCTTCAAAGACCATGGAACAAGCTTCTCAAGAAAGAAAACTAATATTCTTTAAGTTTTTCAAAGTACAAAATCCACAAATATATGTAAAGACACAAGTTTCACTTGACAAAACTGTTCTGATGCATGTTACTTTTACTACTGATTAGGGACCTGATTCAGTGTCCTTGTCCAAATAGGACACAGGTCAGATCCTAGTTTCAGGGAGCTAAAATTTGCAAGAGAAGGCTTAACCTGGTTCACGGGCATTGATGTATTTGCACTTCTGCACGCTTTGGCAATGTTGATTTCTTCTATTATTAAGATTTCAGTGCCATTTCCCCTTATTGATGAGCACCAGGCCATTTCAACACTGTGGATGTAATTCTATTTAATTCAGCTATCGTTTTGGAATTCAGCGTTTTTTTAGATATAAGACATCACCTACAAATACAGAGTGGGGGAAAAGTGCCTTTAGATCTTTTGAGTTTTAAATAGCAATGTTGCAGCATTAACGTTTTCTAAGATTAAAACCAGTGAGAAGCTAGACCATTAAAAGACATTTTTGTTTTACCTGATACACTGTCTGAAACACACTGGACAATTGTTTCTTTGAAAATGAAGGCTGAAAATACACCAGAAGTGACACTTAGTCTCCAGAGGAAAGGAAAACATGCATAAGCCTGTCCTTTCTTCCTTTCCTTGTCTCTCAGTTCCAGCTGCTGGGCAAGTCCCATCGGAGGCATGGAGTAGCAGGCTTTCAAAAACACTGTATTCCAGAACTATAGGACAGATAGAAAACAAATCACCTCAAAATACCTGATGCTGTTGAAGCCGACTGCTAGACCATTTATAGCACTTGAAAATGAGATTCTCTGTTCATTGCACAGGTAGGCTTGGCCCAGCATCCCTGCTCTGATCCCAGATAGCATCATCTCTTCAGGCACAGGACCCCAGTGAGGGTCCTCTTGCAACTGTTGCTACCATTACAACCCCTTCCACAGTCAGGTGAGCAGCAGGTCAGAGACACAGATTTGGATGTGCCATTCGAATTTCCACTAGGCTCTGGGTGGGTTTGCACCAAATCCCTTCTTCGCGCTGCCATGGAGATGTTGATTTCTTTTTCACTGCCTGCTGCTCCTTTCTATGTGCTAATTTCTTGAGGACCTGTAACTAAACTGACTCCTGAGGATACCTGCCATGGGAAGAAGTTTATGACCCATCATTTAGCATCCTTCACTTTTCCCCCGTAATCACCTCCAAATGACAAGTTGCATGACAGCAATTTGCTGTTATTACTGGCATATAATCAGGGAACTAAACTCATAGGAAGGAGAAATTTAGAGAGAAAATCTGCTCTCTTGAATTTCAGGTCATCCATCAACTAAAGCAGAAACACCACCGCAAAAGAGCACCACGATACTCAAACAGAAAGCAAGAGCCTTCCGTGGCAGTTTAGGAGTAGAACCCCCTGAATTGGGAAAAGCACTTTCTCCTGAGCCCAGAGGCAGGGATGTCATCCTGCCTGGACATGGTGGTTGCATGGTTACAGCTGGACAATAGAGTCCGTGTTAACTTGGGCTATCTGGGAACTTAAGGAGGCAAGATTCCTAAATCAAGCACTGACACAAACACTATTTCTGATCCCGAATTTCCCTAATGATATCTTATAACATGAAGCCTTTCAGCAGCTTACTCATCTTGATGTATTTAATAACTCCCTACATTACTTATTCTAATGCAAAAATCAGAATCCCAAAGCAGCAAAATACGCGACAAACTAGGCTGAGACCACACGAAGCACAGGTGTCAATGAACTTAAATAATTACTTTTTTCCCCTACAGATCAGAAAATCCATTTTCCTTGTTTAAAAATCTGTTCCAGTCCTGACCACAAACTAAGAATAGGCAATTAGATGCAAATACTACCGTGTGTTTAAGCCAGAAATAATTGATGGTAAGGTTTTGCTGCTATTCCTCATTCTTAACGTTACTGCATGTGGTCACACTGATCTCTTGTGCTCACACTCACGCATAACATCAGTATCAGACTTGTCTTTTCCTAGGAAAGACCTAGAAAGGAAAGGAAAATGCCTTGTATGGTCCTTTCTGACAGACACAAGGAACTGTTTACTGAGGTGGGGAAGGTTTCAAGAACAACAGAGCAGGAAGACAAAAAGGAGGAGGATGAAGAAGGAACAGAGGCAGATGAGAGTGTATTTTTAAGGCACGGTTATGGCTGGGAATGTGATTATCCCAAGGCAAAATTCTAATCCATAATCCGAATCAATTCACTGAGACCTTGCATAGAGACCACTTTTCTCATAGAACAGAAGCAGTGCTTTCGCAATAATGAGGCAGGTAAACCAGAAATCAGAGAATCATAGAACCAACTGGGCTGGAAAAGACCTTTACGATCACAAAGCCCATCCATTACCCCAGCGCTGCCAATCTCACCACTGACCCATGGCACTGGGGGCAAACTGATCTCCCCTCAAGATCTCCCCTCATGGCTGCCCCTCATCATCTCCGCTCACAGCCACCCCATAGTGGCACACACTCTACAGCTGTTGCTTCTACTCCTCATGGCCGCCCCTCATCTCTCCTCATGGCCATCGCTCACACCCCATACCTGCCCCTGCTCTCACCTCACAATCTCCTCTCACTCCTCATGGCCACCCCTCATCTCCCCTCATGATCTTCACTCACATCTCATGGTCAGCCCTCCTCTTCCCTCATGACTGCACCTCTCTCCCCTCACGGCCACCTCTCCTCTCCCATCAGGATCTCCCCTCATGGCCGCTCCTCTCCTGTCCCCTCACCCCTCATGGCCGCCCCTCTCTCCCCTGTCTGAAACTGCAGTTTCTTTCAGACCATAATCCCACACCATTTTTTATATCACCAGAACTTAATAAACTCAATAACATGAATAAACTTAAACTGTGTGCATTTAAAGTATGTCTGTACGTGCAACATACAGCCCTCCCAGTCCACCCATTAACACATAAGAAAACGAGAGCGTTGACTTACGTCCCATTCCTGTCCGGTCAAGAATTGGGGTGTTAAATAAGAGGTGGAATCTAGAACTCACAGCAGGGGAGTTGGAAACAGCCCGATCTTATAGAATCACAGAATGGTTTGGGTTGGAAAGGACCTTAAGATCATCCAGTTCCAACCCTCCTGCCATGGGCAGGGACACCTTCCACCAGAGCAGCTTGCTCCAAGCCCCTGTGTCCAACCTGGCCTTGAACACTGCCAGGGATGGGGCAGCCACAGCTTCTCTGGGCACCCTGGGCCAGCGCCTCAGCGCCCTCACAGGGAAGAGCTTCTGCCTTAGATCTGACCTGAACTTGCCCTCTTTCAGTTTGAACCCATCACCCCTTGTCCTATCGCTGCAGTCCCTGATGAAGAGTCCCTCTCCAGCATCCTTGTAGCCCCCTTCAGACACTGGAAGCTGCTCTGAGGTCTCCACGCAGCTTCTCTTCTCCAGGCTGAACAGCCTGAACTTCCTCAGCCTGTCTTCATATGAGAGGTGCTCCAGTCCCCTGATCATCCTCATGGCCTTCTCTGGACTTATTCCAACAGCTCCATGTTCTTTTTATGTTGAGGACACCAGAACTGCACACAATACTTCTCCATCATTGTATTATTTCCTTTTTATCTGGCAGCATTTCTTCAACTCTATTTGTTTTATTCTGGATGAAATTCTGATTCCTGAAAAATCTACTTTTCAAATACTACTTCTTACTGCCTTTCTGAAGAACCTCCACTCCTGCTGAGGCTAATCTATATGAAACACACATGGGTTTAGCCCAATTTGTCCCCAGCACACTTGCCTCCAAATTATTCTGGGATAATCCATGAGGAATGCACACGAGGATGCTCAGGGGCTGCAGCACCTCCCATACGAAGACAGGCTGAGAACATTGGGGCTGTTCAGCCTGGAGAAGAGAAGCTGCGTGGAGACCTCAGAGCAGCTTCCAGTGTCTGAAGGGGGCTACAAGGATGCTGGAGAGGGACTCTTCATCAGGGACTGCAGCGATAGGACAAGGGGTGATGGGTTCAAACTGAAAGAGGGCAAGTTCAGGTTAGATCTAAGGCAGAAGCTCTTCCCTGTGAGGGTGCTGAGGCGCTGGCACAGGGTGCCCAGAGAAGCTGTGGCTGCCCCATCCCTGGCAGTGTTCAAGGCCAGGTTGGACACAGGGGCTTGGAGCAAGCTGCTCTGGTGGAAGGTGTCCCTGCCCGTGGCAGGGGTTGGAACTGGGTGAGCTTTAAGGTCCCTTCCAACCCAAACCAGGCTGGGATTCTGTAAGATACTTGGGAATGTACAAATGTTAAGGTGGAAGGGCAATAAGGAGTTGTGCTCCTGCACATTCCCTATCAGTCTATGACCAGAGATAACCAGTTTCTTACACCATGCTGCTCCCATAGGATGTCAAAACACATCCAATCAATGTGTCCAACATCTCTGCAGGAGAGCACTCACTACACTCGGTAACATAGTACAGACACCTAAAAATGGAAGCATGATTTTTTTTGCCCTGCCATGAACAGCAACTGTGCTAAATGTTGCCCTAATTCATGAACTGACAAGTTTCTTTGTGGAATGCATTGCCAAAGTCATTTAGCGAGATATCATAATTGAGACAGGATTTAGTTAGGTGCTAGCACTTGTTTCTGTAGTTCCCACACCTTTACTCTTACACCAGGATATTTTTCCATATTGAAATACTTTGCAAGTGTCAGCAGGAGCAGAACTTTTTCCAGCTGCACTACACGGTTCCACTTCCCTACACACACACCTGAGAAGTTGTATCAGCCTTGACTAATTCTTCAGAAGCACTGACAAGCCTCCAACAACACTGGTTGCTCTCATATGATTCATTACCTTGCTTTTAGCCTTGGTAACAACACCTAAGTTTTAATTCCTCATGAATTAAGATAAAGCAGACATTAAAACCTCTAAGGTGGTGTGTCATTGAACTGCTGCCCTCTCTGGAAACCAGGAGCTCAGAATCTCCTTTTCATAGCTATAATCAAGCTTTTGAATAGTAATAGATTTATCACGCATTTACTAGATATGCAGCTGCAGATTAGGCAAGATAATGATATCCTGGTAATAGAAATCACAGTAATACATTCAATTCCTCTATTTGTCTTGAGACAGTAAGTAAGATTGATGATTTTGCAACTCAAGAGACTGTCTTGATTAAATAAAATGCAAATTAGACAGAATCCACTATAAAGCTGATAACTCCTTTGTAATTAAAGCCTGTTAAGTTTGAATGGACACAATTTGCTTTGTCATTTAGTACCACCACCAGAGAGGCAGAGTACCCATTTTGTTTTTCCCATTACCTGCTTTGCTTTTCAGCACTAGAGATACTGTAGACACACTGTGGTACTAGTCTTACCTTCCAGAATGAAAGGTCTTCCATCTGCCATATCACATAGTGAATGACGTCAGCACGTACTGGTTATAGACAGTGTCTATAGCATAGACACTGGTCTGGATGCATCAGATCAAAAGCTTTGCTGTTACACTCAAAGGGCACCAGGTGGTGGTGGAAGACTCCTTAGTAGTGCATTTGCCTTCCTTACATTATGACATTCGTGTTGTCTGTCTCTTCAGGCTACCTTCACTCCTTCAAAAGCTGCATTACTAAGAACTTTGCCACACAAAAAGAGCAACACTGGGTCTTCCAAAAGCCTAGCTAGCATAATACCCCATTTCTGATAGTAACCTAATAGTATCCTAAAGCAGACACCAGCAGGAAGGGTAGCAGCAAGCCAAGCACGCACAAGCACTCTTCTCCAAGCAGCCTCCCCGACACCAGCCAGTAGGTAACAGTGGTGCACTCCATGTCATGGCTCATTACACCGCTCTCCTGGAGTGGAATTCCCAACCTGACCTAAGGAGCCCTTAATAAGCTTTACCAGGCTACCTGAAAACAAATCCTGATGCAAATCTCCTCAGCCTACCAGCTTAAAACTAGGCACTGGGTTACTAACATTTAAATCTGACTCACTCTGATAAAGTCGGGATCATTCACTTAAAAGTCCACATATTCACAAACTACAAAAATAATTATTTAGCACTTTAAGGAAACAGAGTTCATAAAGTGTCACAACACAAACTATTGACTTTCAGCACTTTTTGCTTGCTTTTATACCAAACCCATCATTTTCACACTTTCTGTCCTGTTCAGACAGTCATATGGGTTAGAAACAAAGGCTATTCCCACTTCTAACACTGACATTCCTATATCACATATCAAAACACATAAAAAGATTGCAAAGCCCCTGGGTAGCAGTGATTGAAGAGTTTAACTGTAAAGGCATCAGGGCATTGTCATTCGGGGATTCAGAGGGTAAGCTACGTGAGATTACTTAGATAACAGACAATGACCCCTAACTCACTATCAGCTACAGGAAATTCTAGTATCCACGCAGCTTTGCGAGCAAGAAATCAAGTCAGCTGTACATGAACTGATTTTTTTAACCTTCAAAATAAACAAATCCAGTTCTGGTGTCCTCAACACAAGAAGGACATGGAGCTGTCGGAGCAAGTCCAGAGGAGGCCACGAGGATGCTCAGGGGCTGCAGCACCTCCCATATGAAGACAGGCTGAGAACATTGGGGCTGTTCAGCCTGGAGAAGAGAAGCTGCGTGGAGACCTCAGAGCAGCTTCCAGTGTCTGAAGGGGTCTACAAGGATTCCAGATACATATATGAATGTAATACTTGGGTAAACAGTAAATATCTGCAGCTGAAATTTTTTCCTTCTGGAAAAGAAGTGTAACTGAACTCCCTCCTTAGATCCTAGTTGCAATTTTCTTTAGTGGTATGAATCATTTTTTAAAGAAACCCCAATGTTTTTACTGTGATTCACCACACATCTTTGCAGGCACAGAGCACTTTTTGATGGTGTTACAACTACCTGACACAACAGTGTCATTAGTATTTGTGCTGAAGTGCAGTTTCATTTGGCACCTCCACAGCAAGACCCAGATTCCTGGGAGAGGAGGAAAAAACCACTGTTTACAGCTCTGCTTGCAAGGGCCAGCAGGTCAAGAGATGCTGCTCTCGGGAGACAGCCTGGTAAAAACCAAAGATTTCTGTATTAACTGTGTAGGTTATAAGTTCAGTTCAAACTCTGAAAGAGAATTTAGACCAACACATTTGTCAGTAGCTCAAATAATTGTTAACAGTTCATCTGGTTTCTGCACCCTGTTCCTGCTGCATTTGAATACCGCATATCCACAGTTGTCAACTACATAAACTATAAAACCTTCTTGTTACAACTAGCTTCAAGCTGAAAGCAAAATTAAAGTCTCATCCAATAAAGCTCCGATAATAGCAGGCCTGCTGGTTTTATGACTAAAATGAAAAAGCTTCATTCATATTGCAAAGCAGTCAGAAACCAAGCACGGTAAGCACCACTGTGCGAGGCTCTGCATCCAACACAGCACCAGAGAGGTCTCTGCATTAAAAAGCTGACGAGTCTAAATCATTTTAGGCAACGTTTCTAGAAGGCTGAGGCACTGCATCCCACAGTCTGAAAGAATTAGAGACCGTAGAGGAAAACAAGGGAGGGGAGAAGTCAACTGAAACCACTGTTACACGCAGGCTAAACCCCATGCAGAACCACCTGGGAGACAGTTTTCAGTGAAACAACTGCAGTGAACACTGATTTAAAGCAACTGTAAGATTCAAAACTGCTGCTTGTTTTGAGAAATACTGTGCTGAAACCCTTTAAAACCAAAGGGGATCCTGAAGTTCATCCAACATTGGAATCAATGACTATTGTTCATAGTATTTTTAATGTGATGAGTACTTTCTCTACTGCATAATTCTACACATTGAAGTGCTAACAACTACAGCTTTCCTCACAGGGTGATTAATCAAGCATTTCTCTTCTTTCTCTGGAAGGGTATCTAGCTGAAATGTGGGGTTTAGACCAAGACTGAAAAAATGAACCATTTAATGGATGCCTGGAAAAAACAATTGCTATGTTAGTGAAGCTAAGGAGGATGAAAATGCTGAAAGGAATGCTTGCCCCTACCCTCCACAGTGGCAAGAAAGTAACCATCAAACTGAAGTTCATTTAGAAAGTGCTAAAGATGAATCATGGGGGTGAGGGGGAAAAAGCACAAGGACATGAAAGCCAGCATGTATGCAGCCATGACAACGCACAGGCATGTTCTTACTTCCTCCCTGCCACAGACCAGCAATAAACTGTCTGAAAAGCAATAATGACTTACCTCCACATTTTAGTGAAACTGTGCATCAGGCTCACACAGCAAGGCAGAGGTGGAGGTTTGAGTCCATCCATTTGAAGGAGGAGGGCAGGAACACCGTACAGAACCAGGTACTTCACATAAAAAAACAGCACTTGAGCTAAAGCCAGGCCACCTAAAACAACATAATAATATAAACATCATAACTTAACCAAGCTCTGAAATAGTTTTAAAACCTGTTAATATTGATTTGCTTCCAAACAGCCAATACTCAAAGCACTAAAGCGAGCATCATGAGGTGATGCGATATGCAATACCTACTTTTACAACAGCTGCAGGACACAAGCACACACAGTTCTGACTTTTGGCACACACAGAACAGTACCATCATTCCGATATGAAGGAGTAAATAAGCATCCATAGTTACTTTCAAAATTCTTTGGCCTGTGGTTATTGATTGCTATGAAAAACAAACACTGACAAACACAAAAAGCTGAGCTAAAAATCAGAACCTTCCAAAGCAGGCATTGGGATAAATGTTATCTCTGTAAATAACTCCAACCAACCATGCTCCACTTGTTCCTCCTGCACAGGTATAACCAATGGTTATCTTTGCAGCTTATCCTGACCCCTCCACACACATCTCACGTACCATCAAGATTGTGTCCCCCAAAACACCCCCTACAAGATCCCTCCCGCTACAGCTGAGGCACAGAAGACTGTAACTCCACTTGGCAGAATACTTGAGGCACATACCAGATTTTAAACCGCAGGACAAAGGACTCCTTGAAGTGCTTTAGCTACCCGAATTCCAAAGGAAATTTTGGCAGTGTGCTTGCTCACAGCTTAACCCCAGGGCATGGCCCAAAATGCAGCAGCTTGCACAGGTGTGAGATGAAAACCATATTGGCTATTCTCAGAGATATTCCACCCAGAAGAGTAACAATCTTAGAACACATAAATAACAGTGATTCATATTAACACTCTAAATGTTTTCTGCTGAACAAAATGGTATTTCACCAATAAATCATAAGAAAAAAATCCATATAAAGCAGAGGCCAACACCTTTATTGAAACTGGGGAGAGCCCACTCCTAAAGTGCCACTGATTTTGGTGAACTTCTCCATCAGACATCACTCAAATCTAATCCCAAAGGAGGGGAAGTAAAATTGTTATAACTTGGAAGAGTAAAAAAAACCCAAACTTGTTAAATCTCCTTTCCAGTATTTTGCTTTCCCTCCCTGATACTAACCAGTGATTGAGCGCAGTTCCTCAGATATTTAATGTGATTTTAGAACCGTCCAGCAGCCTCTCCTTGGGGACACAGCTTTCAATCTGACTCCAGCAGTCCAAGCCCATGATCACTTAAATAATCTGCTTTGATTTTTGCTGGCAAAGCATCCCTTCTGCATTCTGCTGACTAATGGGTACACTATGGATGACACCCAAAAGTTAAGCATTAAAAATTCATGTCATATATAACAACCTAGGGTGAAATCCTGGCACTAATAACTGCAAATTGCAAAACTCCCACTGTCCTACACAGGGCCAGCATTTTGCTACTACAATACAACGTTTTTACATCTAATATCATGATCCATGTGCACAATCAGAAACAGTTGTCCCATACGAGATAAAAATTGAAGTTAAAACAAGATACCTAGACATGAACCTCATGGTATTTTCCTTCAGGGAAGCAGTCATCTAGTATTCAGTAGCATTCTTCCCAGAGGAAAACAAACAATCAGAAGCACAATTTGGATACCAGCCAATTAGCCACACATTAGATTACTGCTAAATCATCTATACAGCCAACTTTCTGCTTTAATTCCCATCTCATTCAGTTTCTCATTTCTCTTCTGACAAATTTCATTGGAGAGCTGAATGCTGACACCCACACAAACCAATTATGAAGATCACAGCTGTCTGTGCACTGGTAAAATCCAAAACCCCTTTGGCTGTGCATGATGGAATGAGATTTACAGAAACAGACGACCACTCTCTTGAGACCTGAGAAAAATCACAGCATCCCAGACTGGTTTGGGTTGGAAGGGACCTTAAAGCTCATCCAGTTCCAATCCCCTGCCATGGGCAGGGACACCTTCCACTAGAGCAGGTAGCTCCAAGCCCCTGTGTCCAACCTGGCCTTGAACACTGCCAGGGATGGGGCATTAATGGAGCAAATTGAACACTATGGAACAAATTCTGTGATATTGTGAATTTGAGCACTGATCTTAAATTCCCCTTTGTGCTCCATGTTTCAAGCTCAGGTGAAGCAGTGTAACTCTGCCTGCTCCGGGCTATAACAGAGCAAATGCAAAGCAGCTGGAATGTCTCAGGTATGCAGGAAGGGTTAAAGTCTGCCTGTTGCCAATGCAGCCCGGCTGTTATGATGCTGGAATTTTGCCCTTAATTTTCCATGTGTGGCCAGAACTCTCACATAGCTGGCACGAGTTGAAGACCAGTAAGGACTTAATCTACATATTTTGATAGGCACCTTCACTGTTGTCTTAGAATTGCCACACATGGAGTAGCTAGTGCCTGCCAGGTAATGCTCTGTGACGCGATGCCTACATTTATTTAAGATACCAGTGGTATTAAGCTGTCTGCTAGTGAATGGTCATGGCAATTTGGGTGTATGTTAAGAGAGATGGGGAAAATACTGGGTGTTTTTCAGTTTTTTTTTTTTTATTTCCTTAAACTTACATATTATAACTTCGTATTTGAGAAGCTGGAGTCTTTCATCACTGTATGGAAATGCTGGAGAGGGACTCTTCATCAGGGACTGCAGCGATAGGACAAGGGGTGATGGGTTCAAACTGAAAGAGGGCAAGTTCAGGTTAGATCTAAGGCAGAAGCTCTTCCCTGTGAGGGTGCTGAGGCGCTGGCACAGGGTGCCCAGAGAAGCTGTGGCTGCCCCATCCCTGGCAGTGTTCAAGGCCAGGTTGGACACAGGGGCTTGGAGCAAGCTGCTCTAGTGCAAGGTGTCCCTGCCCGTGGCAGGGGTTTGGAACTGGATGATCATAAGCTCCCTTCCAACCCAAACCAGTCTGAGATTCTATGAATTTCAAGCTTTAAAAGAAGCAGTACCTTTAATTAGAAACAAACTATGGCAAGCGTTAATTAAAAATACCTGTGAGGGAAAAAATTCTGCACATATGCTCTCTTTTCCCCAGAATAAATTAATTCAAAGCACTCAGGGTTAATTTGTAACTGAAATGTTTTAAGGAACAAAGACAAAACCAAGTTAAATTACTGGTACAATTTTAAACCCGTGCACTTCAGCAGTGAAGCTGAAGTCCCAGATTAAATTAGCCAACTTGTATAGAAGCGGGTATTTCCAGTTTGTCATCCTGCAAACCCTTAGAACATTCTACATTTTCCTATGCTGTATGAATTGGCCTTTTTTTATTGGCTTTTACAGTTTGACCTTCCATACGTTTACTGCAAAGCTGCATTTTGCAAGTTTCACAGGGCTTTGTTTCAAGAATAATTAAAAGGTAGCTTATCCACAGCATAGCATTATTATTATTAGCTTTAGCTTTCTTATTCTCGAAACTCTGCCTTTGACAGGAGCTCTCAAGCAAAACATTTTCATAAGTAATTGACAGAAGATTTGGATCCAGGTATTAGAAACCACATTTAGCATTTTTCTGTCCATTACCATCACCAAAACTCATGGGCGAGATTTGGGAGTTAGCAGGTAATTTTATGATGAGCACAGCAGCACAAATCTACCCTTTCCGCAGCTACACTGACCCTATGGCATTAATGATTGCAGATGCTTGTTTGTACCAAGGACCAGGGCAGGTTCATCAAGAACACACATCTCAGAGACAAACAGGCAGTCATGTTTCAGAAGGGTTACTGGCACATGGCACAAGTCTGGGAGAAAAAGACATTTAAAACAGCTCAGAATTTGTGGCCATGCTCAGCATATAAAGCTGCAGAAGTAGGAAGAAGGGATGTTCAGAGTGATGGTGTTTGTCTTCCCAGGTAACAGCTACATGTGATGGAGCCCTGCTGTCCTGGGGATGGCTGAACACCCACCTGCCCATGGGAAGGGGGGAATGAATTCCTTGCTTGCTTTGGTGCATGGCTTTTGCTTCACTGTTAAACTGTCTTTAACTCAATCACAAGTTTCCTGTCTTTCACCCTTCTGATTCTCTCCCCAGTCCTATCAAAACCGTGAGGGAGCAACTATGTGGTGCTCTGTTGCCATCTGGGGTTAAGCTACAGCACACAAGTAAAGTAATCATAAAAGTAGGTTAACTGCCAATACTGGAAGTTTAGCCTGCAGGAATGCTTATAAAACATTCACACACACACACTTCTTTGTATAAAGCAGTGAATTACCCAAACTTTTAGAGAATAAAAATCTTACTAAGCTTTCTGATTCACGTGTTTCCGGTTTTCAACTGACATCAAGATGCCAAATACTTTATCAGTCTCCTCATCACTACTTTGCAGAATGAAAAACAAACAAACCTCAGATTGCTGTTAGTATTTCATTACCATGTTTTTCTATTGCATTTAGTCCATGGAAGATGCGGATGCAGCCAGTTTGGGGTTTTTTTTCCCATATTATGGACAAAAATCCAGTTTTCATTGGAACCACTCAAACTCCAGAGGCCACAGTGCAATGTGACACTTCCCTACTCATTAAAGGACCGATACGCAGAGGATGCAACCTGGTCTCTCTCAGAGCAGGCCACTAACTATGTACTTCCACACCTCTTTGATCCACAGGGCAGGTACATAAACAGTCTTTACAGTTTCCAGGTTAGGAAACACAGGGAGAGGAGTAATCCGAGAAAATATATGACCAGCAGAGAACTGAAGGCTCTACCTTGACATGAACTACATATACCCTTCTGTTTACAATTCCCAACATGCTTATCACCCAGTTAATGACCTTGAAACTTGCCACTTCCAAATATAACCTACATATAACAGCAATTAAAGATATTGCACAGATACTTCAATCACAGCAGTTCCTCCATCGGTAGTACAAGAACAGTGCAGGAGTGCATGTGCTAAATCCTTGTTTATTCAAGAGACAGGCTCCATATACCCACACTACATAGCCAATAGAGACGGGGGGGACGGATATTCAACAAGCAAAGGGGGAAGCAAAGCTACAGAACCCTCTGAGCCTTTCAGACACTATGGTAACACAAAAGCACACAGCCCAGCTGGGTTACCTGGACAGAAGGTGCCTTCCTCTCAGAAAGGAGAAACTCTGCACTGACTTAGACATGCTCAGATTCAGAAGAGCAGGAGAACATACAGAACTAGGCATCCGCAAGTGAACTGGAAGAAATGAGGTAACATAACCTATAGGGTAAGAGTACATTTATAGTAACTCAGGTACTGGCTTGTAAAGGGCATGGAGAAAGGAAGAATCGGAACATTTGACCTAAGAAGATATTTGGTTTAGTTGCAAAAGGACCCAAGTGTAAAAAGGAAAAAGGAAAGTTTAAAAACCAACCATTAGGACAGACTGTCCTAACAGTAGCTAACACACACGAACAACGATACTGAAGGCAGCTTGCACCTCTGTTACAGTTAAATACACACGCATCAAAACCATCTATGCACTATTTTGTATATTGCTGTTTCTAGAACCTCATTTGCTAATCCCTTTTACACAAGAGAAAATACTTCTCTTACTGCTGGGTAACACATTCTCCCAGGTACAGTTTTCTCTTCATTTTATACCCGTGTGCACTCAGTAATGTTGCTTTAGGTAAATTCAGCATTTCTGCTCTACACAGCCATAAATACCATTGTACAATGGCATTTTTAAACACGCACTGCAACTCAGTCAGGGTTTGGGGTTTTATTTCTTTACTGTCTCACCTCACAGGAACATCACACCAAGTGCTGCAGAACACAGGACAGCTTCACACTTCTGAGGTGTACGCTGACCATCATTACCCCTGAGATGCTGAAAGCAGGATCTCACAGCACTGTTGTCCTTACCCACACTGCTGGCATTTATTGCCCATTGTTCAGAGATACCCCAGAAGAAACATGTAGGAGCAGTTCTAGTCTCCCCAATTAGAGCTGACTGCACAACAGCCTCGCACCTAAGTTTCCCAGGCTATTGGGACAGCCAGGGATCACAGGGTAAGTGGATGCTCCGTGCTGCTTTGAAGCTGCTGTAGTTAAATAAGAAACCCAAAATGAACAATAAGCCCAGCAGTGCAGAAAGGCTGATGCACCATGTGGTTAATCCTCCTGAGTCAACAAGAAGCTGCTTCCTTGGTCTCAAAACTCAGCTATCTGATGTAATAGGTTTTAATAACAGAGAACGCAAGATAACAGAGGGGAGTGTTTGGCTGTGCACAAGAACTGGTGTAGAAGCATGGGAAGATCCATAAGGATCGGGTAAGGATCAACAGAAAAAAACCAAAACCAGTATCCTTACTCCCATATCAGTGGCTCCCTAAAGCAAGTGGCCTGTCACTGGTTTGAGTCTGAGACCTGTATAATCATTGCGATAAAACCTGCAGAGAACACACTGTAAGAAGTGACAAATTCTGCCTCAATCTCACTTGCAGTGTATTTTAAATGCTTGCTTTTACTGCTAAAAAGACAAAGCTCACCTAGAGTAGGGTCACCCTTTGAACAGCAGGGATCCCAAAGAGGACTAATTCAAATGATCGTATTTTAATCAGGCGGTTTCAGAGTCCAAACTTACTTGAACACTGTCTTTCATCACCTGCTGCTTTGAGGCATTTCAGCCTTATCGAATAATTTGTTCAAAATGCATTTTAATTGATTTCAAATAAATAAACACACAGCCTACTTAGCTACTGCCTGAGAAGTTACTTCCCCCCCCTTTAACATCAACACTGGCAGCCTTGAAGGGAAGGAGAAATCTGTCAATAACACCAAAGCCAGAATGGTTTGTCCCTAATTCTGCAGCCTTGCCTACCATATCTGGTGGCCAGCATTCTGTCAGACATACAGACAACACCAGGAGCTAACAGATTTAACTCATCAATTCACTGACATTTACAATAGGGGATGAAAACTCAGAATCCACTTTCTATATAGTGACTGAGTTAGGAGGGGTAGAATAAACCATAGAGGCAAACCTCTCACTTTCTGCTCTCCATCTGCTCTTGCTCTTTTTTATATATATAATATATATATATGAAATACACAAATATAGACTGTGTATGTATACACAGAGTGCACACATTGCCCTCTGCTGACCATAGTCCAACACACAAGTGTCCTCCAACACACACTGCTCATCATACATGATCTGCAATGAATGCTTGCCAGGACCATACCGGTGTTGGTACCAACTCCTGGTACTTGCTGGTACAGGAAGAGGCACCTCATTCTATTCAGCAATTACCAAGGGTTTTTCAGAAGGCAATTTTAAGGCCTGGGGTTTCTCCACTTTGGTTCCTCCTACCTGGTGATACAAAGAAAAGCTCTTCTCTGTGAGGGTGCTGAGGCGCTGGCACAGGGTGCCCAGAAAAGTGGTGAATGCTCCATCCTTGGCAGTGTTCAAGGCCAGGTTGGACTGGGCTTGGAGCAACCTGCACTAGTGGAAGGTGTCCCTGCCTACAGCAGGGGGTTGGAACAGAATGAGCTTTAAGGTCCTTTCCAACCCAAACTACTCTGTGATAGCAAGGGGGAGAATCAAACTAACCACGTGCAACAGTTGCTTATGGGTTAACCTACACCTATGCAGCACCCAAAGCTCTTGCCCTTTCAGGTTACATTTATCAGTGCTCATTTTAATTCCCATCACAGTTGGGCATTTCAATGAAACACCAGACAGATGGGAGGGGATAGAAGTGGGCGAAGTGAAGCAGGAAAACAGCAGTTCCTTCTCCCTGCTCTTCTCATGAGCGCTGTCATTTTACCTTTCAATATGAATACAAAACTGAAGCATCAAAGAGGAGGTCAATAAACACTTCAGTTCCTAACATCTCCTCTCCTCCATCCCTATACCAAAACTCTTTTAAGTGTCCAGTTCCATGCAAAACCACTGTAGGGCAAAGTTTAGACAACACACTTCAGACTAGAAAAAATACAGAATGGTTTTTAATTTAGGAAGCAGCTCAGTCAGTTTAACTGTAAGCTTCTTAGAGGACCTACATGTTACATGAAGTCCACAGACTGCCTGTCTGACAGTGACTGGCCATAATGCACTATTCCTAAGTACCAAGAGAGGGACACAAGAGAAGTAGACTGGGGTTCTTGAAGTAGGGGGAGAAAGAAGATATCTGCTGTTGTTTCTGTACTCACCCAAGGCCCAGTACGATGCAGCTTCCAAAGGAGGAGCACTGTTGTAGAGAGCATGGATATACATGAGGTGAATCATCAGCTCAGCCAGGCACCACCAAAAGAAAATACGCATTATGCCCACCATTAAGATCCTAAGATTGGTCTTCAAACTGAAGGCTTCTTGGCTCCTCATCTAAAAAAGAAACCCAAAGAGGTGATATGGCACATAACTGTGGTACTCACACACCAACCTCCAAGAACTTGATTAAATTTCATTTGCTATTGATTCCTAAGGGGACCATTTGACTGTGCCATTTGCTAATTCCTGACCTGGCCTCTCCATTCTCAATCTCAGTAAGCAGCAGAAATCAACAAGAGATCACACATGACCATACACTCCATCAAACTGTTGTAGGAAAGGCCAAGTGCTATTAAGCTGAATAGGATGCAGACATGAGACACTTATTTTAGTTCCTGTGACTTGATCAATCTTTAGAGATAATCAAAAGAAGTTTAAAGAAACTACAGCTATGAAGGAGGAAGTTTTCCAAGCAGCAGCCCTACCAAACACAAACAATAACTGCTGGCTCTTAAAGTATCTCCAACTTCTACTCACTACATGGGATTGATTACTTCAGTACAATTCTCCATTCTTCTCTTGTAGCACTGCCAAGATCAGCCAGACCTATATGACGTGCTGAGCAAATGGCAGTTAACCACAAGTTAAATATCAAGTAAGAAAAGGTTTGCTGCTGGCAGGTTTCTTAAGATGTCCCAAACTATAGTAAACACACTGACATACTTTTACCCTCTTTTCCACAATAAAAAAGAATAAGATCAAACAACAGAAACATAGGATTGCCTAAAAATTTATTCACGTTTTGTACACCTATTACTGTGCGTGTCCACTCAGCCACTTTATCCCAGTGATGTTAGCCATAGACATCACAGAATCATAGAATGGTTTGAGCTGGAAAGGACCTTAAGATCATCCAATGTCCAGTGAGCAAGGTCACCTTCCACTACACAATGTCACCAAAGGCTCTGTCCAACCTGGCCTTGAACACTGCCAGGGATGGGGCAGCCACAGCTTCTCTGGGCACCCTGTGCCAGCGCCTCAGCACCCTCACAGGGAAGAGCTTCTACCTTAGATCTAACCTGAACTTGCCCTGGTTCAGTTTGAACCCATCACCCCTTGTCCTATCGCTGCAGTCCCTGATGAAGAGTCCCTCTCCAGCATCCTTGTAGCCCCCTTCAGGCACTGGAAGCTGCTCTGAGGTCTCCACACAGCTTCTCTTCTCCAGGCTGAACAGCCCCAATGTTCTCAGCCTGTCTTCATATGGAGGTCACACATCACAGGTGGTGATTTCACTTCTTACTTAAGTGTGCAAGAAAATCAGTAAAACATTAAACATGGAAATGTGAGGTTTTCCCTTGTCATGTAGAATTAGGCTTGAAAAGCAGCCTGCAAGGCCCTAGGAAAAGATGTTCAGTAAGACAGGTCAGTCTTTCACATTTTAACATGCTAACCAGCACACTTAGTCTGAAGAGAAGCATTCCAAGTAATCATCAGCTGTTTTAGCACCAATAAGAGAGAAAACTCAGAACTCCCACTACATACCAGCAGCTTTTCTGTGACTCTGAAATCTGTTTGAGAATTAACAGCCAGCTGCTGCTGACGACTTTACCTTCTTCTGCCTAATGGAGGAGAGGCAAACAAAAATCCAGCCCAGCAGCTGCAAGCTAGAATTATGAGCATTTGGAGACTGTAACAACGTGTGTCACTGGGGTCCTGGTTGAAGGGATAAATCTGATGTCAGCCAAAAAAGCATCCTCCAAAGTAGAACCTGGGGAGGAAGGTTCGTCCTCAAGTTGATACCCAGGAGATGGTTGAATTCCCAGTGCTACACTCAAAATCATTCCTAGAACACAATTTTGTATTTTCTAAACGATGCTGAAGACAGCTTTAGACACCCAAACAAGTCTTAACCTCCAAGGAGTCTAAGTAAAAACTGAAATCTTTCAAGCCATCAATAAGGAGGAAAGCTGTTACAGCAGCTGTTACAGATGTTTGTACTGAAGTCAAAACATGCAGGAGTGAAAACTCCTTTTCTGGGTTTTTTTTTCAGTTTTCAAAGTACCTCATTGAGGGAAAATTATTTCAGACAGAAACAGATATCAGAGTCTGATAGGGAAAACTAATCAGTCAGACATGAAAAGCTACTTTGCTTTCTTTCCACCTTCTCTAACATTGGAGTCTGATAAACCCCTCTCCAACCAAGCACTAGATATAAACACTTTTGACAATATATGTTGACTAAATATGTTAGTTACAAGCCCAATGTGAGTTCATTGGGCCATGGCTGCCATACAAGCATGAATACCCAACACAGGTTTCTAACTACGCTCTTCCCTTTTGCATGCAGCGTACTTCAACACTTAAAGACAAAAGGACAACAGATAAAAAGTAACATTGGGAACACCTGCTGTTTGAAAGTCTCATCTGCATCAATTTCTGTCAAGTAGGAAACTAGAAAATAAACAGAAACTCAGGCTTACCAGTAAACTGCATTACAAAACACACCATTAAAAGAGCATCTCAAGGAAAACTGGATGAAACTGCCTACCTAACATTCTCATGATTGGTATTAGAATCTCTCAAGATCAACCTATCATGCTTTAATCTATTCCTCAAAGCATGGGGTCTGTGTCTAGATTTGGCAGCTGAAAAGAGATCACCATCCACTTCCAATAGTTCTCCACCCAATTCACTTGAGGCACAGATGCACTAAAAATTAGTAACTGTGATCCTAAAAAGCTCTGTTACCTGCTTACTGAATTCATCAAAACTCATAAGGGGCCCGTTGTGGAAGGTGGGGTAGTAAAAGACATATGCCAGCATCCAGAGGAATGAGTGGGATGACTTCTGGGCAGGTCCGTGCCAGCAGTACTCCAGGCTGAAGCTAGTGCAGAAGAGGCAGCGGACAGACAGGGTGAAGAGCAGGAGGTAATACTCATTCTCAGTGTCATACCACTTCCTCTGCAATACAAAATAAAACCAGAACATGACGGGGCAAGTCTGTGATTTCTGTATGGCTGGACAGGGGTGTCCAGCCCGATCCTCACTTTCAGGGTCCAGCAGCAGGAAGCAACTAAATCTAACAGCAGCTGGCACAAGCATCTGAAGCGAGCATTAACACATGAACAAGCAGCACCAGAGAGATGGAACTGACAGAGAAAGGGCCTCCAGAGCTACTGCTACCAGCATAAAGAACCAACAGCTTCATTTCAGTAACATATTAGGTTGTGAATAACTATGATAGCAGGAGACCTAGTCTTACAAGAATGGCATTATCTCCCTCAGATTTGGCCCAATACCCAAACCAGCGGGCAGCACTAGTGTCAGCAAATGGACTGCTAGTGCAGAAGCCAAGGCTGCAGTTCAGATCTGAGAAGAATCAGTCACTCCTGAGAAAGCTCAAGGCTGGAAAGATGTTACTTAATCTTTTGCTTGACTAAGCAACTCCTGGATACAAACCCAAAAGCTAGCACCTTAACTGGTACAATTACAGCTTCAAAGAACAAGGGATGTGTTTACTAGAGCACTAGCAAAGCACTATCATACATCAGCTCTGCTGAATATCACTTGCACATTAAGGCTCATACTTCACCTCAATGCACTGACCAGCATGACTGAGAAATAAAAACAGTACTTTGTCAAAACCATAGCTGCCATAATGGACACCCACCACCATAACTGATTTGATGCTTAATTAGTCCTTTTCCCATTACCTTGGCTTCTTCCACAGCTGGTACACGTAAGGTGGATAGCAGAGTAAGGGAGCACAACCACGTCAGGACCGACAGCTGAAACTGAGCCACAGCAAACGAAACCGTTGCATGTAACAAGATGAGAGCAAAGCCCCTGATTCCCAGTAGCAACCAGCAGGCAGCCATTCCGTAAACCATCAAGCACCACGGTTTATACTGTTAAAGAAAAATGAACAGGTTTTAGTTTGATTATTTTTAAAGAAAAACAACCAACCAACAACTCAATATCTGTGCTGTCCTACACAGAGTCAACAGTGGAAACAAATGCAGTCAACAAGGTTAAAAACAAACACAGAATCATAGTCAGTTGGGTTGGAAAAGACCTTCAAGCTCATCAAGTCCAACCATTCCCCAGCACTGCCAAGGTCACCACTAACCCATGACACTGAGGGCCTTGTATGAACACTTCCAGGGATAGCGATTCCAACGCTTCCCTAGGAAGCCATATAGGGAAACCAACTGTATTCATAAAGAATGGGGATACATGGAAGGGGTTTCTGTAGCAGCATGTATGAAATCCAGAGTCTCCCTGATATGGAGAAGAACATAAGTTCTTCCTCAAACTAGCAAGTGGGACACCACATGCCGGTCATTTCTCACAATCATACAATCATTCAGCAGTCATGCCAAAACCCAAGCAGTCATCACCTCACAGTCTTGGAAAGGAATAACTACACCCTTCTTTGGTGTCGAGGTCAAATGACACTGGTTAATGGCTCACAACAAAGCACAGGTTTTCATGGGTTGGAGGCTCAAGTCTACAAACACTCTCACCTGAACATCACCACAGACCCACTCACACAATTCCCCCCCCAGAATGGGATTTTCCACAGCCAGTGGCCTCAGTGCCAAGTTTACCATACCCAAGTAAACTGAAACCCACAGAAACCCCCTGCTGTGTAGAAACCCCTTACATACCTTCTCCTCCAAGAGCCTGGACACTTGTGATACCAGCAGGTGACCAGCCAGAAGCCACAGAATACGTTCCTTTCCCCATTCAATCCAGTAGCTCCACTCAAAGTCCATGGGGTCCTGGAGCACCAAGGGAACAGGTCACTATGTGTATCTGGCCATAAAAGCATGCTCTTACAGGAAGCACCTATAAGAACTAGGTCCATTACCCAACACCACAGACCTCCACATCTGCAGAATGTCACTTCAGCAATCCAATGGGATCATCTACAGCAGTGAGCTCCGACAGCACCATTTTGACTTCCAATGGTGTGCAATGTAGAAAAAGAGCTTTAGGTGGTGTCACAACTCCTAAGCCCCTCAACTGCTGCTGAACCTGACCAGTAATCACTGCCTTGCCCCCCAAATGCCAGGGAGTTTTCTAACTACAAAGAGAGGCATCCCCACACACACCTCCTCCCCAGGACATGGGGAATAGGCTGGTGACTGCACGGAGATGCAGACTGCAAAACAAGGGTTCTCAGGGTTTCCAGTCCAGCCTCACTTCATTTCTCCATCCAGGAAGCTTCTCAGGAAACAACAAATTAGTCTGCTACTACTGATCTGGGTCATCTCTTCAAAGCCAACAAATTCACGTCTTTGCTTGCCCTCATCCTTTTAACGTTAGGACTCTCTTTTCCATGTACAAGGGAAAAAAAAAAAAGCCATTTTGGACTACATTGAAGCCATGCAAAGTTTAGCCAGGAATTTGTATGTATTTTAACTTGGCTGAAACAGTACCTTGCTGGAAGAGGAGTTTCACTCCTCATTTCAACAAAGCCCAGGTGGGATTAGATAAAGTGAAGTCAGCTGGAGGTCCCTGTGACACGGGGGATTTATCTAAATTATTTAAGAAGGATCAGCTGGTAGTATTGTGTCCTATACAAGGCCCCACCAAAACTGCAACTCCACAAGTGCTTTATGGTTTTCTTGGGAGCACATGTGAAGGGTCCATTATCAGGGCCTGAACACCAAAATACTTCCACATCTGTGCGTTCCTGGTCTTGTGTAAATCACTCTCAATATTAGTAACATGTAGCAGCTGTACTTCAGAAGGATGTGAGGTTAAAAGCACAATGGTGAGGTTGCTTTTTGGCATGGGTGCTAATTTTCTTATTGGTTTTGAGTATTTTTTTAATATCACATTTCTTTAAGCCTGTATGCTTCATGAATCTGTTCTCCCCTATGCTGTACTACAGACCAACCAGGAGGAAAACATGTTTTCACTGACCTTAACCTGATGTTATCCAAACCACCCAATGAGAGGAAAAAGAGGGAAAAGGCTGCAGGAAATCTCAAAGGAGATGATAGTTTTTAAGGCCAAACAGTAAACCAGAAGGTTATTAAGTAATTAACAAAGGAGAAACGCTTAGTGCAGGGATCAAGAAACAAAACTTGGGTTATGATTCTCAGATCTAGACACACCTAGCAAGTTCCTCAGTAGAAACAGACTAAAATTAACCATGAACATCCATATCTGCACAGTTACTACAAACTCTGAAGCTAGATCAGAAGCTCAGGTGAGCAGAAAACATGGAGACATGCGTTCACTGCCACAAAATAAAAGATGCCGTTACTTGTCACCCATCCTACCTTTTTGAGGCCCCGAAAGAGAGTCCCTGGTTCCAGCCCAAACTCTCTGTCCATCGCAGCTTCATACTCTGCAGAGAAGAGTAAACCTTTGTTAAGGACATAGCAGCCAGAACAGGGACAGAATCATAAAATGGTTTGGGTTAGAAAGGACCTTAAGATCATCCAGTTCCAACCCCCCTGGCATGGGCAGGGACACCTCACACTAAACCACATCACCCAAGGCTCTGTCTAATGTGACAGTCAAGGTTGTGGCCTTTGCTGTTCAAAAGCAGCACATACCCGCAAGGCCTCCCCTGACAGGGACACTGAAGCACATCACCATGTCACCACTCACCAGGTGAGCCACCCAACCAAGCCATGGCTCTGCCCTGCAGCAAGGGCACTGAATTGCTCAGAGCTATGCTTTGATTCCTCTTGTGACAGGGGCAGCAACTGACAGCAACCAACCTCTTACCAAACAGGACCTGTGCTAACCCTCCTTTCCCCATTTTAAGGGCTACCTGGTTTCTCCCAGCAGAGCAGAAGGGACACACAAACCTGACACTGACCAGTACAGCAGAGCAGGGCAAAGCTGCTCTGAGAAGCCACCTCCAAAACCCACTCGCATGCAGCCTGTTGCCATCTCTGGAGGAGATGGGTGCAGATCCCCGTACCCATCCACCCAGCACTTCCTTCAGGGCCCTGCCTTTCCGGCACGTTCCGACACTTTTCTGAGAGCCAGCTAAGGTCATTAATGTAGAACACCTGGCTGATTAAATCCTAACAACAGGCAATACTCATTTCCCTAACGAGGCTCCCTAACCAGTTATACTTTTATCAGATAATACCACCTTGATGTCCCTTAAAATACCAGTGTGCTAGAACACAGCTTCTTTTCACCTACAAACTCTACATAACTTGTTTAAACCCTCACCTCTCCTCTGCATAACACAGCCCCACCGAACCAAAACAAGCCACTGTAGCAGCTACTAAGAGGTTACTCAAGGCACAAGCAGGTGTTCGGAAACAAACTGACCCCAAACTTGCACAATGCTCTGAGCCCACCTCTTCCCTGACACCATTGCCAAGAGCCCTAGGACAAAGCTCTCTGCCCCGCTGGCACCTGGCTGCTGCTTCCTCGCACAGGGCTGGCTGGCAGGCAGGCAGGAGGAGCACGGGCCCTCCGTGCAAGGGAGCAAAGTAGACAACAGCTGGGAGAACAACTCCAGCGAGTGCAGGAGCGAGCCCCCCCACCACGGACTTACTTCGGGACACTCGGTGTGCCTCGTAGAACGCGTAGAGGTGCGAGCCCACGGTGAGGAGCCCGTAGAGGCTCATTTCCCAGGCCGGCAGCAGCATCGAGCTGCGAGATGCTCCCAGCGAACCCGCCGGCCGCCTCCCTGCGGGGAAGGACAGGACGGGAGAGATGTCCCGCCGGAACACGGCCAGGCACCGAGCACGGGGACACCGGGCACCGGGACGCCGGCGGGCCCGGCAGCCGCCAACCAGCGCCCCTCAGGCCGCCGCGCTGCCGGGCCCTGCAAGGGGCGGGCACGGGGCAAGGAGGCGGCCGGGCTCCGCTGAGAGGTCCCTGGGCCGAGATCTCAGCCCGGGCCCGAGGGGGAGGAACCAGGCCAGGACCGGACCCACGCTGCTCCCGCCGACCCGGGACCGAGGGGAACAGAGGGAGGACCCCGCTTACCTGAGGAGAGCCCCACCACCGGGACCGAAGGAGCAGCAGCCGCGGTCTCCAGAGGGCCCGGTCGAGCCGAGGCTCCAGCCGCGCAGCGAGCAGGAGACAACGCCACGACCCCACGATCCCGCCGGCCCCCCGCGAGCTACCGGAGGGCGGGAGCTGGGCGGAGCTCAGGTCCTTGCGCGCCCTCTCCCGGCCGCCGGGCGCCGCCGCAGCACAACCGCCGCGGCGCAGCGATCCTGCCGCCTGCGCCGCCTCCGGCGCACCTCGTACCGGGGCGCTGCAGGGAGAGCGTGGCCGGGGGGGCCCCCGAGGCTGTGTGAATTAACACAAAGGATTGCAACCAAGCCTAAAGGGTGTCTGCGGCAGCCTCTCACAGACTGTGTTCTCCCGCCTGCTGGAGCGCAAGGTACACTAGTACAGGAACACCGGCTTTACAGTCATCACTGCACAACCTGAGCACTTAGCGGGTCTGAAGAGCATCACCAAAGCAGGAACATGCGGCTCGAAGTGCTGGGACTGACAACCCTCTCATGGATCAACCTGCATTTTAACAAGGGTTCCTTTCTCCTGGCACTTCACACACAGCTAACAGACCTCACTGCTCCTAGTGTTACAAACACACGTTGACTCAAAATAGTTTGCGTTGGAAGGGACCTTCAAACCTCATCCAGTTCCAGCACCCTGCAATGAGCAGGGACATCTTCAGCTTGATCAGGTTGCCCAGAACCACATCCAGCCTGGCCTGGAATGTCTCCAGGGATGGAGCATCCAGCATCTCTCTTGGCAGCCTGCGCCAACATTTCACCACCCTCAGTGTAAAAAGCATTGACTTTCCAGCCCGAAAGGTTCATCTGACCTTGCACAAAGTGACTTTTTTTCCCCCTCTCTGTTGACAACAGGGATGTAATTTTTAATGGGGGAAACAGTTCATATCCTTTTGGATGCCATCTTGCCGGATCTTTAAGATCCTCCTATAAGAGAGCATTTCAGTTCCCCTGATCACCCTGAGGCCTGCTTTGCATATTCAAACTCCTGTTTCCTGATCTTGGAAAGCCAGGCTCATGTCTGATACTCCAGGTGAAGTCCCATCAGTACAAGGCTCAAGTCTTCCCTATCTGAACCAGACATGCACCTCCTGGTGCCTCTAAGAGTCACATCTGTCCATCAGAGCCACATGGTGGTCCTTAAGCATTTTGTCTTTTGCCTCCAGTTTCTCTTTCCATCTCTCTTTGCCAGGGAAGGACTCACCTCCTGTTTACAGCGTCAGCTGTGATAGCCCCTAGATGGATATTGCAGCACTTGCTCTGTGAGACTACTGTAAATCTCAAGGTCAGGTGCATTCTCCTCTGTAATACCCAGACCCTCCTCTCCGCTGACCCTGCTCCCGCAGTTTTTGCCCTCGGGAAGTCAGTCAGTACCTTACCCCCTAGAAAAGACAAATACGTGACACCACCTGCACAACAGCACAGGAGCAGCAGTCCTGGGTGTGTAAAACCATTCCCATTCGGCACTGCAGCCACTAAGGGTCAGCAGAGCTTGCATTTTCCTGCAGTTCTGTGGTTTCTGGTCACCAGTGTGAAGTCAGAACAGGCAGCAGGTCCTCTAGATGGCTGCATAACACAAACGGTGTGCATGCAGGAACGGTACTGCAGCCCCGGAAAGGGAAGAGGTCTAACGAGTTACAGCTTTTGCACCAGGTTACACTGAAAAGGACAGCATTGTCATTAGCTATGGGGTGACATGGAGCTGTTGGAGCAAGTCCAGAGGAGGCCACAATGATGCTCCGGGGCTGCAGCACCTCCCATACGAAGACAGGCTGAGAACATTGGGGCTGTTCAGCCTGGAGAAGAGAAGCTGCGTGGAGACCTCAGAGCAGCTTCCAGTGTCTGAAGGGGGCTACAAGGATGCTGGAGAGGGACTCTTCATCAGGGACTGCAGCGATAGCACAAGGGGTGATGAGTTCAAACTGAAACAGGGCAAGTTCAGGTTAGATCTAAGGCAGAAGCTCTTCCCTGTGAGGGTGCTGAGGCGCTGGCACAGGGTGCCCAGAGAAGCTGTGGCTGCCCCATCCCTGGCAGTGTTCAAGGCCAGGTTGGACACAGGGGCTTGGAGCAACCTGCTCTAGTGGAAGGTGTCCCTGTCCGTGGCAGGGTGTGGAACTGGGTGAGCTTTAAAGTCCCTTCCAACCCAAACCATTCTATGGTTGTATGACATCCAGAAGCCCACTTATGCTCTGTGAGCAGGTGAGCAGCTACCCTTCCACAAAGGTCACTGCCAAGCCCATGGAGCAGAAACACTGACAAACTCTGGCAATGGTCCCACTGGAAGCTCTCACTGCCTGGACTTCTACACTAGATGATATTTTTTTTCCTGCCTTTTATTTTCAGGATATTATATAACAAAATGTGACCAGAACCTCAAGATTAGTTGCAAAACAAGATGCTGAACAGCCTGGCACAAATACTTACACGTTGACACGGTCCTTGCCAGTTTAGATGCACAAATAAAAGTGAGTTCTGCTGCTACTACAATCACTGGCAGGCAGTGAAGGAACCCGAGTGTAACAACCCTAGAAAAGCAGCAGCAGAAAGCCCCACTTCTCGTTTGATCTGCAAGAGTTAAAGTGTTTAAACGTCTCTAACCCAGTGTCCCAACAGCTGCAGAGGGCCTGGCAGCCTTTCACAGCATCTACCCCTTAGGAAGAAAGCAGTGTGATGCTGTGTACTCATGCAGCAGGTTTCTCTGAGGCCAAAAAGAGAATCCATGTTGGGTAAAGGGACGATTTGTGATTGTAGGTTTCTCTGGGACACATTCGAATCACCACTCTTACTACCAGAATGGCTTCAGAGTGCAAAAGCAACAACTGCCAAAAAGGTCCATGTCTGTCTTCACTACTGGGAGCCAGCAGGAAGGCATTCAGTCCCCACCCCAGCCTTGGTGAACATTGGAGGGTGCACTGCCAGCCTCTTGCAGATCAGTTCAAGCATCACTAGAAAACTGTCTCTAGCAGATGTTCATGCCCCCTTTTATTATTTCTATGCTCTTTTGAAGCAGCCGCACCCGAGTTGAAAGCGTTGGGTTTTCACTGTCAAGTAGTAAGAATCTCCTTTCTTATGTGATCAGCTGTAGGTACAATCAGATGAAAGTGAAGCAAACAATTCCAGAATCAAGGAGGAGAGAGGCAGCAAGAGGCTTTTGGAAAGGGTCCTTTCTATTGCCTTTCTGCGCAAGTTCGTCTGCGGTCTGCTCACTACAGAACTCTACATTTCTAGGGCATGGGCATGGCCAAGGGGATGAGGCAGAGTGGATGTGTAAGAGGCAGTGAGGTGGCCAATTGGACATTTTGCAGCTGGGAAGGCAAAACAAAGCTTGTGGTTTTGAGGAAAGCCTTATTTTCACCTTGTCATTTGTTTCACGTGCAGTTAAGCTGTCAAAATGAGTATTTATGAATCCAGCAGTACAGTCCTCAGCAGTGGAAAGCATCGAGCTTCTCACTGCTTTTCTGAGTACAAAGTCTCTGTGGGAATTACAAGCAGTGCCCTAGAGCTCTCTCTCTCAAGTTGATAGCTCACAGTATTGAACCAAGCCTCTTGTTTTCATTCAGCCTCTGGAAATCACACAGTAATGCCCCCCCCGTGTGCAACATCTGAATGATGGGACAAGATCAGCACCCACTGAGAGTCTGCAGATTAGAAGTCCAGCAACAGACAGGAGGATGAGCCATGTACGTTAAGGAGAAATCACAACTATGACAAGAAATCTCCACGTAGCAAAACAGCAGTATTAGAACAGGGAGAGTCAGAAACATAAAAGGTGTGGCATTTACAAAGAGAGCCAAGTGAGCCTTCCAATAGCCAAGTTAAATATGACACAACTGAGGTTAACATGAGCCCTCCCTTTGGAGATCTCAGACATGAAGTTATGGACTTTAGGAAGACAACATCAAGTTTGGCCTTTTTGTCTTGTTTGGCATGGTGAACATTGCACTAAGTTGATCAGCATTGCAGGTAGCTCCATCTTTACAGGTCCCTATCTCCTCTGATCCCCAACCCTCAAACTGGCTCTTTGTGAAGTGCAAACCTTCCCCCCCCCACCCCACCACCTTTAGGTGTGTCTATGTAAGTATTGCCTATAAAGAGATCTTGCAGTCACAAAGTCAGTATTTCTGTACATGCAGATAGAATCATTTTCCTGGCTTCCTTTTAGTGAATCTCTTGCATCTTTGAGAACTCGTTTCAAGCTCTGAGGCTGGAAAATTGCCAGCTTCTGACTGGGGATTCATGAAGTTACTTTTGGAAAAAATACAGTAAATTAGTATTGTAACTAAGCAGCTCACTGCTGGATCCATGCTGAACATCACAGAGGCTTCCTCGTCCATACACTATCTGCTTTGCTGAACTAAAGAGCCTTTCCATGGATTTCCTTACCCATTCTTCCCTCCAATGAAAGCAGTATTGGAAGCAAAGTCATACAGCCTTGCTCTCACCATGGATCTGGAGTCCACTTGCTTACAGTTACTGTAGGTGGCGTGAAGTTCAACCCAGCTACATTGATCATGTCTGAGTCTTAGTTAACCATACTTGAGCCCTAGTTCCTAACTAGTCAGCTATTAAACACAAAGGTGGGTTTGGTTTTTCTTTTTCCCCCCAATACTCCTTAGAAGCTGTCTAGCTTTAAGTGTGGAATGATGGGAGTTAAGGGGATGGCAAGTCAGCTCCTACGTATCTTAATAATCCTATTGAAAGCCCCATGATTCCTAGCGAGGAAGTTGATAATCCACTACTGGAGTATTTAAACACCTCAGTATTTTGGTTTTAGTGGTGGCCTTGGCAGGGCTGAGTTATTGTTGGACTCGATGATCTTAAAGGTCTCTTCCAATCTAAATGATTTTATGATTCTATTTCGGTATCTTAGCCATCCTTGGACAGAACAGATGGTCTAGTCCAAACATAGGGGAAAGGATTCTTAAGAAACATCCCCACTTCAGGTATTACTTTGCTTACCATTTTTAATGGTAATGTTAGTGGAATGAAATTCAGGGAAAAAAATGGCCAGGTCACAGCCAGTTTATATTAATATTATAATAATTTATTTATAATAGCCAGTTTATTATAATTTACATTATTACAAACAATGACAAGACTCTCACCTGACCTCCAACAGGGCAAAATGTAAGTGAACCAAAAGGCGTTCCAAATTTAGTTGTACTGAGGTTGTAAATCAGATGCAAATCTCATTCTATTACACCACATTACACACATCTTTTTCAGTGGCATAAGAAATCACTCCTATGTGTGCACATCTATATTTAATCCATAGCTATCTTGCTGAAAGCATTGACTTCTGAATCAGTTCAGTGGAGGGAATAAATGTAGAAAAACACATCTCAGATTACTATATGATAACTGACAAAACCTGTCCAGAGGGAATGGCCTCTCTTAGTGCTTACCGAGCAAGTTTCCAAACTTCCCAGCTCTTCACATCGCTTCCCTACATGAGCAGCCAGTAAAGGATCAGTTCAGCTCAACCACCTTAGAATCACAGAATCCCAGCCTGGTTTGGGTTGGGAAGGGACCTTAAAGCTCATCCAGTTCCAACCCCTGCCACAGGCAGCGACACCTTCCACTAGAGCAGCTTGCTCCAAGCCCCTGTGTCCAACCTGGCCTTGAACACTGCCAGACACAGCTCCTCTGGGCAGCCTGTTCCAAGTCATAATGAACCTGACTTTCGGATGCAGATGTTTTCTATTTTGCTTCTGTGTTTATGTAACAGGTCATAGATGTATGTAAGTTATAAGAAGTGCTCTGTCACACTGGAAGCCTTTCTTAGATTGTTCTTGAGATTACGACTTTCAATAGGAAAAAGAACTCCAAAGCTCTCTTGGTGCCTGTGTGAAACGCCAGCAACATCCCACCCTTTGCAGATAATCTCTTCATACAGCAGTGCTAAAAATACTAGCAAAAATTGCATTTAACTCATAAATATTTACAGCTCTTTGAAATGCCAAAATGTTGCTCTGTGACTAGCACAAATCAACTGAGTAACACTGTGTACAATAAAAAAGTGGGTCATTGCCAGCTGGGGCTCATAACTGCAACATGATTTGCAAATACATCCAATTGCTGCCTCAGGACAAGGTGCTGCTTTCAGTGCACAATGTCTTCATTGACTACTTGAGATCTGGAATAGGTTTCAAACCTCACATCCACCATGAAGTGCCATAATCTTCCTGCCTTATTTAGGCTGAGTTGATAGGCTTTTACTGGAAAATGAGAAGAGGATTCACCTTTTTAAAATGGCACCTTGACATGGAAAAGAACCAGCCTATCAAGCTCTGCTATACAAATCATACTCTAGGCTGCCTGGAAGGGACAACTTAGAGTCATCATCTCTGGAGAGTGGTTTACACAGTTGAGTCAGTGGAGATTAGGTGCAAAACACTAAGACAATTGTGTGGCAGACTGAAAACCAGAAACATCTTTTTCCTTGTTGGTGTTTTTGTCAGCTGATAGCCCTTCCATGGCAAAGTGGAGAGTTCTCTTTCCCCACCACATTGGTTTTCATGAGCTCACTTCTGCTATGGAGACAGGTAGAAAAGCTGAAGATGAAAAGAATACAAGATCTGTCCCTCTCACATCCTGAGGTTTGCTCTGAGCTTTACATGGTGCCAAAGGGGCCTAACTATTTGTATTTTAAATAGAAAGTGGTGATTCCCTTCAGGGTGTGGAGAGCAGGACCTGCTCTGGCTGCTGGGGCAAGCATCCCTTGGGGTGCATAGAGGGACCATCACAGATCCCAGAGATGCCCTACAAGTTTTCACAGCATTCCTAGGACACAGAGACATCTGCACAAGAAATAAGGCAGAGCTCCAAAAGCCTGAAGATAATTTGGGTCCAACAGGGAAAAGTTAGAGCATTTGAGCACCACTGTCATTATGTGGTTTCAAGAGGCAGTGTTCATTTACATACCTCCAGTTTACCCAGTTTCTGGTTCAGATGCTGGCCCTTCTTTGGAATTAGCCCATCATTCACCTGGCTGTTCACAGCCTTTTCTCCAGAAGGCTGAAAAAGCCCCTACTGAAAGACCCTTCTAGATGAAGGGTCAGACAACAGATCTGACTCAACCAGCCTTATCATTCAATGCTGCAGCCCATACGCAGAGAACAGGGCTAAAAAATAAAGGTCTTCCATTCCATTTGTGGTTGAAATTGCTTTTTGGTTTAAAGTGTGGTCTTTGAGAAAACCCTGCCTTCTCCTGCTATTTTTTGCTACTCCCATGGTCTTTGTTCTGCTCCAGGCTTGCTGCCACCTAATCTATGGCTACTTTGCAACATCAAAGAAAGACACTCAAGCAGCAGGACTGCTGCTGACCTACACTCAGAGGCAATTGTGTGCCCAGTACTGACAACTCTCCACTGAGCCGTCAGTTTGTTTTCAGCAGAAAACACTCTGTGGATATTCTGAGTCAAATATTCTCTTCACTATTTCTATTGCAACATTCTTTCCACAAGGAAACAGTGGGGAGCATTTTTGGTTTCTACTTTCCATGGCTTTTTCTAAGTAAAAGCTATTGTGGATTGCTCTAAAAACACATTTGTAGGTCCTGCCGTATGACTTAAGCATTTAATCTGTCACGATTACTTTATAGCTGAGTGCAGAACACCATTCTTATGAGCTCTTTGTGTTCAAACTCACACTGAAAATGCACTTTTTATCATCAAAGCAATTTCCAAGCATTAATTTTCCAACATCTTGTAAAATTACTCAGCAAAACACAGTGATATTATCACGCTTTGACAGATAAAGAAACTGAGGTGAGGAGATCAAGGGATTTACACAAAGCCTTGGAGAGAATCACGGTCAGAGGGGACTGGGTGTTTCAGGTTTTGGCTTACGCTCAGAACAATACTTCATGCTTCCTTTCTAAAGACCATTGCCAGTAACACTCTGGGGCTTTATCATCCTTCAGGGCATGCCACAAGGCACACTTGCTTTCCCAAACCAAGAGAAGTGGGAGAATGGCTCTGGTAAGAAAGCCAACCAGCCTTCCTTCAGCTATGGGTTATTAATGCCGGGGCGATGCCTGCTCTTGGACGAGTCTATTTGGACAACTGTGTTTTGAGAATGTGTTGGGAAGTGCTTTGAGAAGAGCATTTTTTTTTAACTAATGAGTGTTCAACAGGCAATAAATATGTTAAAATAATGCCATGGGTATTCTTCCCATCAACAGCTACTCTCATTTATGTCCATTTTCTGAAGCAGGGAGGAAATCAACAGAAAAGAGGCAGATTAAACAACTCTAAGTATGATACACACCTTCTTGAAGGGCATAAATGAAGAAATTGCTAAGTTGTTATAGCTTGAAAGCAAGTAATTTTTTTGGTGTTTTCTGAACAGGGGAGAAAATAGGTAGAGAAGTATAATGTGATGGTAAAAAGTGCTTCGGGAGGGTACTTATGTTCCCCTTCTGAGATGCCTGCCAGCTGCGATTCCTCAAAACATTACTGTAAAGACGAAAAACATTCAGTGCAGCCTCCAAAGAGTTTAAAAATCTGCACACTGTTTCAAGAGAATAAATGTGACCTATTAGTGAAGAATACTTTTCAACAGTAATCTTCAACAAATTGGTTTGTTTTCCACTACTGTGTAACATCCGCGCCTTTCCTTTTTCATTAGAACGAGTCAAGTTTTGAGGCTCTGAGTGGAAAAAAAAAGCAACCATGAAAGGAAGAAGAGCATAATTGTTAAAAGCAGCTTAAGTGCACACAGCACAAATCTTGATCATCTTCTACTCTGTTACCAGTTTTATTCTTAGAATAGGATAGGATAGAATAGGATAGGATAGTTAGGGTTGGAAAGGGCCTTAAGATCATCCAGTTCCAACCCCCCTGCCATGGGCAGCGACACCTCACACTAAACCATGCCACCCAAGGCTCTGTCCAACATGGCCTTGAACACCGCCAGGGATGGAGCATTCACAGCCTCCCTGGACAACCCATTCCAGTGCCTCACCACCCTTACAGTAAAGAACTTCTTCCTTAGATCCAATCTAAACTTCCCCTGTTTAAGTTTTAACCAGTTACCCCTTGTCCTGTCACTACAGTCCCTAATGAATAGTCCATCCCCAGCATCCCTATAGCTCCCCTTCAGATACTGGAAGGCTCTGGTATTGCTCTTTCTGCAGAAGAAATTGGCAAAATCATGTTTACTACCTTTGCCTAGCATCCTCTGTGAATGCCAGCTGTTCAGTCACAAACTGTGCAGGAGCAAATGTTGCCCATTGCCAAATGACCTTTTTTGATTCCCATTTAAAAAAGTGCAGTCCCTTCACCCTCGCCTGCCTGACAGTGCACACACCCTCACAAACAGGACATTGTTCTCTGTTCATCATGCTTCAAAACCATGTCCGAGCTTGTGCGTTATAAGCAAATCACGTGGACTTAGCTGGGGGATACGTACTTCTTGGGTATGGCCCGCAGCACATTTTCTCTTCACAGCACACAGAATAGGTGCAGTGTAGTTTTAGGAACTAGGACAGGATAAGGCCACTTTCCCAGGGCAATGCAGTTCTTTCCTAATACTGTTTCAGGAGCTCGCTGATAGCATGTATTGGCCATGTAGCGATGTGAGTGTCTGATTCAGAAAAGCTCCATGTGCCAGTCTCTACTACCTTACTTACACTAGATAGTAGCTGTATTGAAAGTTTAGATTGAGAGTAGAAAGGATGTAGATCAAAAGGAATGATTCCAATTTTGATGGCTAACACCAGCTGTAACATAGGACTATCACAGAGGACATGGCAGCAGTCCATGGAGCCAGACCTGGTACTACAAAGACGAATGCTGAGGCTGGGAGTAGAATGAGCTATGAGAAGTCCTGCAGCTGAGGGAGAGCAGACAGCAGGAGCCAGCAAGGCAGGGAAGCACGTTTAAAACACTGACATCTTCAGGGGAATTCAGCCAAACTGGTACAAACACCATTTAGTCTTACAGCTGCCTTCATGTAACTGGTATAATCCTACAAGCACAGTACCACCAAAATTGGATATGATCTTCTCAGGGGTGCTTTCTGCCCCTCAGTAACACTTTGGCAGGCAAACAGGCCTGGAAAAGTACATAACCATTCCTGCTTTAGACTAAACTTCTCCAGATTAATTACTTCCCAGCTAAGACAAGTTTTTCCTAGGTACAAGAGGGTAGGTTTTTTCACATGTTCAGGTAGGAACATCATACAGGTCCAAATTGCACTGTTTCATGCATATAAATAGATCTGCTAAGTGTGGAGCTGCTTTTCTTCATTTGGACAGACACTCCTTAATGAAGGAAAAGGTGTTTCTCCACCTGGCAGCCGAGAGGTGTGTTTCATCAGGCACACTTACATGACAGGCTTCCAGGAATGATGAAATTGCTCTTTGAGAGAAGAAGTCCAGGTTCATAATGGCCCACAGGAGCCTCATTTGACCATGTCTGTGTTTTTAAGGGAGTTCACCTTCAAACTGGCCTAGCACCAGAACAGTTTGATTTGGAAGGTGTTACACTGCTCTCCGTCCTCTGTTAACTCTCCTTCACCCAGCAGCCCATTCTCTGTGGATACCAACACACTGCTCTGACAGGGAAAGCTGGTAGCTGTATGTACACAGCTACAGAGGAGAGCGTTCCCATCCAGCTGCACCCTGACACACACACACTGTACCCAAACCATCTGGTCCTACTGCAAAGAACGAGAGCCAAAGCCCTGTGTGCCTACTAGAGACCTTTTAGCCTCTAGGTCAGAAAACACTTTAACAGAGCTTGAGAGCATGCTCAAAGAGTCAGTGCTACCAACGCAGCTCTCCCAGGCAGCCTTACAATAACAGAACACAGAGTGCGTTCCTTCAATAGGAGCAGGAGGATGCCACCAGGTGAGGGAGCAAATTGCAGTTTCAATAGTGTTTTCATCACAAACATTGGGAATTATTTTCATTATTGTGAGCAGCTCTTTAGTGGTGTAATTCGAAGTAAATCATTCTCTACAAAGCTTTTCTAGTTATTCTTTACAATTTCCATCACCAGGTATTAGCCTCTTCAGAGGACGTGCAAGTTGTCAGGAAGAGAAAAGCCTGTTTCAGAAATTAATGAGAACGTTAATTCTTTTTTTTCCTCTGAAGAGGATTATGATTGCAATGGGGGAAATACAGGGAATAATTAGTCCCATTAGAGAGTAAACTCCAAACAATCTCTTTTCCTTTCACAATCCAAACTGGGTGAGCAGGATCTGCTTTTGGTTCACCAACCAAGGGAATTATCAATAAACTCGAATTGCAAAACCTTCATCCTGTTAGATCTGCAAACCTTAAAACACCCAGCATGTCTTTCAGATCCTCCAGTCTGCTTCTAAGGAACAGATATGCTTTCAGCCCTGGCTTCTGAGTATCACTGTCATTTTACATTCAGGGCTCAAACCAGCTGTACAGCTGGAAAGGCAAGTTGCTCCCTCTGTATGTGAAATGGCACTTGATTAGTCTGCAAAAGGGTTTTTAGCTTACAGGAGTTCAGCTGCTCAGCTGGTATAAACCTGCACAGCACTGCAGACATGAACGAGCGAACGCTTTTGTCCTTTAATCCCAGAATCCTTAAATTAGACATAACACAGCCAAGGGATCACAACAGACTGAGGATAAAGAAAGACGTAGCTAAGATGTAGCTACGCTAATGAAAAAAGCAGAACCTCCCCACTCTGCTTGTTTCAGTAAGTTCTCATTTCCATTAAGAGCAAATCCCTTAAAGTGCTGAGGGGATTTTTTCAGGCCACAATCTGCAGGAACAGACAGACCTGTTCAGGAGAAGGGGCAGAGCAAAGACCAACGATAGCACAGAATCATGGAATCAACCTGTAAGCTCATCCAGTCCAACCATTCCCCAGCACTGCCGAGGCCACCACTGACCCATGGCACTGAGGCCTCGTCTCCACGGGGTGTGAACACTTGCAGGGACGGTGCCTGCAGCCCTGCCCTGGGCAGCCTGTGCCAATGCCTGAGCACCCTCTGGGGCAGGAATTGTTCCTCAGCTCCATCTAAACCTGCCCTGGTGCAGCTTGAGGCCGGTTCCTCTTGTCCCATCCCTTGTTCCTTGGGAGCAGAGCCCAGCCCCTCCTGGCTCCATCCTCCTCTCAGGCACTTGTAGGGAGCGATCAGGTCCCCCCTGAGCCTTCTCTTCTCCAGACTGAACCCCCCAGGTCCCTCAGCCGTTCCCCATCACACTGGGCTCCAGGCCCTGCACCAGCTCCGGTGCCCTTCTCTGGCCCCCCTCCAGCCCCTCAATGTCTCTCTTGTAGTGAGGGGCCCAGAGCTGAACACAGGATTCAAGGTGCAGCCTCACCAGTGCCCAGCACAGGGCACAATCACTGCCCTGGTCCCGCTGCTGCACTATGTCTTCATGAGAGGAAGGGGATACCATTGGCATCAGCATAAAATGAACTGGTGAGGGCTGGAAAACGAGAGCTGAGCAGCTCTGCAAGGGAGCTGATCTCCATGTCAGGGCTCTCGCGTTACCTCAGTTCACAGCTACATTTGGTGAAAGTTTATGCTGGCCTTCAAGGCCTCTGGTAAGTGATCCAGTGTAACCAAGTGGGATTTCAGATGTGCTTTCCCGCTGCTCCGCACACTGAGGAGGCTAACATGACACAAGCAGCACACAGATACCTGTGACACTATCCAGAGCCCTTCTACGCAGGCCCTGGGGAAACTACACAGGAATTTCTGAGTCTCGCTGTCCTGTTTCACAGCCCAGGACTCAGTGCCAAACTTTCAGGCTTGCCTGGCTCCCAGAGAAGCCTCTGTCATCCTTAGTATATGTTGAAGTCATCTATAAGGAAATGCAGTAATAGATTTTTTTTCAGAGTGGGTATTAATGTGGAAAAATATCTGGGTAGGACATGAGTCCCCAGGGAAATTATATTCCTGACATTCTATTCCCAAGATGATCCCGTTTTGTTACCAGACTTTGGGCCTTTTGCCTTCTAAGTGTGAAGGCTGGTTACAGTGTGAGAAAAGATGACGTCTCGTCCCCACTCCGAAAAGCAGAGAACAACCAACTTTCTACTCCCAGTTGTAAAGGACGGGGGGCCGGGAAAGAGAGCAACTTTCAAGATAGCTGCTCATTTCCCTCTGTGACTGCAAACTAATTGCTGCAGCCACAGAATGTAAAATGAAAGAGAAGCAAGACATAAAAATGCAGGCAGTAACAGTCCTGGCTGCTAAATTAACAGAATTATATTATCTGCCTGTGAGACCATGCTGAAAACTTGCAGGATTTCCAATCAGACTCCTTCTTTACGATGGGCTGAGGCAGCATCTTGCTTTAGTTTTTCACCGCAAACGTCAGAAAACAAATGATTTAAACCAGACATACGATATTTGTGCACATTTCAGGGCAGCTCCTATTTAGCAGATGCCTTGTATTAATAATATACAGTTGTGACAGGAAATGCGGTTTAGGTTCCTGGAAAAACATAAAAGCTAATTCCATTACTCCATTTCATGGTGCTTTTCCTCAAATGCTAAACTGGTTTTGATTATACTGAAACCTTATAGCGAGAAAACTTTGTCAAGAGCATTAACTTATCGGTGCTCATCCTCCTCCTTACACATCTCCTCCTGCTGACCTACATTCTGGGCTACCTGTGACCGAGCCTAAAACACACAGACAGAATTGTCCTACAAGCCCTGGCAATGCTGCAGAGCCCTTTCGCTATTTCAATTATGATTTTTCCTTACAGACACTGTGTTCTGCTTCCCGTTCTGGCTTTATTCTGCCTGAATAAAAGCATTCAAACCTCTTTCAGTTTAACAAAGCATTTCAACAACAACAACAACCCCCCAAAAACCTCTTATCCATAGTAACTAGGCAAATCATGGTAATTGATCTCTAGAGGGAGCTTATTAAAAGCCTAAGCACAAACGCTTTCCAGAACACTGCTGTAATAAGCATGAACTCAAACAAATGCTCGGTTTGCTATCTGCAGTTTGTCACTTGATACATTTGGAGCAACTGACTTGAAAAGGGGTTTTTTTCCAGGAAAAGGAAAGCACATTCTGATGGATTAAGAAATAATACCGAAGCGAATTCACTTCAACTAAGTTTGTCTTCAACGCCAGGAAACTTCTACAGCTTATGGATCGCTGCGTGTAAACCAAAGTTCGAATAAAAACATGTTACTCGCAGTGTATTTAAATACACATATTTCTCACCAGTAAGCCTCAATGAAGTCCTGAATTCAGGAGTGTAAGTCTCATGATGAAGCAAGCTATTTTATAGCTCAAGAAGGATCAAATAGTTAATTGATACCTGACAACAGCAAAGGCTAAGCCAGACAAGCAGTAATGAACCAACCCACACCACAAACACAAACATCTACATCTAATATTGTGTTGGGAGCAAAAGCAAATGTCTGGAGGTGAATTACAAACTTAGAAAAAGCTGAGTTGAATCACAGCTTAACTGAGCTGCCCACAGTGGAAAGAAAGTGCTTTGAGGTTTCACAGGGCTCAACCCCTCCCCTCCCAAAATCTCTCCATCAGGCTATCAAGTGACAGCACACTTAACCCACAAAGAATATAATCAGAAGCATTACATCGAGCTTTCATTATTTCATCGTGGCACAGCGACACAACACTGGGATCTTCTGAAAACTGGTGTGTAACTCCTGCCCCCCACCAGGGCATCACACCCACTTGTGGATTTGTCCTTACCCCCTCAGCAGTATTTGTCATGGCACAGCTGATCCCTGTCAGTCTGTGTTTGTTGTGGCTTGTGGGATCTTAAAAGGTTCCAAGTACTGTAGCCTTGGGCTTGACCTGCACCTTAGCTGTTGGGTGAACACGTGTGTGAGATGACAGCCTCAGCAAACTTAAGGCTTTACAAAGCTGGGCATGAACCTGCCTTGCAGCTGACCAGTTTTCACTTGTGGCCATGGAAGTCCTCACATCAATAATGTCACATCAGGAATTACGTTTACAGACATTTTGGTCCAGGCAGATTAAGCAATGCCACAAAAAAAGATCCCCTTCTGAACTGGGGAATGAAAAGATCTGTTTAGCATTCTGAAGTGTTTTCTCTACTGTTACTGCATACTTTTAGTGATCTATAATAACAGTCTTCTGAACCATTCTGAAGGTTTTCATCTGCAAACTGCACTTCTTCGTATCTATCTTGTAGCACCTGAAAGGACAGCAAGTGGTTTCATAAGTAAACAAGTCATGCTCTCTGCTACGAAGAGTTTTCAGTCTAAAAAGCAATGTCAGTAGCTGAGCAGTACAATTCAACCTTGCTCAATGGGAGTAGCAGAAAACGAACTAAACTGATGATTTGTTCTGACAAATGCACCCTGGAGCTCCTGCTGAGGCCACAGCTCTTTAAAATACATAGAAAAAGCTAAATAAATGCTTTATCAAGAATTCTGCTCTACTGCTTCGTAACAGAGCACTAGATAGAAACAGTGTCCCTTCACTATCCTTCGTGCAGGTCTGCATCAATGCAGATCATAACAGAGCCGTGGATCCTGTACCCACCTTGAAACCGTATGGTAAAAAAATGAAGATAAGACACAAATTCGCTTGAATGTACTAAACAATGCCCTAATTCTGATTGTAGGCATTGCAGAGGAAGAGAGACACATGCACAAAGCTGAAGCTGGTAAAATTCAGGTAATAAACTGCAAGTTAGCAGCTGATAGGATGGTTTTCTCTTGGGTCAACCTTCCTCGTTGCTGGGGCATGCACTGCCAACCAGAATCGTTACAGCAAGACTGAATCATTTCCTTACCGTGTACACAGTCCACTACAAGTCAGTTTCACCAGGAAATCCTAGTAAAGTTCTGTAGTCTGTGTAATGCAGATGATGAAATTATTGCCCTGGTCAAGTTTGGCCTTAAACTATGCGAGATCCCCAAAATGATGGTATAGAAACATCAAGGGAAAAGCAATGTATTTTGCATAAGAAAATAGAAAACGCTAGTGGAAAGGAAGGCAGTATTTCAGCAGAGCCGTTTCAAGTAAGCAGATTTCAGCACCTCGCTGCATAACCTATTCCAGAGGTAGAATACCCACGTAATGGAACTTTTCCTAACATCCTGTCTGAAAAATGATATTCCCAATACCAACAGATTTAATTGATTCACTAATCAAAGCCTCCAAGAAAGAGGCTAGGAAAAGCTAAATGAGTGCTTCACAGTGCATGAAGAGCACCCCGGGAGGCTGAATGGCTCACAGGGACCTAACACTCTGCGTCCACATTCCCATGCTTGACATGTGACAAATGCAGGTGAGACGTTTCTGAGGATTTTCCAAACTTACATCCCAGTGCTTTTCAGGGAAAGACATGTCAAATGGACTTCTATGTTCTGAGCACTATACACATTAATGAGCTCTTTTATACACCCTCTCCAACATGCACAAATAAAGATTGTCAGTAGCAAGAAAATGTCTGTCAAAGCACTACAGGTCTGTCTTGAGAGTAGACGTAATTTAACAGGAAGATTTTGGTTTGAGCAGTCCATAAATTTTGGTAGCCTTTAGTACACCATATGTTTGCACAACTCGAATCAAATAAACCACTGTGGAAACACTAATTTGTATGTATTTGAGTGCTACAGCCAGTACTTTTAAATATGGAAAGTTATTCTTACCACTTCAGATAGTGTTACTAAGGGAAAACATATCCTGAAAAGGCACCATAAGCAATCTGATAGGTAAGTGCTCATAATACACGTGTTGATGCAACTAGAGGTTCGAATGCTTGTGCTTGGTGTGACATCAGACATTTTTCTCTGATAACCACTCCATACTCCCCTTTATGTAGAAAGATACATGCCTACCGTAAGACTGAAACTGGATAAGCAAAGACTTCCTAAATGTTGTAACCATGTATCTTAGCTGTACTGCTCTAATAATAGAGCTGGAGAAAACCAGACATGGACTACAGCTGCTTTGGTATGAAATTGAAGGAATGGAAGCAGAAAAGGGACTCTTCATCAGGGACCGCAGCAACAAGACAAGGGGTGATGGGTTCAAACTGAAACAGGGCAAGTTCAGGTTAGATCTAAGGCAGAAGCTCTTCCGTGTGAGGGTGCTGAGGTGCGGGCACAGAGTGCCCAAGAAAGTGGTAAATGCTCCATCCCTGGCAGTGTTCAAGGCCAGGTTGGACAGAGCCTTGGGTGACATGGTCTAGTATGAGGTGCCCTTGCCCATGGCAGGGGGTTGGAACGAGGTGATATGGTCCTTTCTAACCCAAACCAGTCTGTGATGCTATGATAAGACCCCACTCATAGTGCCTTTGGTGCAAGATGTTCCCTCAGCAGGCTTACTGAATAAGCGTATGAGCAAAGGACCAAGCACCACTAAACCTCTGGGGTGCACATCTGCATCTACAACCACAGTGCAGAGATGGCTAAGCTGGCTTTAGGTGAGCTTGCTCAAACACTGCTCATAGTGAAACTGCAGACTAGCCTGATAAGAAGTTGGATAAGCCCTCTGCTCATCTTCAGGCTACTGCATTTAAACTGGCCCCAGCATCTGAGTCAGCTCAGGTACTTCCACAACACGCTGCAGCCTGAAGTGCAAACATGTCCTTTAAAGTAAAGAACCAGTCAAGGCTAAAAGAAGCTGAGAGCCTCATCAGTGCAAACATGGAAAAGAGCTGACTTGACTAATTTATGTACAGTTGTACTAAAGAAAGTCTCATTAAATCTAACACTTTGGAAAGGTCAATAAACACTGTTGCAGTTGGTGGATTTCCATCCATGACTACTGAGATTTATTAAGAAGCTTAGTTTTTCCAAGAAAGGATTACCAGAGAGAGAAGACTGCCAGATTCTTATGTTTTACAAAACTAGGGAGTCTAAATCATTGTATCACAGCACTGCATTTCTGCTGAAAAGTCTGCTTTTTGATAATTGGAAACCATACAAATCTGAACAGAGCTTATGCTAATACAGAGGGTGAGGATTTTCAATGGAATCTGATCACACAGTCTGATCTGAAAGGAAATCTCTGGGAATTTGGCAAGGGTACAAGCACAGTGAGCTCCTGTACTGTAAGAATGACAGTGTATAAGAAGTCTTCTAAGAGTTTATGAACTGGAGAGACCCAGGGAGAGGGAGAGCTTTGGGGCATATGCAGGACTATCTGATTTGGTTCTTCTGGGCATACACAGAATTATGGATAACATGTGGCCAAAAGGAAAGTTTGCTTAATTAAGGAATATAAAACGTTGCTTCTCCTTGGCTTGATGGGATTATTTCACTTTTCCACTGGAATTGATTAGAGCCCCTCCCTTTAGAAAGGGTAAATTAACTAAACAGATAAACTTTTGGCAAGAAGCATGGTACGTGCATGCCCAGGGCTCTGAATACTCCTATGGAGTGGCGCTTCCTTTGCAGATTTCTGCTTCCATAGAATACTTGGTCAGGAAAAGTACCAGAAACTGTCATTTAGGAAGTGATGCACAGTGCATTTCATCTTCATTTCATACCAGTTACAGGCTTCATATGCGATCTTCAGGAGCTTTTAATTGTAATTTACTTTGCAAGAGAAAAAAAATTATGGGTACCAGGTGGAGGCTAATAGCTTCTAATGAAAAACCAACATATGCTAAAGGTAACGGGTTTGTTGTGTGCACAGGCATTGCCTGCTGCACAATCTACAACAGACTAAAAGAACCCAGTTCTCTTCTTGCATCTGTAGGAGTCATGAGTAATGCCGAAGAAGTGAAACTCATCTCCACACCACGGAGTTGTTAAGTACCAGCTCCTGGTGGACTAGCCATTTGTATTTCTACAGCCTTTCCATGCTCCACACCCTCAAGAGCAAAGACAGCTCTGTGAATGAAGTGACCCTGAGCCCTGCAAAACTCCATGGAAAGCTCTTCAGCACGGAGATGTGGCTACAGTGGTGGCTGAGGAAACCCCTGGCTGCACACTGCCAGAAACTGGAAGGGTACACTGAGAGAAACAAGACTGTATGTTAGTCTAGTATTAAACTTTTTACCCAGGACTCTGCTATTAGCCCATGCCATGCACTGGAACAGGCAGATCTCTGCCCTGACTCACTACAGCTGCTCTTCAGTTCAAAGGAGAGAGAACGTGGCCCTGCTTCCACTCAGACAGACTTGCAACACAAGAAAATGCAACTGCCTTTCATTCTGGTTTCATTCACCATTTCAGCCCTTCACGTTTCTGCCTGTGTGAAGCTTAATCATTCTCTCATAGAGGTAAAGTGAATGTGACATCAATGCCTCTGACCTCTAGCTCCCTCCTCCCCTGGACACGTACTCACTATTTAGCCTCCTATATCTAAGGGCTTGCACAAAAGAGCAGTCACAGCCTGCCACAGCATGCAGCTCTGAAATTAGAGGCATAAGCTAGTAATAATATCAGTCTGTGTTTTAGTTTTGTACTGTTCATTCAGTTTAATTTTCCAGGGTTAAGCAATGGGGTATAAAGGACTATTATATCATGGAAACAGAGGACAAAAAAGCACAGGTAGCTCCTTGTACAAAGTTGATGGTGAAGATCTCACCATAAATCCTAGGCAGAGAGGGTGCTTTCTAGCAGCATCTTCCTTATGGGTGACAGTGGATGAGTACTTCAGAGCACTATGCCACGCCAATATAAACAGTCTGTGCTTTAATATGAGGCCTCACTGTACAGGTACATGCCCAAACACAAACAGTATGAAGCTAGGAGTAGGATCCTGCATGCTCTGCCTCCCAGGGCTCTGCACAGAGCTCCCCACAGAGCCCCCTTCTAACTCCCCAGTACAAAAGCAGCGTACATACAGTTCCCTTCATTTAGCCCTGTGCCTTGCAGTCACTGTACAAGATTTGGCAAGCAATGGCCTACACCAACTTCCAACCTTTCATCTTGAAATGGAGCAAGCAAATATCACTCAACCAGCTGACAAGGCGAAGAAAAAGCTTTGATACACCGACTTAGTAAAACCCGGTGTCCTGGTTGCAAATCCACTGTAATCCCATGTTATCGGAAGGAATTCCCACTTGTTTGAGAATCAGGAAGCTTTCTGCCATGCTATTATCCTCCCTAACACACATGCTTTCCCTTCTGCTTTACTTTCCTTGTACAGTATTGCAACACATGGAAAATCATGGGACTGAAGTGCAGATAACGTTACACCTTTAACCAACTCACTGATTGATGGGCTCCTACCAGAGACTGAGCAAGCTTTCCATTTAGAAAGGCAAGCATGTAGCTTGACTGAAGGGAATGCCATCCAAGAACTGATGATATTGTTAAATAAATGCCTGAAACGACCAACTGTAGTAAAGAACAAGCTCTCATCATCTTTGCTATAAATAAAAAAAGTGGTTTTATTATTCCAGTCTACTACAAGAACGTGCTATCATAGCACATCATCAGGATATGCATGAAGAAACAGGAAAGCATATGCATGGCAGGATACACAGGATGCACACATGGATGGCAATGTCAGTTTAAGACACAGGGGAAAAAATACTTCCAGGATTTCAAATGTGTCCATTAAGTTAAAATATCAACTGATATTCGATTAAAACTCTGCTGGAGTGAAACTGTACAACTGCCATAGATCACAAACCCAAAACACAGCACAATGGAAACCGTAACCCTGCTGGGAAAAACAAATGAACAAACCCACGCCACCATAAATGTTTTTAGAGGTCTCTCTCCCTGCAAATATTGGGCAGTCTCCTGCTCTTGATCTCCAGAAATACAGAAATGGCTCTTCCTTTACACAAAGCTCTTCAGGGCTTGGGTCTGCAGAGAAAAGAAGACCAGATCTCTGAGGAGGATCAAAGTTTGCCAGCCAGACCTCTGGCTTGGATTTACTCTCTTCCATCACACCCTTGTCCCAGCTGCTTGTTCAGTAAAAGTGACACCCTCCTCTCTCATTATACTACCCGTTTGCACAGGGGACACTCTCTTAGCCTAGATTCTCTATTTCGTACCAAACATGTCTCTTTTCCTTCCTCTTTGATTTCTCCATTCCAGTCTTTCAAAGGCAGCCCTGCTGTTTCATTTCTCCCACAGCCACAGGCAGCAACACCAGAAAAAACAGGGCCCAAAAGGATGCCAAGTTCCACCTCTCCCCTTCCTGCAACCATCCTGGCCAGGGGCTGGGCAGGCTGGGAGTAACATCAAGCAGCCCAGTGTGCCCCCACCACCTCTGCTGCAACCTGCAAGTGCTAGCAGTGGGCAGGCCTGCTGCTGTGGGAGATGCCATTATAGAATCCCAGACCGGGTTGGGTTGGAAAGGACCTTAAAGCTCATCCAGTTCCACCCCCCAGCCATGAGCAGGGACACTTCACACTAGACCATGTCACCCAAGGCTCTGTCCAACCTGGCCTTGAGCACTGTCAGGGATGCGGCAGCCACAGCTTCTCTGGGCACCCTGTGCCAGCGCCTCAGCACCCTCACAGGGAAGAGCTTCTGCCTTAGATCTAACCTGAACTTGCCCTGTTTCAGTTTGAACCCATCACTCCTTTTCATCAGGGACTGCAGTGATAGGATGAGTCCCTCTCCAGCATCCTTGTAGCCCCCTTCAGACACTGGAAGCTGCTCTGAGGCTCTACACTCGTGTTCCTGTGGGCGACCCCTTGGATGGCATTGAGCTGTATCTGCTGCGACTGAAGAGTCATCTCAAAGCCCCATTTCTGCAGCCCTGGGGCACCAGGCATCTTCACTCTGGTCTGCCCCTCCAGAATGGCTGCATGCAGAAGCTGATTAAAAGAAAGTAGTTTTAAAGTATGGTCACATAACAATCAATGCATAAAGACCATATTGAAAAGAAAAAATCCAGACATCCTTTAGTTATGGTGTTTTCATTTCTGGAAAGGTTGGGGGGTTTTTGAGTTTCCAGTTACAAGCCAAAAACCCACATTTCCACACTCAGGATATAACAAAGGCCTCTGAAATTGAAACAAAGGGACAAAAGTGACTTTCTTTTTAAGGATCTGGTACTTGACAGGGAACTACTATAGGAAACAGATGAGAAACACAGACTTCAATTGAGCTGTGTGAAACAGGCAGACCCTGTTTGTTACTAGACAAAATGGCAGGCACAGAGAGCTTCTCTTTAGTTTTGCTGCTTCTCCTGCTAGGCTCTAGTTTATGTTTCTGTCATGAACAGCAAGGAATTCCTTTGTCTGGGAGGGCCATGCTGCCCATACCTACGCAAGGTGCACACACCCCTAGGAGCAGCACTGCTGGCTCCACAGCCAGTCAGTCAAGGGCTTCTCAGCTCTGCACCCAGCCCAAGCACATGGGAGGGATGAAGCACACAGCTTGGCTACAACCAGTGTGCGAAGAGAGCGCAAGCACACAAGGGAGGACAGTTGCAGTGATATGAAAAATAAGTTGGCTCATGGAGAACCCGAAGTCACTGACAACCAGCTGGTCACCACAAGCTGGGTGGGACCAGTTCCCACAGAGTTCCTGAATGGGTTTTTTTAACAGGAAAGCAAAGTTAATGCCTATTTTTGCCAAACAGTTTAATTGAAAAAGGAAGAAACGTCAGTTTTACAGATTGTTCATCCAAATCCGTTTTTCCCTGAAGAGCACGTATTATCTGCATGCTTTAGGATGAGTCACAGTGTCCTGCTATGTCTGGAAAGCGAGCAAATTGAAGAGCCAAACCTGTTTCAGAGCAGTGGGGAGCAAGCAGCTGCTAAACAGATAGCCTAGTACTGGCGCAGGTTAGCAGAGGAGTCTGTGCAATTCCCAGCCTCGTAGATTTTTAGGAGCAAATTAGACAAACAGCTGCCAGAAATGATGGGCGGGTGTAAATCTGGAGGAGGGAAGGACTATATTCTGACAATCTCTTGTGGTTCCACATAGCCATGAAGAGACCCTTCAGGAAGACACTTTGCATTTCATTATCAGCCACAAGGAATAAAAAAACCCAAGCACGACAACAACATTCTCTATTAATTTACTATCAGTCAGAGCACACAGCAATAACTCTGACTTTGAGCAATTATTTCGGCTGTTAACCAGAAATCATGTTCATGGGACAAGTTTACATCCAGGATTTGGCTACATGAAAGTATGCTGCTACCTGCCTGTGTAGTAACTCACTCTGAGGAAGGAACATAACGTATGTTAGCAAACCTGGCCTCCATCTAGAGTTGAGCATTTGTGGGCTCTATGCAATTACAACAAATCAAACAGGAAAAACCCATTAAAACTTGAATCCATGAAAGCCTAATTGATAAGGGAGCCTTATCACCTGGTATGAATAGCTATGAAGGTTTACCTTCTGTACAGTAAAAGCTCCTTGGTTTTGTTAATTGGGTAATGATGCAGCAAGACCTTTGGACTTTGGCCTCTTATATAGTAGCTGGACAGTGAGAACATGAAGGACTTTGACAAAATATTTGCAGGATCCTACAGATGTTGTTAATATTCAAGTGCTGTAATTAGAAACTAATTGATGCTTAAGCAATGGAATTAATTCCCCCTAGTGCATAAGGGACGTATGGCCATGTATGATTTACAGTAACTACAAAGTAGCTTGAGTTATAAACAGCTTGTTTAAGGAGTTGTTCTCTGCAACTTAACCCCAAATTGTCTCTGAATTTCTTGCTCACCTGTTTCTGCAGGATAAGGAAATTATGCAAAAAGAAGTGATGAGCTGCCAGAAAGGTGTTGCTTTGCATAAGGATTTTAGCAATAAAAGGTTATTGATGTTGCACCCTGGATTCTGCAGAAATAAACCAGTGGGGTTTTCATCCTAACTTCTGTAATAACCTCAGTATGAGTAGCAAGGGATGAAACTAGCAAAAAGTCACAAGTAATATCTGGGGTTTTTCCAGTCTCAGTCTAACCTGAGAATACACATGCAGGATCAATGGCTTCTCACAGAGACCAAGTTTTCCATGAAGGAGTTGCCAAAACAAGTGATACTCCGTTGTAGTTCAAAACTGGGTAGCAGATATGCCTCAAAGCACAGTTGGAGAAGCCTTCATACGGCCTTGGCTTGCTCTACTGACCTACTCACCAGCTTACTGTGGACATACTGTAACCTGCTTCAGGATTCGTACCATGCTTACTTAATACATTCACACTTTGCAATACAGGAAAAGCCCACACAGCGTGATACAGTGTATAATAGGTAACTGATGAAATTTCACAGGAAGTCTACAGGAAGACCTGCAAGCCAGATGGGAAGGAACAGAGACATACAAGAATACAGCCAGATTGCTGAGATAGCTTAGTGGCTCGAAAGAGTAACCTTAGTTCATTTCTTCCCTCATATCCGTGTGTCTTCACGTCTGCTAGGCTTTGAGAAACCCTCATTCCCAGCCTTCGAACCTGTTCACAGTACGTGGCATATGCTTTTTGTGCGGAGGTATATGATCTCTGTTATTAAATGCCTTAAGTTCCTTGTCACAGGAGGAGTGGCACAGTGGAGGTGCAGGGGACCATATTTCCCCCGAGCATAAAGAAAAAAGCCAAACGATCTCATCCATCCTACAGCTCCTGCCCTAGAAAATACCCTCTCAAGAGGGAAGCAAGGAGGCTGAAGAGGTCTGACTACACAAAGAATTGTATCGGGAGTAAAAGCTAAAAGAGTGGGTGGGTGTTTGCCAGCCGTTGCTGAACTAAAGACAGAAGGCTTTGCTTATGCATTGACCCAGAAGATCTGAATACATGAAAAGAAGGCATTTTCCACTGTCTACAAATGGAGAAATTCTGGAAGGAGGGCTTGACGCCAAATATTTTTCTAAGCTTGGTGTGTCAGAAGGGCTCTGGCAAGTGCCTTTAGAAAAACAGCTCATGTTTGCACATATTCACCAACCTTTCTGGGAGACAGTTTCTTCAGGCTGCCAGTTGGGTTGTGCTTGGCACCTGAGACGTTCTACTGGAAAATACAACATGTTTTTGTTGCTGTAGAAGGTAGTAAAGTTTACAAAGCTTATGTTTTGGTCTGAGGAAAAACAGTAGAAGTGCAGGACTGGGGACTTCAAGTAGAAAGAGCTGGCATTTCTAGCTAAGGCTAAACAAGCAAGAGTATAAACTCTCTCTAATGAAAATAACATACTTGGGAGAAAAAGTAACACAGAGAGGAATACAAGCAGCACACAGTACAGTTTGAGGGCACCACAAATTTGCCTGGACCAACTAACAAGGAAATAGAATAAAGATTTAATGGAATCTTTTTTTTAATGAATTACATGAAGATACTTGTGCATAACTTAGCTAAAAATGTCATCTTTCTGATTCTCTCCAAAGTACCTCTTTTGCAGCTTTGGTACCAGGATGTCAGGTAGTTATACAAGACTCGTTCACGGCCTATCACACATGCAGCCATTTTTGAAAAGGCAGGGATGCTTTCCTGGTACTAAGGATTTCTCTGCCAAGCTGCAACTTTGCACTAGGAAAGGTGGGGTCTTTTCAGAACTTAGAAGCTGTAAAGCAGTACAAATGGTTTTGTCTGTAAGCAATGATCTCAATTATGCCCTTCTGTAGCTTAATAGCCCTAAGACCATCACACAATGTTAGTCCTTGCAGCATGCCCAATTACCTCGCCTATCTCCAGAGTGGATCATGCCCTTGAGCTGTGACTTTGTGTCAGCTGTGCCAAGTAGACAAGTTTTGAGAGTTTTCCTGTTGCTGTCATTTTTGTGGTGGGCTATTTAGCTTTAAGGATTACATTAGCTGATGAAGCCTTGTTATGAGACCTGCTTGGATCTGGACAGTAAGAAGGCGCAGGGCTAATTGCAGTACAAAGAACAGGAGAAGTAGGAAGAGTCAACAGAAGGGAAAGTTCTCCTTGACAACAAGGACCTACTGTCATGTGAAACTCCGCCTCACCAAGTTGCAGATTTTTATACATAATGTGGCATCTGTCTTCACTGATCTCTTCATTTCCAATTTCACTTAAAACCACATGTCTAATCAGTTTGAATTCTCAGTTGCACAATCCCTGTGATCTGTCTGGCAGGCTGCTCCCAAGAAAGCCAAAAGCCCGAGTTTCGCCTGTACGGCGCCTGCCTGTTCCTCACACGGTGCCCAAGGACAGTGCCATGGACAGCGCCAACTCAAATAGCTGTGGAAGCGCTTTGACATTCTTTGTACAGATCAGCAACAGATCTTTTGGTATAATTTGCTGTGGTTACAATTTTAACATTCCGTTTTTATGCAACCGTAACACAATTGATCTTCTGAATTTTTGGGGAGCGTGAGGAGAGTTCCCCTTACAAGCAATGGGGACAAGAACTACACAAACACTGAACTGCAGAAGAAAGAGTCAGTCATGATTCTTCATGTAATAGTGAAGACTTGACCTGGATTTCTGATACCTACGCTTTCTACAATGGATTCCTTTCCCTAAGGGAGGAAAAACCCTAAGTGGGTGTACCAAATCTGTCACAGTTGCATGTTTAGCAGCAGGAACCTAATTTCCAAACATGAGTATATGCAGTGGGCAATCAGAGGGGCTTACTGCTGAGCACACAAAGCTATACTCAGTCACCAGATATGTCGAGGTGTGGGCTCCATCCCCAAGATTAGATTAAAAATGTGCACTGTTAAATAAAAGATGTTTGCATGTCCCATAGTAAAAAAATGTTTACCCCTAAAAGAGACCACATATAGGAACAGAACAGGATGGAAACGGGCATAGATAGGGCATCAAGGCTGCAGCTGTCTGCTGTAAGAGTCTCTAGCAGTACTGACCCATCTGTAATGACTGGGAAGCTCCAGAGCTTTTCTGAGTTGCTCCACTATGTGATTTTCCTGTATCTCTATCATAAGCCAATCATCATTAATAACATCAAGTTATTAATGAGGGAATAAGATAGTTTAAACCAATCAAGCTCTAGTGACTTTGCCGACGTCACAACCCTCCACTTTGGCTGTGACAGGTTTCCTTCTGCTTCCCAGGCTGCCTCACCACTGCCATCCCAGGTACACATCAGCAATTTGTACAAGGGGTACACAAGCAGGTCCTCACCATGCAACTGACTTTAAACACCTTGTCCCAATATTGGCCCGAGATTAAAACCTCACCACCAAAGGTGGGATTTCTGAGCACCAGTCCACAGCTGAGAATAAGACTGTACTAACAGGATTCTCCTCAGGTTTTCCTTGCCAAAGCTGAGGTCAGCCCACAGGACCTGCCTTGACACCTGCTCCAACAAGCACACCCATGAGACTAACCAGCATCACTAAAACAGGCTCTGCAGTGGGAGGCACGCGTGTTTCCCTGACACACAGCAAACACTCACAGAGCATTCCTCCCAACCTTCAGAATGTACCACACACCACTCAGACTCTAGTGCCACACTTGCTATTTCTTCACATTTGGAGAACTTCCTGTGTTTTTTTCAAACATGGTTTTTGCTTGTTTTACCTCAATATTAAATATTTTGGAAGTGTTGCTACAACACAACAATATCCCCAGAATTAATACTTGTCCTCTTGGTCTCAGATTCTTCCGGTGCCCTGTCATGCTACTCTTAAATCACAGTTTTTCTCCCACCCCCCCTTGTCCCCATATAAGGATCTTTAGACATTAATAGATACCTCATGCTTTGTCCATGAGTAATTTTGTAAGGCGGTTTGAAAACCTTTGGGCAAACTATTCTCCATCAGTAGATGTTCCTACGACACATTCTGTACGACAGAGACATTTCCAGTATCATGTCTTACATCTTAGCAGGCTATCAGACTCTGTGTAAAGGATTACTCTGAAAATAAAGGTGCACAGAGTTCAACCCTGCAACTTGCTGCTCCAAGTGGTAGGCAAAATGGATCAATGCATAGCAAATGTTCACTTTTCCATCATATTTTCCCTTATAAGAGCAACAAAACTTTTGGTCAGTGTTTCCTATAGGGACAAAACACAATCCTGAAAATTCTGTGAATTGCTGAGGATATTAAACGCTGCAGATAAGATTACAGAGAAACAATGCAGCCATTTTGAACTGAGCTTTCCCACAGTGAAAGGTTCAGTGAGGCCCAGCTGCTTGTTTTGACTTCAGACACTGACTCAGGGATTGGAAAGTTGGACACCAAGGGTGGAGCAGAGAAATGATTTGGCAGGCAAAAGGAAAACTTAACCTTTTTCAGCCCACATGCTGTGTACTGCACCTACTAGCCACTGCAGGGGCTAAAACCAGGTTAGCTGCTGTATGTATCTGGGTTTAATAGCATGCAAATGATTATAACTATTCTTTTTTTCTCCTCCTTTGTTTGTGTTCTTTCTTAAACTGGGGGCCTGCAAGCAGCTTATGTACACTGCATATCTTTAAGGGGCCCAATCCTGCCTAAATATCTCAGTAGTGCCATGACACAAACAACTGCAAGTTACAACTACAGAATCAAAGGGCAGGGAGCCATGTGAGGTCCTAAAAACTGAGCTTCAGCTTTCAGAAGCCTTTATTTCCTTGCATTTCAAGTTTATCTGAATGTTTCTGGGGGGAAGGGTGTGTTTTTGGAAGAAAAGTGAATATGCTTTCCTGCTGGTACCTTAACAGAAGAACAGCTATATTAATTGTTTTCTTCCTTACATGGTGTAACATTTGCTCACTTCTGCTGCTTTCCTGAACAAAGCACACTTGATAACATACACAGAGTTGCAGCCAGAAATGCAGGCCCGCTCCTTGCGGATCATTTGTATGCTGCTTTGCCTTGCTCTGGAGAGAGAGCTGTGGCACAAGAGGAAGTGCCCCCGCCAGGGAGGGTTGGGTGCAGGGCTGGCGTGTAGCGAGCAGCCCTGGCAGCCCTCAGGAGCTGCTGTAGCCAGGCTCCTTCGTGCCCTCGCACCGCCTAGAGAGCGGCTGGGTTTTACAGCTGCGTGCAGGGCTGCTGTTCTATCTGCAACACATACCAGTGAGCAGGAGGCGAGCAGACACCTTGTCGCTGATTTATAGGCATCGCTTTGTTGTGCATTCCTGGTGCCTGCAGGATTCTGCTGACTTTACGCTTGCTTAACTCCCAGTAAGATCAGTGGCAACTTTGCCTTCACTGAGATCATAATCCTAGAGCCTCCAAGAGGGAATATCGACAGACGGTGCCAAACCACTTGGTATGCTGTGTTTAGAAGGCTCTGCAGACTGGTGGATAGAGCAGAGGAGAGTCATTCAGGGTGTATTTATTGCTGTAGCATGATTCTGACAGGACCATCTAACCTCCCAGCACGTCCGCTTGCCCAGCTGGGGAACAGAGGCTTTGGGGGGTGTGAATTCCCCTTTGAAAAGCATGTTGAGATGCTTCAGAGAGAAAAACAACTGTTTCTACACTTACTGTTCTCTGAAAAGAATTATTACTTTTACAACTGAGAGCTATCAGCTTTAAGCAGAGATTTCTGTCTTAGCCTCTCTCTTCTTGCAAGCAAAGTATTTTTTATGCTGAGGAAGCCTCAAAGGCATTATTAGTAACATGGGGTTTTTTTCCTCCTTCTAAAATCCCACTTTTCAGTTTTCTTTCACTATGCAGTCTCAGGTTAGTGAGTACTGACAAATACTATCAACACATCTCGACAAAGCATAAAATTCTGTCTAGAGCCATTTCACTCCCTCAAACATGCTGAACTAAGAAAGATAAAGAAGAAGCAGGGGTGGGGGAAGCAAGAGAGAAATGAGAAACGTTTCCAAACATAACATAAAAGGTCTTGCCTTAAGACCATGGATTTCCTTTTTGGTACTTTCAAAGAATGTGTCTTTAGTTCTCCTTGGCTGTGTGACCAACAGTTGTGGGGTGTGTCTGTGGTTTGCTTCTCTTCACAGTAACTCTATTGTTCAGAAACTGCAGCCAATTTATGGAAAGAGGTGGAATGTTTATGTAACTTACTTTGCTTTAGACAAGAACTAAAAAAGAATTAAAGAAAAAAGGCTGGTGGAGGAAGGCCAGTCAAAACAGGAGTTTTCTTCCTTTCTGGACACAGATGTTGGGACAGAAAACAGCCCGTTCTGTCTTCGCGCTAAGCTACACAGCATTTCCATTTTTAGCCACTTTTTTTTAATTAAGTAGGTCAGGAAAACAAAATCAGCCATTAGATTAGTGCTAGAATTCACTTGTTTCAAAACGTGCCGTGGTTGAGAGCTGCCCTGTTAACATGCTTACAACACCATAAACTGAGAAATAGATTGGGGTCAGATGATACCACTTTTGCCTAGACTGCTGTCCTCCAAACATACAGTTGGCAAGTGCTGCTAGACTGCAGATGGCGAGTGTCTCTTCGGAACTAGACTGGAGTTTCCTGCCATTTCCAAATTAGCTGAGCTACAAATATGATTTGCAAATTGCCAACCAAAACACGGTAGCCAAAAGAACAAACCCGATTGTTTTGTGTCCCCACTGTCTGTATTGCAAAAGCAAGCAAGTTAGTATCACTGAATTTCAGCCTTACCCACCCAGCTCACTAATACCTGGTTTGAACTCTTCTCTAAGTGCACTATCCATCTAATAACTTTAGGTCAAATTCAGCTTTTCTAATTGGACACCACTTTGATTTACTGCAAAGGTTTTGATTAAGTAAGAAGGATCTTTAAGCTTTAGAGTATCCTCAGGTGGGCCTTCATGAGCTTGCATTTGTTAGGTTGGACCTGACCAGAACTAGGCAGGTGCAATTCACCTGAAGCCAGCACATTTGCATTAAATAGATCTCAAAACCAAGTTCTGAATGTAAGAAACAACTTCCAGCCATCACACCCCACCATCACAAAACATACCCGACTCGTATCATAGTCCCACCAACACGAAACCAAGTGGGCATGGAGCCAGGCTGCACAGACACCAGTACTGGCAAGATTGGGTTGCAGGGTCTACATTCAAATTTCAGTCTTTGTTTCAGACATATACACAGAAGTCTCACCAAAAAAAATACAACATGGAAAAAATTATAAATAGAAAACAGAATGGAGTTAGGTGGCTCAAAACCCAGAGCGAATGCAGCGTTCTCTCAAGACAAAAAAATACAGAGCTTAAGAGACACTGAGGAAGCTGTCCCTGCCAAAATATTTCAGCCTTGACAGGGAGAACAGTTTCTGGAAGAAGATGCTGTTTCTATAATTATCTGGTCCTTTGCCTCACTAAGACCACCAGTTTATTGCACTGGGCCAATAACGGCTGCTCAGGTGCCAGGAATATCCAAGAGTTTCCACCCTAGCCCAGCACTCAGGTGGCAGAGAACTCAACCTATTCCCAAAATTCATAAGCTTTCCAAGTGCTCTGCAAGGCAGGGCTGCACCAGCATGAGTGAGGGCTGGAAATTGTTCCAGCTACATTATTCAGCTTGAAACCCCTGCTCGAGTGTGCAGAGAGTTTATTTGACCCAACGGGCCAGATTGAGCTGTGATTGCCTTACCTCCTCGCCAACTGCAACAGAATTGCACAAGCATGAGCAGAGTCTGGTCCAATAACAAGTAATTTGCCATATGGAAGCTACTGAGCAGACATCTGCAGGACACTGAAAGTGCTTTTCTATATGCAGTGCTGAGTGCTACAGTTGTGCATTCCACAGAGACTCAGTTTGCAAAGGGAGAGAAATGAAACATTATTTAGGGGTTTGGTTTCTTGGCCTTGAAAACCGAAATCTGAAAACAATTAAAGCCCAGTGCCATACCAAATCAGTTATGCAGTCATTCCTGGATTTTCCCATGGAATTTTTACATAAGAATTAGGCTGTATTTGATGCAAACTAACACTCACACAAAGAATTGTGCTGGTCAGAGGCAGGCCAGCTTAGAGATGAGTTTCAGGAGGTTTTGTAAATGCATGTAAAAATCAGTCAGAGGCGTACTGAAACACACTGCTAAAGTTTACTAGAAACCTGATGACAGCTCACCCATTAAAAGCTCTATCATGCCTTACATCTTGTCCCCGAGAGATCATTTTCTGCACCCTCCCATTCAGGCATTGCTTATCTTCTCTGTCAATGCAGATTTCCCTCTCCAGCCCATCTTGTACAGTCTGTCCCACAAACAGGGACACAGGAAATACCCTTCCCGTCTCTCTTTGGACACCTTTCAGTTGTGGCATTGCTGGGGGATGGAGCAAGCCCTGTGCTTTTCCAAGGAATGAGCAACCTTTGATGGCAGGTTGGCCGCTGTCCAGGAACACACAAGGAAGAGGCTCCCTGCAGCTTTCTCAGCTCTTTGTGTACCCATGTAGCAGCTGGGCAAAATCTGGCCTCACAATGGTGTGTCTGTAATGACACAACCAAATCCAGTCCTAGCACGGAAGGGTAACACCATCCAACTGGAGGCCAAGCTTTGAATTATAATGGTGCCCTCCAGACTCCAGATATCTGCATCAGCTGCTTTCCCCTTCACTCAGAACCCTGTGGCTAATGTTCCTTTATCCCATTAAAAGGCCAACTGCTCTGAGAGGAGAGGATTTCTCAGATTCTTTCAGAAAAGTGAAATTTTTGCTCATGCAAAACAATAAAAAAAGACAGCACATTCACCGGGCAGGAGAGCCAGGCAATCAAGACTCTAGTTTGCCTTCATTGCAGAAGACCTGGTGCAAACTTCCAGAGAACATGGCTGTGCAAGAATAGATCTCTGATTATTGTCTACAGCCCTGTTAGTGCACTTGATTCTCTTCTCTTGCCCATTCATGAGTACCAAACCCACCATATAAAACTCACTAGATTTAGTTCAGCTGTTAGGACTGACCTGGAGAAGAGTCCTGAAGGCAGCCTTACCCTGGTCTGAGATGTGGACACAGTGGTGTGGGGCACGAAGTGCTGACCATGGTGCTCTGGACAAAGGAAAACAAGAGGGTTTTCTGTTTTGAGCCTTTTATGGTTAACTCAAAGCTTTTCTTTCATTGAGCCAAATGTCATAATTTTCACTGCATTAATCTCTAGAGTCCAAATCCCTTTTTTAACATGACACTTTGGATGTGAGATGACAAGTGTTAATATTCATTATTCTACAAAGCTATAAATATCCTGAGGTACAGCAACTCACTGGGAAGGACACGACCAGAATGATTTCCTCAGCCCTATGCTTACATTGAGATCTTCATCACAGATACCATTTTTCACACACTGAAATGCTTTTGTTGCACTTCTTTTGGCACTAAAGTTCATTCATGTACTTTTATTTTAATAGATACTATAAAGTTAAATTTAAATCCTCAGTCAAACTTTCCAGTTCACAGTAGGCGACTTGCACACACGTGTACTGACATTCAGCCTATACACCATTATCCTGTTGCAGTGCCTGAAGAAAAGCAGTCATTTCAGAAGCTATTGGAGTTTCCCTACTGAATTTTTCCTACAGATGCTTTTCCTAGCAAGATCTTACTTGCAGAGTGTTTTCCCATCAGAGCCTTGCCAGACTTTTGGGGCAATGCTGAACAAAGGTCTTACCACCTTTGTAACACTAAACGGCATTTAGTCTTTCATAAACTTGATAGCCTGTAAATCTGAGAAGGTCCACACCCTCTGCATTCCTATGTCACATACTAACAGCCTCTTCTTTAATTACAAGGTGTGGCATTTCTGGACAAGAGACAGCTAATCCTCCAGACGTGTGTTATTTACATTTACCCTAGAATTTCTCCTTTATGCAAAGCTTTGGCTCTGAATCTGCAAAGGTCAAACCTCACAGCCAAAATCTCTAGCTCATGGCCACACTTTGATGCCATTTAATATTCTGGTTCACTAATGAATAAGTAGAAGTGTTCTGAACACACAGGATTCAGATCTAAAAAGCTGCAAGGTATTTGGATCTAGGAGCTCAGCTCATGCCGGTTGCTGTTGCAAAACACAACCATCTGCAAAACTAAAGCTTCAACAGGAGCCCATATTAGCATGTTACTTTAAACCACCCTCAGCTGCAGTTGTCTTCATGGATTCTTCGTTCGAAAGAAAAAGAGCTCAAGCTCTGTGTTTCTTAGAGAAAACACAGTAACAAGACACGCTGACAAACTGGGATTGTGGCTCCTGCAGCTGGGAAAGGAGCAGCCCCCTGGGACTCCCCAGCTCTGCGAGCCAGGCCACACTGGGCTGCAGACATCACCAAGAGACTGCCAGGGCCCCGCTGGGTGGGAATGATGGAACCAGCCCTGCAGAGCCAGCAGAGCCTGGTGCCAGCTTTGCTGGATGTGGTGGCTGCAGCACAGCGCGCCTGTGACTGCCCGGCGCAGGGAGGACCGCTTCCCGCAGAAGGGCAGCCAGCACTCCTGGGCCTGTGCCCGCCATGCGCTGTTTCCTCACCTCCATCCAAGTCTGTCACCCACGGTGCTTCCCACATCCCACAGCTTCAGGAAATCCAACAAGCCTCAGCCCCAGCCTTCCTCTGACCGCACAGGCCTCCTCGCCACCCTGCCCTGCAATGCTTCTCCTGTTCAAGAGCCTCTCTCTCGCTGCCATCTTTTCAGTCCAGAGGAAAAAGCCACCCTCACGTCCTTCCTCTTGGCACTGACAACTCCCAGCCGAGCAGCACCCAGGGGTGCAGCAGAATGGGCAACGCTTGACCGACAGCAAGTGCTAGAGAAGGACTTACTTGGTGGCAAGTTGTGACTTGGAAAGGAAGAAGACTTCTGGCCCTGGCCATGCACACAAGTGACAAACATCCCCAATCTGTAACGGAGCTTTTAAAGGCAAAAGGGAACTTGGGGCTGAAGCACTCTGAGGCCAAGGTGATGATTTTGCCATGGCGCAGCACACGCTGCGCGCTCACTTGGCCACATCCCAGGGTGCCCCGTGCAGCAAGCGCAGTGCCTGCACCACAAGCAAGCTGCAGCCCAGGGTTTGCATTGCCAACAGCCACTGCCACCCCTTCAAGCATCCCTCTCCCTCCTCCAGAGACACCCCATTACTGTACCTCTGCCCTCGTACCTGTACCTCTGTACCTTGGGAGGGTGCATGCCCGCACGCCATGTTTGGTGTCCCCAGCCACAGCGCCTGTGGTGGCACCCGCTCAAGGCAGCAGCAGACACCCAGAGCACATCACTGCTGGGTTACAGAGAGCAACAACACAACTTCTGGCCCTCAGAAAGGACTTTCTGAGTGAAAGTCATTGCACCTGGTGCTCATGGCAGCGGGGGCCGCAGGGCAGGCTCTGTGAGGAGAAGGCGGCCTGCGCCATGCTGGCTCTAGCACACCCATGGCAGGGCACGGCTGAGCGCCGCAGCCAAGATGGCGGCACCTCTGTGATGAAGAACATGAGACAGAGCCCTGCGGACAGAGCTCAGAGAAGGAGGTGCTGCAGGCGCTGAAGCAGATTCCCCTGGAGAGGACCATGGCAGAGCAAGGTGTACCCCTGCAGCCTGTGGGGAGACCATGGTGGAGAAGTCCCTGAAAGACCGCAGTTCACAGAGAGGACCCCATGTTGGAGCAGGGAACAGGGTGAGGAGAAAGGAGTGCCAAACAGCAACCATTATGGACTGACCGCAGCCCCCATTTCCCAGCCCCTGCTCTGCTTGGGAGGGGAAGATGTAAAAGGGTTGGGGGTGAAGTTGTACCTGAGAAAGAGGAGGGAAAGAAGGTGCTGTTTTCTCACTAGCCAATCTATTTTAATTGGTTATAGATTAGTTTTCCCCAGGTTGAGCTTGCTTTGCCTCTAACACTGGTAAGTGCTGTCCTGTGTTTATCTTGACCCGTGAGGTTATTTTTCTTCATCCCATTTTCTCCCCAAGACCTGTTGAGAAGGGGGAGTAAGGGCACTTCTGGGTACTCACTGCAGCCGTGAATTGGACTGACCACTGCAAGAAAAGAAGAAAGAGAAGGACAACAAGAGAGCAGATCTCCCCTGACACTCACGATGCTTCCTGATGAATTGGGCCATTATCTGAGCACTGCCGTGGACACAGAGCCCCACTTCAACACGTGCTCATCAGGAGGTTGAATCCGTGGGCTTGGACGTTGGTTATGTGCAAGGGAAAGGCAATCCCTGCCTCCTAACCAGAAACAGTTCTTAAACAGGACAGTGTCTTTGCTGAAGCAGTCCAGGAAAAGTGCACTGAAGGGAAGGATCATGAAAGAAATGAGAAAAGGCACAGATCATAGAATTATAGGATTGTTAGGGCTGGAAAGGACCATAAGATCGTCCAGTTCCAACCCCCTGCCATGGGCAGGGACACCTCCCACTGGACCAGGTCCAATCTGGCCTTAAACACTGCCAGGGATGGAGCATTCACCACTTCTCTGGGCACCCTGTGCCAGTGCCTCACCACCCTCACAGACCAGCAATGCACAGAGTAACAGGAAGGATGGTGAAAAGACATCCCCTTCTGGGGCCACTGAGAAAGCCCATACAAAGTACTGGGGTGGGTTTTAGCTCATAACTTTTGCTAGCCAGTGTATCTGTTGGCAGATGCAGCACTACTACCCTAACACACTCCTTTGCTCTTTCTCCTTAGGACTCCTTTAGCCTGACTTCCAACTCCACTGCTTAGGAATGCCTGGCAAGCACATAAACTGCCTCTGCGCCATGGCTGGATGCAGCAGACAAATTATTAATGGCAAAAGAAGAAATGCAAAAGGAAGATCATCTCTGGACATAGCCCATGCAAAATGTAACTTGCCATAACACAGCCCTGAAAGGCACTGCTACCAAAATACCCTGGCATGTTACAGCATCCTCCCAACTTGTATAAAATCTGCTTTATTGCTGATCTCAGTTTACTCTATTCGCAGGCATAACTGAACTGTGGTTTTTTTACGGGTTGTCTGACCTCCCCAGTAAGTGTTCTGGGCCATCATTAAGGCTGCGTAAGGCCAAGCTCTTTTCTTCTTCTCTTTCTGCAGAGCTTCTTTCTAGTCTTTTATCAGCTTATTTGCAGAAGCTGCAGAATGATATGCAGTCCCACTCCTAAAGCAGCCCATGGGTAAGCAAATGCTTCTTCTTCCCCTGGAGCCACCAGCAATGAGTCAGGGGTTGGGGAGGGTGGACAGCATTACCAGCATTGCACTGTCTCCCAAGGCCCAACTGCCTTAGTTCCTCCAAACCTCCCCTTTGCACCCCAGTAGCAACACTGGGAAGAAAATGAGCACACATACAAAATCCATGTGCAAACTTCAGATCGTGAAGAAGGCTCTGGGTAAAACAAAAAGCCAAAAACCAAACAGCCAAGCTCAGAATGACAGTCTCTGTAAGCAAAACTGCTTCCTTCCAGTTCCTCCAGCTTTGCCTGCTTCCCATGCTTGACACAGCAAAAAATCCCATGAGAAGCTCATCTATTCATACCCAGGAATTGCTCGTGTTCCTAATGTGTACTAATCTGTACACAAAATATCACAGAGATGTTAGTGCATTTTTGAACCATATCCTGTCATCTTCATTGCAGAAAGCTCAGAAAAAGAAGTATGAATATTAACTTTGATGCAAAAACCTGACTTCTGTTACCTGTGCTGCATGTAGTGAACATGGAATACCGAGTTCACAAGGAAAGCTAGAGTTACCTTGTTTGTCTGCCAGGTCCCTCTGGTAATTTGGCAAGGAAAAGTGAATTACTCATAAAAACCTTCAGAAAGTTGTGGTTAAGGTAGGAACAGGGCAGGCCTCTCTGCCTCTGTTGCAGCATAAGGACTGTCCCATAGGTATGGAGAAGCACTGTCACGGAGAAGACCAGCTTAAAGAAAACCGAAGGAGGAGTGATGTGATACTGGTGGTAAAATGGAGGGAAGTGGGAACAATAATGAGAAGCTGCTTGTCCATAGAATCATAGAATCACAGAATCACAGAATAGTCAGGGTTGGAAAGGACCTTAAGATCATCCAGTTTCAACCCCCCTGCCATGGGCAGGGACACCCCACACTAAACCATGCCACCCAAGGCTTCATGCAACCTGGCCTTGAACACTGCCAAGGATGGAGCATTCACAACCTCCCTGGGCAACCCATTCCAGTGCCTCACCACCCTCTCAGTAAAGAATTTCTGCCTTATATCCAATCTAAACTTCCCCTGTTTCAGTTTGAACCCGTTACCCCTTGTCCTGTCACTACAGTCCCTGATGAAGAGTCCATCCCCAGCATCCTTGTAGGCCCCCTTCAGACTAGATTCAGAGGAGGGATTCAGCAAATTTCAGAGAAATAAGAGTTTCAACCCATGACCCAGTTACAGCATGTTTCTCTCCCAAGTCTGTGTCCTTCCAAGCCACTGTCGGTGGCCCTTTTACCATCTTCACATTCTCCAATTTACAGGCAACATCCAGCAACAAGCCTTTGATCAGGGGGAGGACACCAGAGCTATTTGCTTTCCTTTGCACATGCTCCACATCTGAGGAAGAGCAACAGACCACAGCCCAAAACTCAATATTATTTCTGGGATTCTCTGAAGATTACAGCTAGCAGGGTGATGTAGAAGTAATTACAGAAGTAATTGCTGTGCAAGCCTACATAGTGCCAGGGGGTTGCTAAAAGATCTATAATCATCTTCCAGAGTGACAACAACAAATGTCTGGACTGCAGCTGCCCCTTCCACCTCAATGCTTTGCAGCTCACAAACCAGAGGAAATGCTTCCTATAGCTCCAGGAAGATGGCTTTATCATGCAAACCGCCTGGATTCGCTTTTGGCCACCTCTGCCTTCATCGCATCCAAGTTCCAACCTCTGTAAAGAAATAGTAGGGGAGGATGCATGGCAAAATAGTGTGAGGAAAACCCAGCCTCCATTCACACCCTTGCATTCAAGAGGTCCAAAGCTATTTGTAATTGCTAGTCACTGTCACTGCTCTGGAAAAGGACCCGTCTCTGATTCACTATCTCTGTCTCTTGGCAGCAGCTCATACAGCAGCACAAGGCAGAAACAAAGAAGCTGCATTTCAGATCTGCCCATTTCAGAGATACAAAGTTTGGCCCCAGATCCAAATTTCTGCCTGTAAAATCATGGCTCCAAGCCCACTGGTGGCATAATTTTGGATTAAACCCCCTCGGTTTGTCCTCTTCTAGAAAATATAAAGTTTCACGAGTTATATAGAGGCTTAACAAATGGTCTGAGCAGAGATTTCACAATGAACATGTGATGATTAACTCCAGGATCACAGAGATTAAAGGTGGGAAAGAACTATTAGATCATTGCAGCCCTATGGCAGTTGCAGAGTTGTTCTCTGTAGCATATCTATCCCAGCACCTTGTTCAGGCTAGTTTTGAGTGGCTTAAGCAAAGGCTCTCCCAGTTTCTTTCCGGAGGCTGTTCCACACTCCAGCAGATCTTGCTGATACTTAGTTAGTATTTAATTTCACCTTGCACCATTCTATGCCTAAGAGCCATCTTAAATGATCCTTTTCCCCCACTGGTGCCTTCAAGTTTTCTGCCCTTATGTCACTTCATAAATCCACATCTATTTTTCTGTTTGCTGTCATTTCCCATAATCAAGACCAGCAGGGAGTAAATAGCATACTTCCATGTACTCTAAGCCCTTTCCAACCTCCATTAAACCGATCCAGTCTTTCTTTGGACAGATGACATTGAATTTCTGTGGTTTGACTCATCATATCATTTCCTGCTCCTGCTTTTGACTCTTCCTGAGGTGCCAGCATGACAGAGAGCAGGACCCACCAATTAATATGAGGTAAAGATAAAAGAAAGGGTTTCTGGAGGTAATTGGTTTTGACAGCTTAGTACAACAGGAGATGGATGTAGGCTCGACCTGAGACCACACGGATGGCTCCAAGTCAGTTTCTATAACCTAGGTCCTGGGTGCAGGAGTAAAGTGCCCCAAGCTGGTGCTGATGAAAGGAAGGTTGATTCCGTCTTAGTGTACAGAGCAGCACATTGCAACTAACTTCACAGGCTGAGGCTGGGAAAAATACATTCCTCTCTTCAAGTCACATTAATGGAATATTTTCTGCTGGATCAGGATCAAACATTATAAGGTAGACATTGTCTAATACAGAGAAGGATGTGGGATGAACAAATGCCAGAGCGAATAGTCCTAATGACCCTTGCTTTAAAGAGCCCAAGAGACAAGACAGAACAAGACCAGAGCTCCAGGAAACAGCCCAGTGAATGCGTGCACACATGTGTGTCCTCCAACAAGCTACACCCAGCCTCCCTCGGGCACACCAAACAGAGCCTACTGCTGCCTGCAGGCACCCTGCTTCAGAGAGGTTTCACATTCCCCAAAATGACAGCATACACACAGAGTCTTAACTCCAAGAGCTACCACAAATGGGAGCGGCTGGTGTTGATCCCAGCACTTCTGAATTCCCTGCTTACTGAAGGGTGAAATTAGTCTCACGCTCACAACTTCCAGCTTGCGGGAAGGCAGCTCAGAGCTGCTAGCAGAGGGTATGGAGCACAGAGGTATCCTCAGAAAAAAGAGGATTGTGGGTGCAGAGAAATATATTCCAACACAGACTTCGTAGTAGCAAAGTTCAGACTGGGAATTTGCATATGTAAATTCGTTATGAAAGTACTCCCATTAACAACTTGAATTGCACTCTGAAGAGATTACAGCAGTTAGGGAGAGGTAAATGAGCTCTGTCAAAACAGGAACAGCTCTGAGTGATTCCCCAAAGCAGGATCGGGGCATGCACCGTAGCAGACTTCCTCCATACTCTGGCACTGGCTAGGGAAGTTATGGAGGTGATTCTCCTCTGCTTCAAAGCAGACGATCTGGCAGCGTTTCTTGTCCAACAATGCAGGGTTTGAAAGAATTGGAGACAAAGCAGCATTGATGCAAAGAAACAAAAACCTAAGAAAAAGAGTTAAGGCTCTTAGCTTAGACACCACCAAATCACCTCCAGTTCCCCAGGTACAGGAGACATCCCTTCAACAGCCTTTGAGTGTGAGAGACTTCAGGAGCAGAACAGGGGCAGGAGGGCTGACCCATGGGGTCACCTGCAGCAGAGGGCTGCACCCAAGATGCACCTTCCTGCAGGAGCAGCTACTTTGGGTGCTGTGTAGCTGCACTTCTGGAAGCCTCAGCATGACTGCGGCTCTTCTCGTACCGTATGAGAGCCATAAGGCAGCTGTTTCTTCCCCAGTAAGCCTCACTCCAACATGAACAAATCTTACGAGCAGAATCTGCATGTCCCAGGTAAGTCAGGTCCTGGGACAAACGCAAGGACAAATGGATAGTCAGAAGCATGGAGGTCCTTCATACTGCAGATTTGGCTGTCACCAAACAGCTCCACATATTCGCCATCCCTCCTAGGTGTCAGAAGCTGCATACAGATACATCTTCACAAAGCCCACACAGAGAACTCTCCGATCTTTCTAACCTTCACCCATTTCTCAGATTATGTCTTACAGACCTCTGTGATACTGGCCTGAAGGAAGTACAGTGGGTCTGGCAAGCATCAAGGGTCTAAAAGCCCTGCAGCCAGCTGCTCTTGCTGACCCCAAAAACTTCTCAATCCTGCTCAGTTCCTGTTTCTTCTGTTCATCTCTGTGAGGAGAAGGAAATAACAACTCCATGGGTGTCCTGGTATGGTATGTGGCCCAGCAGATCTCCTCTGACTCACCCTTGCTCAGGGGGCTGCCCCCGTGCTGGGTTACTGATCTCCCTGGAGGTGTACCAGAGTGGATTATCTGCCCATCCTCTGCTCAGTCTGGCATGTTTTGCTTAAACTCGCCACATTTTTGATGAAGGAGTGAAATGAGGATGAGAGAAGTTGTAGAGCCTGTTTTCCCATATAAGTAATGCAAGCTGTAGAACATGGACACTGGCAATAGAGTTGATGAAGCCGTATGGTTGGTACAGAAAGGAACAACTCGTTTTCTGAAGTGACAGAAACAGGCTCAGAGGGAACAGACCTGATGGTGCCTCTCCAAGCCCCAGAGTAAGTGCCATTGGAGAGCCTAGGAAAGACTTTTCACAGGTGGGGCATACCACAGAACCCTAGAATGGTTTGGGTTGGAAAGGACCTTAAGATCATCCAGTTTCAACCCCCTGACATGGGCAGAGACACCTCATGCTAGGCCATGTTGCTGAAGTCCCGTCCAACCTGGCCTTGAACACTGCCAGGGATGGGGCAGCCACAGCTTCTCTGGGCACCCTGTGCCAGCGCCTCAGCACCCTCACAGGGAAGAGCTTCTGCCTTAGATCTAACCTGAACTTGCCCTCTTTCAGTTTGAACCCATCACCCCTTGTCCTATCGCTGCAGTCCCTGATGAAGAGTCCCTCTCCAGCATCCTTGTAGCCCCCTTCAGGCACTGGAAGCTGCTCTGAGGTCTCCACCAGCTTCTCTTGTCCAGACTGAGCAGCCCCAGTGTTCTTAGCCTGTCTTTGTATGGGAGGTGCTCCAGCCACATTTTCATCCTCATAGCCCTGATTCACCACAGTTACATGATTTCACCACACTGTACCTACTACGGACAGAAGAGACTGCCTCAGGGTCTGTGCTGTGCCCTGGGAGGGCAGGACTGAAGCCCTGTGTGCTGGCACTGCCTCACACTCCCAAACCTGCAGGGAGCTTACCCCAAATTCTTGCTTTTTCGAACTTCATCTGTGCTCGTGTGGTGTTTTGTGCTCTCAGGCTGCTCTGCCGTAAAAAGAAACAGCCTGTTTCAACCTCTTTTTTCCTGCCCTCTGAAATGAATTAATGTAAAGCATCACCCAATAACACTCCCTACCGCTGAATCTGTCGGCACTCTTTGTGTTTCCGTGGCCATATTTTCCTTATGAAAACCAGTCCTGTTTTCTCCACTGCTACATGAAAGGCTCAAACAAATGTCAGAAAAGTGACTGACAGACTGTACAGGCAAGGAGAGAACCTGCCTGTGCTCAGGGGCTGTCAAGTGCACCAAGTAAACAAAAGACTGGATCTGTGTAATTTTTCCTCACGGATCTCTTTCAACAACAACTCTTTATTTTAGATGTTACTTGTGAAGGAAAGCACAACACAATGTCAGAGTGCTGTAAGTACAAAAAGTCATTAGTTTTGACAAATGTTTCTCTGATAAATCTGATTATAACTGTGAGAGGCATAAAGCCTAAACACCATTGTGTTTTTAGGAACCATTTAAGTGTCATGACTTCCTAAAACTGCCATTTAAGAACCATAACATGTTATTGTAACGCCCTGGTTTAGTCCTTCCTCAAAGCCAACCCCCAGCTCTTCCCCCAAATTCTGCTTGAGGCTTAGCAGCCTTCCTATCCTATGTACAACCAGGATAGAGAACAAGGGTCTTCCATGCTTTTTGCTCAACTTATCACAGAATCCCAGACTGGTTTGCGTTGAAAAGGACCTTAAGATCATCCAGTTTCACCCTCTGCCACAGGCAGGGACACCTTCCGCTAGAGCAGCTTGCTCCAAGCCCCTGTGTCCAACCTGGTCTTGAACACTGCCAGGGATGGGGCAGCCACAGCTTCTCTGGGCACCCTGGGCCAGCGCCTCAGCACCCTCACAGGGAAGAGCTTCTGCCTTAGATCTAACCTGAACTTGCCCTCTTTCAGTTTGAACCCATCACCCCTTGTCCTATCGCTGCAGTCCCCGATGAAGAGTCCCTCTCCAGCATCCTTGTAGCCCCCTTCAGACACTGGAAGCTGCTCTGAGGTCTCCACGCAGCTTCTCTGCTCCAGGCTGAACAGCCCCAATTTGCATCTCCCTACTTGAAGTTGTGCTGAATACAGACACCTGGGTGAAGTATATTCAGGTTTAGCAGAAACCACCACCACCATGGATGACAGAGCTCACACAGCTCCCCACTGCAGTACAGACTGCCTGCAGGGCTGAGAGATCTAACCTCCTAAACTGGGATTTAAGCTCCTGCCTTGCCAGGGACTCTCAATCCCAGGGAGCAAGAGAAAGAGTTGCACACGCAGGTTAGATTTTCAAATCCCTCTTTCTGACAGCATGGTGCAGCTGTGTGCTGCAAGCACATCTGACAGACCCAGGACTCAGTGGAGGATCAGCTTTGAAATACCTTGCCTGGGATATTTTTTTCTCCTTCTACTTCATTCTCTGCATTTCTCCTAACTCCTGGGGTGGGTAATTTTCCTCAGCCAAAAACCAGACAAAAGCGGGGGGGGGGGGGGGGGGGGAAGGGAGGAGAGAGGTATGCTGCAGTGAGTGGGCAGGCAGACCACGGGTAGGCACAAAGCAGCTTATTTCACACAAGCCAGCGCAGGGAGCGGGGTTTGCAAACGCCACAGGCCACTGCAGGCTCCGTCTGGCCTCTGCCGCAGGGCAGGAGCACACACGTGGGGCAGCTTTGCTGTGAGCAAGGTGGGACAGGAGCACCTCATCCCTGGGAGCTCCCATGGGAAGGGACCCAGGCAGGGAGAGGAGCTTTCTGTGGGGTTTGTAACCTCATGTACAAACCACCCGTGCTCCCCCAGTGCAGCTTAGACGTTCGTTAACGATGAAAGCAGAGCAAACCATTAAGTGCTTGCACCCACAGCACTCTCCCACTGCCCACCTCTGGGGCCGAGAGGGGCAGAAGGCAGCTGCTGGAGAGGCTGGGGCCATCCGAGTCCACAAGCCTCACACACTCCATCCATCAGCTCCGGTACACCAGGAAGGATTCACCCTGCGTCCCACTCGGACCCTCTGCTAGCCAGGAGAACCATGCTCCTTCTGCATGCAAGGTGGCCATCCCAATGGCCACTAGCACCCGGGTTTGGCTGCCTGCACTTACAGCATGCCTACGCTCCAAGCACTGAGGATTTGTGTTTGCCATTAGAGTATTCAAACTGTTTTCTATTTATTTTCATTTTACTTCGTGTTTTCCCGGTTCTACCTGGAATTCAGCTTTATGCAACATGCAACCCAACGTGTGAAGGTATATGAAGGCTCAAAATGCACAATGCAATACTAGAACATAGCTCTTTGTGATGCTAATTATTTCTTCCCAGCTGCTCCTGCAACGAGTGCCAGCCCGACTTATCAAAGGGGAACAAACCCTTTCTGCTGCAGGGTCCCTTACCTCTGTGCCCAAGGGGCTGTGGCTCCGCCGGCACCTGCAAGCCAAGCCCAGAGGTAAAACAAAACAACCCCATACTGCAGCTCCATCACCGCTGCGAACATAAGCTAGGAATTAAAAAAGTGATACCCTCTTGACAGTCAGGTTGCCATGATTTACATTTTTCTCTCGGGTCCCCTCCCCCTTCACATGCATCTTCTCAGCACTTGTGAGCAAAGAGGGAAAAATGAAGCAGTGTGGGAAAACATCCAGTCAAGCCTCAGAGGCTCTGCCGAGGTTCTGATTCTGGCACCCGCCGGGGTAGCGCTGTGTGATCATGAAGGATTTTTAGTGTGCTGGTGTCATCTTCATGACAGCCAGAAAACGTTGCGGTTGCGTTATTTAAAGGGAAATTAAGTTTCCAAATAACAATAATAAGATGAAGGTTTTATATATTCAAAATTCAAAGACTAAAATTACTGCCCAGCTTGCCTTTCTATTATTTATGTTGATCTGTGGTTAAAAGAGAGTTTGTCTTGCCCCTGTGTTTCTAGAGCCTAGAAAAATATTTTATTGATAGCATATGGAAAAAAAATCAAAGGAAAAAAAGAGCTCTGGCAGCTGGAAAGGTACCACTGGGGACCGCCGGCAGCTTGAGAGGCTCAGAAGACCACTGGGAACCTGGGGCAAGCTCACTAGCTGCATCATAGAATCATGGAATAGTTAGCCTTGGAAAGGACCTTAAGATCATCCAGTTCCAACCCCTGGCCATGGGCAGGGACACCTCACACTAAAGCATGCCACCCGAGGCTCTGTCCAACCTGGGCTTGAACACCACCAGGGATGGAGCATTCACAACTTCCCTGGGGAACCCATTCCAGTGCCTCGCCACCCTTACAGTAAAGAATTTCTTCCTTATATCCAATCTAAACTCCCCCTTATTTATAATGGCCACTACTGAAAGACCACCAAAGCTGACATTACACTGTCATCTTTAAGCCTCAGAACTAGCAAACGGGTGCTTTCAGTGCGGGGATAAGTTCATACAATAAAAATCCCTGTCTCAGCCCACATGCAGACTAAGGAAAATGATCTGACAGTGGCTTATGCCCTATTCATAGTTTAAGACTTTCTTCATGACTGTGATGATTACACAGATTATTCTGAAGTTTCAGTATTGGAGCAATTCTTCAATGAAGGTACAAGTCAGGATTGTGTTAACACTTCATAACTTCCCATACCAAACACAAAACGAAATTTGCCTTCATTACACTCATTAGTAAACCAGAATCCAAGCTGTCACACAGAAGAAGGGGTCAAAGAAGGAATAATAGGTAAGCAGCACCTGCAGGTAAAATGTGAGCTGCTCAAGAGCTAAAAATCAGTCAAGCTGTATTTTCAGGTTAATAACAATGATAGTTATCAACAGAAATTGTGAAACATAGGTTGCTTTGGTCATACTTGTTGAGACTTGAATATTTAATTCCTTGAATTTGAAGAAAACATAATACTAGTAGTACATTACACTTGCAAGGTAGCAACACATAATGTATGTGCACTGTCCCATGATTTGTAATATTAAGGACAATTGCGTTTTAAGCCAAAACCACACTAGTTTGTTCAAAGGAATAAATGGCCCCATGGCAGCTATAAGGCTAAGAGGATGTGGCTACTAAGTGGGGCCTGCTCACAGAATAAGTACAGAGGATTTCACCCTGAGAACAGCAATGGATAGAGGCAATAAAAGCATACAAGGGATTTTAGGGTTGATGAAGGAATAGAGCACAGAATTTACACGTGTACAGAGAGACAGAAACCGTTTTGGAACTGAGGAATAAAACTGGATTTGAAAATAATCTGCTGCTCAACTCCAACTAACAGAGTCTTTCCCTTACTGAAGGGGTAAATATGGAGCAGCTGGTCCCATGCTGTATGGGGTGGAGGACGGGGATTGCCATTTGAAGCTTGTCCTGATTAAAAACTGAGTCAAGAGGGAAAGACAAAACCAACAATAACCAAAGATGTGGGTGGTCAGCTGGTACAACCAGGCACAACTTCTCCTAAACTCAGCACCCTCTCATGCATTCCAAGGGTCTCATTGCCCATCACCCAACTGCAAAATGTTTCTGAAGCATCAGCCAGCACAGTGCCAGACAGCATTTGAGACCAGACACAGGTTACAAGTGAAAATGCTGAATTAGAAATACAAGGCAGGTAGGGGAAAGTGCAAGCAATGCTGTGCTTCACCTTCCAATCGATGGAGACACGCAGCCGTGACAACTACAGACCATTTTCTCATGGAGAAGGCATGGCCACCAACCACTGCCACTCCACCATCCTCCATTGCAACAACCAGAGCCCTTAGCTACTTCAGGATGAAGATACAGCCCACAGTACAGAAAGAGGAGCCCAGTGGGGTATTCCACAGGGAAAGTATCACTGCAGAAGACAGCACTAAACAGACTGACCTTGAGCAGATAGACCATTTATCTCCTTTCTGTGACTTCTCCTCTCACTCCCTGCATTCCTCAGAAGGGGAGATTGAACACAGAGATTAAAACAAGTTAAAGCACTTGCCTACCTGGACATTTGGCTGGATCTAGTGAGAAGCCTTTACACACTGTGCAGCCTGCACCACTTCTACAAACCTAAGGAACTAAAACCCCACCTTCCCCAAGGTGGGCTTGCTTCCTTGCTACAATTTAAAGACTAGGGAGAGCAATAACAGCCCAACTGTTTTCACATGGTCACTCCCCTGGAGTTTAATCTAACCTTCCACACCTGACCCCAGCTCCCCTAACGAGGAGAGCCACTGACCCTGAATGGCAAATTCAGTCTGGTCTTACAGCCACAGCTGCTTTGTTTCATGCTCTCTGTGGAGAGCCCATAGGAGCAAAGGTCTCATCCTAATCCTGCTCAGCCCCAGGGCTGGTTTGTGTTCCCCAGTATAGGCCTAGCTGGCCGGGTACACCCCATATTAGCAGCCTTGAGCTGAGTAGGATGAACTGCTGCAAAGGCGCTGGGCACCCTGCCACGGCTGTGTTTACATTAGAGAAAATGGACCTCCCAGAGACAGTTTGCAAACACCACAAGACGAACTCTTGTAAACTCCCTCGGTTTAGTCATCTTTCCCCATCTGTCAGAGGAGTTAAAGTGAGATTGAAAAAACACAGGAAATCACTGTGTATTCCAAGGAGTCGTGACTGAGCGGCTTGGCTGTTACATGGGATGCCTTGTGGAAGATTCACATCTCCTAAGGTTTCCAGCAAGAACCTCTGCAGCACTTCCCTGGCTATGATCTTTCAGCGGGCTCGGCACAGCCTGCCAGGAAAAGCCTCTGGGGTGCTTTGTGCAGCTGCAGAAACACTCATACCAGTTCTGAGGAGCCCCAAAGGTTACCTCCAGAAAGCAGGGGCAGCCCCTTTATTGGAGGTTGCGAAACAAGGGACAGGCAAAGAACAAGGTTAGGTCCCTTTGGGACGCTTCCACGTGAGAGCTGCATTCACTGAGTGAAACACCAGATGAAATCTTTTATCCCGCAACAGTTCAAACCTTTTTCTGATGTGACTGACTGGCTCTTTCTGTGATAAAAACTTAATAAACTTCTTTTATCAAGGTTCCTGGCATGAATAAGCAGCAATTGCATTTGCTACACCTCTTGCTGTAGTCTTTATCTCAGGAAAGTCAAAACACAGACTAGAGATCGCCTTCACATCTCTGCTTTGGCCATAGCTCTTTAATCACTGCATCACTACCCCAGCAGCAATCTGAGCTACTGCCAGCTGGAAAGGCCATTTAGGTGAGCGGGTCACAACCAGCACGGCCTCTGGAGGGGCCACAGGGCAGCCCAGACACCCTGCACCCTGGTTAGTGTCTTTATATCTTCCTTTAGCTCACGCTGCACCTCCGAACCAGCTCCTTGCTTCCTCTGAGCAAACCCAAAAGGGGGTGGTACCCAGCCTACCGCCCTGGAGGCAAAAGGACAGTCAGTAGGTGAGAGGTGTAAGAGGAGGAGGGAGAGCACACAGGAAGATGAAATGTGAAAAAAGGAAAAGAAAAAGCCTCTTCACCCCAACTTTGCATTGGGGTGTAACACCTTCAGGCCTGAAAGCAGCGCTTCATTGCTGCGGCTCAGCCTGCCTCTTTTCCCTGTGGAGCCAGCTGCAGTGCTGGCACTGCAAACCGGCGCCAGCTGAGGCTGTTTCAGTGCTGGGATGCTTGAGTAACCGTGTTAAACTGTTTCAACAGATTAGCTAATCCAGTAAAAATAGTCAATTTTTACCAAAAGTATTGAATATATATGAAGCACAATGATACTCTGTTGCTTGTTTCGAAAAAGGAACATGATTTTTTATGCTGGGGGTTGGAACTAGATGATCTTAAGGTCCTTTCCAACCCTAACTATTCTACGATTCTAAGTCAAGTGAACTCTGCATTTCCATATTACCTGGTGGAAAGTGATCCTGAAGGTAAAACAACGCCTGTGTTCCTAGCAAGAGTAAAACAGACCTGACAACAGAAACATCTTTTTCTATTGCTGTTTTCCATGTATGATAGAAGTACCATTATTAGTCTGCTGAAAGGCACAGCTCTTCTGTCTTACACCCTAGGAGCAAAGTATCTTATGTAGAGAGCAAAGCAATCTCCCTAGAGAGAAGCTCTTCTGTCCAGTTCTTCCAGGCAGGTAGGCCAGGATCAGGTTTAGGAGCATTCATTTAGCATTTACACATGGGACCTACGGATGAAAGACATTAGAATAATCTTGGAAAAGAACTATTTCTTGAAAACTTGTGATACTACCAGAATGTCCTTAGTACGGGGGTGCGCAATGGGGAAAAGGCCTGTCAGGTTTAGGCTGTTCACATGCCATAAATCAAATTAAAACCATGAAGTACATTCAGCCTAGCCCAGGTTGGAAATCCTGTCAAGGTCTGTTGCATTTCTGGCAATTGCACAAGAGTTTTTCCAGCTCTGTTGCTAACACAAAATCCCTCTGTCTCTTCTGAAGCAAACAGGATAACTCAGTGGACTCCTGAGTCCAACACATCTGCTTTCAGTATTCGCTATTATTTTGTGGGGCAGGATCCAGAGAAAGCCATGAAAGACCACTTATCCTTCGTAGGCCAACCTTTATTAGATGACATTTCATCCCTTACTGATGCTGACAACAATCAATAAGACTGTCCAGAACTGTAACATGTTAACTCTAGGTGTCCCTGGAACTAAAGAAGCTATTAGAGAGGCCAGAGTAGACAAAGAGTTATGCTGATCCATCACTTCAGCTGGTACAAATCCAACCCAGAAGACTCTGCAATGGTTATGTGTGCAGGCTTGATCCTGAAGACCAAGAAGCCCCTTAAGGCCAAAAAGCTTTCAGCCCCCCAAGTGTTAGTTGGCTTGTGGTTTGGAGAGCATTTGGGCAAGTGTTCTCCTTGGCCATACACGCATGTCCACAGCAAAGTCTGGTGCTCCTCCTTCAGACTGTCCTAAAGGCTCCTGCAACCCCGAGAAGGCTGAGCTCCATCCTGGCCTCAGCTTGAGGTGCAGAGCCAACTGCAGGGCAGGCAAACCTCTCCAGCAGGGAGCAGTTTGATTAAACGGCATTTCCTTGGGTGAGGGAGGGGAACACGGGGGGAAAGGACCCAGCAGCCATTGGAGATGTAAAATAAAATTAATTTTGGTCATTTTAATAAATATATATCAAGGAAATTTCACTTTACTACAACAACACATTAGTATACAAGCATCTAATATTTAAGCTTAAAACATCAAGTGTTTATCAAATATTGGAAAAGAGCAGACATTTACTAGACTTATCTGGGTATAACACATGAAAAATCAGGGTTTTTAAAAAACTGGTCCTTGTGGACAAATGTCTAAATGATGATCCTACTCATACACTGTATGAATGAGATCTATATTTAATATTATTATTATCATTAATAAAAGAAAAGCTTCTGTCTTGGAGAAATCAGGTGGGACTTACACTTGGTTTGTTGTTCTTCCCAATGACAACCCTTACAAACTTACCAGTTCCAACTCCCTCGCTGCATAAAGGTTATCACTGGTTGAGGTCCTACTCTCTTTGTGCTCACCCGCCCAGTTTGCAACTGTGGGGTGCACACAGCACCCAAAATAACCATGGCCCAGGAGACCTTGGACTGAAGCCGTGAAACCCAGAGCAAGAGGTCTCTGACCCAGAGACCCGGTGACTCCAGCACCAAGCTAGGGCCAGCCCCGGGCGGCTGCTCCCCCAGGACTGTGGTGGAGTTCATCCTCTGGACAAGTACCAAGCAGAAGATGCTGCCGGAGTGCACGGTGCTGTGGGAACAGGCAGCTATTATGAGTCAGCTGTGGCTTGGATGTGGCTATTTTGCCGAGCACATCCTGCCAGTTGTTAGGAGGACTGTGGGAACTAATTAATTTGGTGGATCTAAGGCTCACAATGCTCTCGGTCCAACCCCAGCTAATGTCTTCTGGGCATTTCAAACAGCACACTTTGCAAACGGTGCACCTAGGGATGACTCAATGTTGTCCTTGGCCACTGAAATCTCAGCTCATTTCTCCAAAATGTTCTTTTTGCGAATGAAACCCCTTACATTCATTCAGATAAAATCAAGTTTATCGCCACGTTATCCATTAACATTGTGCTTTTTGCTTTCTTTTCCTAGTTTTTTTTCGTTTTAAATCAACAGCAAAAGTCATAGAAAACTCCCGCATGCTTTTGCAATCTAAAAGAGAGAAATTATGCGAAACAGAATAAAGTATAAAACATGCCACTGGTTCATGAACTTCATTATACGAAGAAGGAAAAAAAAAAAGAGCCCCAGCAACAGACAGTTGCCATAGCAACTCAAGCATCGAATGCTTGTTTACAAGAGACATCTCTCCATTGTTTCGTAAATCCCTTCCTAAGGATGGCAAATCAAAAAGCAATTGAGCATCAAAAAGGAAGAACAGAGATGTTTGAATAGGAAGTTGAACTCAGTACTTCAAAGGTTAAAGGTTTCTAATAATATTGATCCACCCCGTGGGTTGGTTGTGGGTTTTTTTCCTCTGTTTAGCTTAAATCCCTGCTGTAGCGCTGATTTATACTTAATTTTTACGCTGGCAAAAATTAAGACAAAAAGTAAGGCACCAAAACAAAACCTGCCCTGTATAACAACAAGCCTCATTAGTTATTACAGCCGAGGAGAAAACATGCAAGTACTTAAGCTGCACGTTGTGTTTCTGATTAAAATCCCATAAACAGATTAATTCTTTACGCTATGTCCTATTTTGTCCGTTGAATGAGACGAAGAATCCAGGAAGTCAAAGAGTATCAGTACAAAACGTAAGGATGGTTTATTCCCAGTCCATGAAGACAAGTCCTTTGTCAGAACCAATACTGAGTTACAAGGAGCACATCACCCTTGCTGGTAGCATCAATTTGTTTACCAGACTTCTAATTCCTTGGTAAACATAATGGAGATTCTTCTTAATTAATGGCAGATTTCTTGGGGGCAGGGAGATAGAAAACGATATGTTTTCCCCATCTGCCTGGTTGGCATTTTCAGCAACGAAAGCTACACCAGAGCTGTACAGACCACGGTGCTAAGCAGGAACGCAACTGCGTTCTGTATGAAGTCTCCGCACTTATAAATAGCCCACTGATGCATCTGATCGAGACGCCTCGCACAATCTGCTCTCCAGTCATTGCAAACTACACGTAACGTTTGGGGCGTGATTGTACCATTTGTAGAAAACTATAAAAAATCCATTCAAAATAAGAATTTGAGAGACAGACAAACAGGCTGCGCATGCTTCCGCAGGGCAGGATGCCTCAGATTTTACTTCCTTTGCTGCAGCACATTTTATTACTTGGTAAAGACTCCTTTTTCCTTAAGGATTTTTTCCAAGATTCACTGGTGTTGCTCTTGTCGTTACATCCAGTCTCAAAATAGTCATAAAATTTGCCTTTACATTCGAGAGCATGGGTGCCTCTTCCAGGCTCACAGTTTAGGGCTGCGCTGTCCCGCTCAGGTTCATTACCTCCTTTCTCATCATTTGATTTTGCCTTTTCCTGATGACTGTGAGACCTGGCATTAGTGATGAATATTTCATTGGCAGGTATCTGGTCATCACTCCTGTAAGAAAAGGCGCTGCCAATGTCATAATCCACCTGCTGGGAACAGCTTGGCAAAGAAATAGGGAGGGAGGAGGAGGAAGAAGAGGAAGTATTTTCGGTACTAGCACTAACAGAGTAGGGTAGATTTAAATAGTGACTGCCACACTCTTGATAGAAGCAGCACATGTGGAGCTTCTCGTACTCCTCCTTTGCCATCCGAAGGCGTTTTCTGTACGGACAGTCCTGAGGCACAAACCACTCCTGCGGTGAGGTGCCGCTGAAGGAGCAGGCGGAGAAGCACCAGTTGTTCTGCATGATGATTTCACCGTGGATTCTCTTCATCAGGTTGTTGATGAGGACAGATCTCCGCAGGTAGACTTCAGGATCATCGATGAATTTCAGCTTTTCCAAAGACATGTAAAGAATATGGGCCCGCTCCTCAAACACGGAGATGGTCTGAAAATGCAAAAGATACAAGATATGGAACTATAGGCAAGGGGGTTTGTTCCAGGCAGGAAGACAGAAAATGAAGCGAAGTATCCCCCCTGCACCACTACATTTTTAGTTCTCTTTCTGAGGCTCCTAAAATTGGCTTTTCATTTTGCACACCCATGCACCTGGGGACCTGCTTTCTCTTGGCCACAGCACTCACCTAGGTTTAGGAGGTGAGTAGCTGAGCATTACACCACAGAGGCAATCACGGGGCATGAGTCCAGGATGGAAGAGTGAAATCCAGATGCACACATCTGGCTCTTTATTTGCATTTGGGATTAGAACATAAAACTGTTGTGCAGTTCTGGTTTTCTGTATAAATGGACCCTATTCAATTGTCCCCTGTGGGGCTCTTACAAAGCTCTGAATCCAAGCGAAGGTCCCCTCCAGCAGCCTTGCAGCAAGTGTCAGAGCATTCCATCCACTGCCAGTGGAAGAGGCCCACAGCGAGCAGGTCTCCCTTTGCCAAGCTCCCTTATTCTGCTCTTGCGTACAAACGTGCATGCAGGGAGGGAAGCAGGGAGAAACCCATCTCAAAGCATCGCAGCATCTGGAGAGCAGCTGTTGGCCCATGTACTACACCCTGCGCTCCACGGGACCGGTGGGAACGCAGACAGGCAGGGACAAGGTCAGGAAATGAGGAGAGGATAGGGATTTGCAGAAATCCTGGCTCGGCGCCCGCAGATTTGTTCTCCTTTCCGTGGTCCTTCCAGGACTCCTGTTTCTCAGCGCTGGCAGCACGAGCAGGTTACTGCCCCCGGGAGGCCCCGGGTCCTGCGCTGTAATCGCTACCCTGGGAATCCAAATCAGAGAGGGGGCAACACGTGCTACTGGAAGCACTATTGACTGATTTTCATTTTTAGGAAGAATTGGGTTTGCGTAGGAGGAGAGCAGCACAGCACAAAGAGAGGCTGCTCGAGATCCTCCCCCCCCCATCATCTGTGGCTTGATCATTCTTCCCTTTCCCACATGGTTACAGCATTTTTGCAGAGTGGAAGTCGTAGCTATGAGGACTGAAAGAGCTTAAAGCACAGCTGCTTTTCACATCTATTCAGCTCTCCTCAGCCCTCTAGCTCTTTCCACAGCCTGGTCCTGTCTGCAGGGCTTAGAAGCAGCACAGTGCCTCGTAAAACCAAAAATTGGCCCCATTTCCATGCGAGTTCACAGCTGAAGCTCTTCTTTGTTAGAGAGAGTAATTTTCTGTAATAAATGACTCATTTATAATCATATTAAGCCTATAGGTTAATTTACATCCTTTATACCTGCTGCAGCAACAGCCAGCGAAGCCGTAACAGCCTGGAGCAAACCGGCAAGCCTTGAACTGGGATCCTCCTGGAGATACATCCTGGAGGGCCACCAGTAAGAACAAGTTGTCAAACCACTTCTACTACAAATGTTTGCCAACAGCCCTCTGGAGAGAGGCTCTGGGCCCTGCCACCATACCCTCCATGGGACAACCACCTCAGCACATAGCTCTTTCTTTACCGGGCAGCGGAGGTATAGAAATGTGTGAGAAATTCAGAGAACCCTTGTGGCATTCTCCCTCCCCAGAGCTCAGTGCTGCAAAGCAGGAAATGCACTTGTGCCAAAAAGGGGAACGGGTGGCCCAAGGTTCCTGACGTGCTGCACCTCTGCAGCAGCGCAGAACGACGCCTGGGACAGTTCTAGCACCCCAATACCTTTACAACTGGGTTCTATGCTGTTAGAAAGGGATACGGAACTATTCCTCCTCTTTGTGAGGGAAACAATTGCTGATATAAAAATCCAACCAGCTAGACAAGCAAAAAACCTGGCTGAAATCAGAGCGATGGGACACGTGGAGACACAGTCACTGACCAGAGCACATTTTTCAGCACCCCTGGTGCTATACATTCATTGCTCTGGCAGCAGACCGGACCCCTTCCGGAATTAACAGCGGGTCAGTTTTTCACCTTCCCGGGCAGGTCTTTATTTCCAGCCAAGACTATTTGTAGCTGAAAATTCCTCTGGCTACTCTGAGGTCCTCGGGAAGCGAGCTCGGCGTTACTGCTCGCTTCTCCTCCGCGGAAATCCCTCCAGGGAAACAGGATCCCCTGGGCAGAGCTCCCTGCCCCATGTCCCTGGCAGGGATAGAGGCATTCGGTTCTCCTTGTGTCTCATGCGGCTGCCTCTGTGACACAGGTACAGAGAAGGTTTAAACTCACTCCGCGCCTTGACCCGGTTTAGCTTTCTGACTCTGGGGCTCTTGGGATACTGTCGCCTCCCATAAACTGTGCTTTAATCAGATTAATATTGGGTCCTCTTCATCGCCAACAGTGCATGGGTGGCCACAGGCCAGGTACACCCCAGCAAGGTGAGGCTGGTGTCTCAAGCCACAAGTTGTCTTTAAGCCCATCATCACTCCAGGCACTCACTTCCTTACAGGCCTGAACCCTTAATGAAGAAGAGCATCAAATCTCTCATTAGAATAAAGAAGTTAGATTTCAATTTATGTATTTGCTGGCCTGGGAAATGTTTGCTCTAATCCCTCTCCTGACAGCTTTCATTAAACAAAAATACTATTTCATTTACTAATCTGCTCTTTTGGAGTTATTAGCTTTTTAATAAACAGGATTAAATACCGAAAGGAGCTTGTACTCACTTTCCAAGTCATTCCGTTTCTCTAGAGGATCCGTAATCCATTTGGGATACATGAAACCTGCTGTTTTCTCCCTTGAAAAAACTTTTGACTGAGTGGGGAATCGTGGGCTCTTTTTATTTTTGCCCTTCCTTTCTGCTGTTCAAACTCTGTCCTGGAGCCGTTTCTGGAGGCATGCTACAAACCAGCTAAGAACAAATTAATCTGACAAAACCAAACCACTTATTCTCAGCGTTTCCATTTACAGGCGTTACAAATGAAGAAACGCCTTTGCTTCTTAAGCAATTCGATGACAATAAAACAATGAATGTGAACAAGTGACAACTATTTGTTTCTGACCAAACAGCTGGATCATTCTCCTAATTTCAGCCTCCTGGAAATGAGTCAATCGGGTGTTACCAAGCATCTGAAACTCGGAGTAAAAACAATGACTGTTAGAAAACATACTTTATGCGTGCAGCTGCTGAGTGGCGGATGAAAATCCTCTTCTTCCACATATTTCCTTTTAAAGTATGTGATCTTGGATGTTGTTACAGGATTTGAAATTCCCCTGTAATGCGATCCTGCGGGCAATAAATCAGATACGACAAATGACATGCGGTTTGCCGGAGGTTCTCCAAACAAAATACTTTTCATTTCCCTTCCCCGCGCTACAGGAGAGCTCCGCCGCCTATTTCCACATCTGTCTGCGGCCGCAGCAATAACCCCTGCCCGGCCCGGCCAGCGGGGGGGCTGCTCCAGCGCGGGGACCCGCTCCCGGCACCGGGACCCTCCGCGGCTCCGGGAAAACTTCCGCTGCGGCGCGGCCGCCGCCTTCCCCCGGAGCGCACCCGCGGCTCCGGAGGGTCCGGGCGAGCCCCGCGCACCTGCGGGCGAGCCTCGGCCTCGGGCCGCCGTCCCGGGCGGACCGACCCCGGCCCGGCGCGGTGCCTACCTGCGGCGGGGGAGCCGGCGGCCGGCGGGGCGGCGGTGGCGGGGCCGGGGCGGCCGCAGCAGGGCGGCTCCCAGAGGGCGCGGTAAGCGGCGAGGTCGGCGGCTCCCTCGGCGGCGATGGGGCGGCCCAGCCGCTGCATGGGCAGCACCAGGGTCATCGCGGGCGCCGGCACCTGGAAGCGGAGGAAGCAGCGCGGTGAGCGCCCCGCAACCCCCTTCACCTGAGCCCCCGGCGCTCAGACCCTTCCACACGCAGAGAACACACGCGTCTCTACCCCGCATAGGCACGCGTTCATCTTGCTTCCCTTCGTACGGCAGGGAAAAGACCGGCGCCCTCTCCCACAAAGGGCGCGGGGTCCTCGGGAGTTGCTGCGCGCTCCCCGCTCCCGCCGCCCCGGCCCCGGCGCTCACACACCGGCACGGATCCGCTCACTCGCTTCCCATTCTCCCCCGGCGGTGCTGGCACGGCGCGCTCGGCACCGACGGGCGTGCAAGCCTCTGTGTGTGCGTGTCTGCCGTGCGGGTGTGTGTGTATGTGTATGTGTGTGTGAGAGAGAGAGAGCGCGCCCAGCAGTTGGGGATCGCGTTTCTTTCTTCTTTCTTCCCTCCCAAACGGAACAAGACAGCAGAGACTTAGGTAGTTGTTTCCACTAGCCCCGATCGGGCTGAACTGGATCTGCCTCCAGTCAAAACACTGCGAGACTAAGACAGAGAATTGGCCGCGGCCTCACGCCGCGCGGTGCAGCCCCCCGGAGCCAAGCACAACACCGGCGGAGCGGGCGGAATGTTAAGCAGGAGCGGGGAGACCGGGGCCAGCGCCGGGAGGGGAGGGGAGGAGAGGGGAGGGCACGGCGGGGGGCAGGCAGGGGAGGGAGCAAACTTTCTGCGAGGGGCTGAGTTCATCGTCACCTACTTCTTGGCAGAGGAGCGCGGAACAATGCGCCCAGACACGGCCCGGCCCCTCCCTCGCCTTCCTCTTCCTCCTCCTCCTCCTCTCTCTAAGAAAGCGGCTGCCGCTTCGCGGTTCGCAGCCCTCCCGGAGGAGGATGAGGGCCCGAGGAAGCGGTGGGAAGGAGGGGCCACAGGTGGGCAGGTGGAATTCCAGCCTTGTTTGTGTTAGCGGCTGAGAGCTCTCTGACAAGAGGCAAAAATCAACCGCAGCACGAGCGGGAAGGACAATAAATCATCCGCATCTGCCGCTTGTTTTCCTACAGTCGGGAAGAACGCGCGAGGCCGGTGCGTTACGAGGAAGCGGGATTCCAGCGTGCGCTGCCCGTGCCTCAGGTGCGGCTACCCCACGCTCCTGCCGGGTGAGAGCGGGATGTGCAGGGGCTGCAGCGCCAACCCCGGCAGTGCCACTGCCCTGGAGGGTGCCGAAACCCTGCCTCAGCATCGATTCACTCGTCCTGCACCACATCTGTTTCCTTCCAGCAGCCCATTAATGCCGTCTTGGTGTTCCTGGGCATAAGAACAAAGACGCAGGGAATGGCAACCCGCTAGACTGGCCCATTGGAAGTTACCCCAACACAGACAACACGTTATTTATTCCCCACGCCTTGTGTGGCTGGCCGAGCACCGACACACGGAAAGACTGGTCAAAACAACAAGTGGGTCGGGCTGCTGCCTGAAGAGCAGGGCCAAAAAGTGGCCCAAGAAGCAGCTAAAAAGCCATATATTTTGTGGCTGAAAAGATTACGCCAACATTAGAAAGCACCCATGGACTCTCCTCATTAATCTGCAGTGAGGAATCAGTCACAGGAGGACATCAATCTTCTCATGTTGGCATGATGTCAACACTCAGCGGTTGTCTTTAGAGAATAAGGGTTGGAAGAAACTCACTGCTGCTTTGGGAAAGTCGGGATTTCTTTGCTCCTAATGAATTCAGCATCTCTTTGTGGGATTTTGTTTAATGAGAATATGAGATTCCGACTGTGCTGCTTTTTATATCATATTTCATCACAAATAGGCCTTTCTGTGCCTGAACAGGGAGGGAGGGAGGGAAAGAAGGGAGGAAAGAAGGGAAGGAGGGAGGGAAAAGAGGGAAGAAGAGAATTAAAAAGGAAGGAAGTAAGGAAAGGAGGGAAGCATTGGGATGCCTTCTGCACAGCGCTGCTGGTTTATCTTGAAAACTGAGTGTTCTGGACAGCTGGTAAAATAAATGAACTGCTTCTGCTACTTACAACATGCAGAATTAATAGAGGCAAGCCAGTGAACTTCCATAAACAGCTACTGTCCATGCACACTCCTCGTGTTGCCAAAGTGCACAAAACCAAGCTATAAATAATAGATCTTCCCTAGGAAAACAAAACAAGCCAAAACCCCAGAAAACCAGAGCCCAAACCAAGCCCGGAGGTCTCAGTGTGTGTTGCACTGGTGGCACTCGGCTAGAAAATAAGCTCCATTTTATAATGAAGGAATTGCTTCAGCAGACAGAAGCCGAGAACCAGGCTCTGAGAAGGGCTTGTGACTCTGGGTACGCTATTTGTTCCCATTTGATTTTCCAGAGCACTGATTTCCAGCTGCTGTGGAGGAGTGGAAACGGAGCTGCGCTTGGCACATGGGAGAAGTCAGTCTCCTCGAAGGCAAAGCTGGAGATGGCAGAACTGACAGCCTGAAGTACGAGATGGTGTTTAGTACAGAAGCACTACTGGACCTAGCTCCATAACCAGGACTCAGGCACTGCTCCTGCAGAGCCAGCCTACTGTTTTTCCCCATTAAGGATGGCCAAATCCCCTCCTGCATACCCAGCAAATCAGTGTCAGAGCCAGAAATAGAACCAGATCTCACCATCCTCCAGCCATCAGCCCAACCCATTTCTATTACATTATCCGATGCAGTGGAGGGATTGCATCCCAAATCCCATCCATTCCAATAAGACTTTGCAGAACAGCATGTGCGTTGTTACTTTTCCATTAACACCACTGGAAATGATGAAAGATGTACAGTTGAGCATACAATGCATTTACTGTACAAAACTACAGCAAAAGGTTGATGCTTAGGGCTGGATTCAATTTTGCAAAATCCATTTGGGAGCCTTGTGTAGGCTTCGGTGGCATGGAAGCCAGGCAGAGCTTTATTGAAGCCAGCCCTCCAGCCTTAGGCTACCACAAGGTTTCCGTTTTGTCAGCCAAATGCACGCGGTGTGACGACACCCCGAGGCATCTCCAGGAGCCTGAAGGTTCAAATGCCAAACTTCTTCCATATGCAGCTTTCTGCAGTCACACTACTCTACATGGTACATGGCTCCTGCTCCATTTGCTGGGGTTTGCACTCACTATTCCTCCAGAGCCATTATGATGTTAATGAGAGAACTGTAATGATGCCATTCACGTTATAACAAGCCTGATGCCATGTCAGTGAAAAGGGCTCTTTATACAGTTCCAGAATGCCTCTAAGAATCCAAACTTATATATAAAATGCCCGTGACGATAATGCTGCAGGTCTTACCCAGACTAATAAAGACAAGGGAATAGACGTAAGCTGGCTATTCCTTTCTGAACTCCTGGGTTTGTACTCGGGTACTGCTGCGCTTTCAGGCTGTATCACATATTCTGGAGTGTTTCCATTGTATAATGATACGACTTGAGGAGAGAATAGCATTTCTTAGCTGCACTGTGCATTGCTCACATCTGGATTTCAGTGCTTAGAAAACACAATTGCCATCATTTTGGTAGCTGTTACCTTCCTGGCATTATAGAAAACGTACACTGCAGAAGCAATCAGCAAGCCTGCTGCCTGAGCACTGCACACAGGGTGTGCAGAGCAGTGACAGCCAGGGAGGGGAAGGGGAAAGGCACAGTCACGTACCCATGCTGGTGTGCGTACGTTAAACCCAACAAACCCCAGCTATATCACATGTTAACAATTCCAGGCTGACTTTGCTGTAAACCATCTACTCTTAATGGTTGCTGCAATGCAATTTGGTATTGCCAACTCAGCTGAGGGAGGCAGGGCAGCCTGTGGGCAAGAGCATCATAAGAGAGTGCATAAAAGCTCCCTTGAGAGCAGCAGGTAAACGAACGAGGACACCAGCATCACAGGTGAAGAGAGCAGAGACGTGCTGTAGAGACTATGGTGAAGCAATGACAGCCAAGGCAGAGCTGTGACCACCTGACATAGAATCCTACAATCCCAGACTGGTTTCGGTTGGAAGGGACCTTAAAGATCATCCAATTCCGACCCCCTGCCACAGGCAGGGACACCTTCCACTGGAGCAGCTTGCTCCAAGCCCCTGTGTCCAACCTGGCTTTGAACACTGCCAGGGATGGGGCAGCCACAGCTTCTCTGGGCACCCTGTGCCAGCGCCTCAGCACCCTCACAGGGAAGAGCTTCTTCCCTGTGTCTAGTGTAAATCTACCCTTTGTCAGCATGTGAAAATAAAAGACAGGAGGTGGATTGGCTCTGACCACAGCAGTGGACAGGGAAGAGGATGTTGGGAGCTTGTGTTTAAATAGATCAAACTGGCTGATATGTCACTAAGTTCAAGGAGGAGGAAGTTACTAACAGAGATGGGAGATAACGAGGGCCTTGGTTAAAATGCTTATTGTCTGGAGAGATATGCGTGGAGATGTAGGCACCTTATGAATGAAGCAGTGGGAACACTGGGACACTGAATCGCAGCCCAGTCACAGCAAGTGAAAGCAAAGAGTCAGAGACAATCCCTTTGCTCAGAGCTCTGCAGGCAAAGTGAGCAGCAAGGCAGCAAGAAGAGGAACAGCATCTGGAATCGGCCATGCTGGATTTACACTGAAAACTGGGCTTCCAAGAGACAGTCCGTGGGTTGGGAGCAGGTGGAGAGATCTCCTTCTTCCCTCATGGATATAAAATAGCCAAGGCAAAGTGCAGTATCTCATCGCGCAAGGGCAGAGAGGTCCCTGGTCTGGTGAAGGAGAAGCTGAGCCGCAAGCTGGAGGTGGCAGGGAAGAGGCAGAGAGAAGAGGGGAATGGGGTGGCAGTGAGACAGCACGGGCCCCGGGCAATGGTGAGTTCCTGTTCACCTCATCTCAGCACCAGCTCTAACACCAGCTAAATATGATACAGGGGTGAAGTGAAAGGGTTAAGGCTGGCTGAAATAACCAGGCTGGTGGAACAACGGGTCTGTGTGCCAGCGGGGTCAATTCAGCTTTTCATCCCTCAGAGGTATAGATAAACTGCAGACCTGCCAAGTCCAGTGTTTGTCCCTGTGTTTCTTGGCCCTCACTTCAGGGAATTTCAAGGAATCCACTGTCTTTTTCATTTTGCTTCCCTCCCCCCCTTCTTTTTTTAGAGCTGGACTCACTGTTCAGTGGAAAAGGAATTAACTTGAAATCAGAGACTGGTTTCTGTGTCAAGATCCAGCCTCCCATGGAAGTGGCTCAAAGGTATCTTCACTTCGCTTCTGTCCCAGTTCAGATTGTACAACTCCAGATGCTTGTGTGCCTCTTTCTCAAGACAGAATTCCAAGCAAATATTTCTCTGACTTTCCCAATTCCCACATGCTTTTTCTATTTCATTTTCTCCTTTTCAGACTTTTTGGTTAAATTCTTGACAGAAGGATTTTTCCGGAGTTCCGTGTCCCAGGTTCTGGAATTCCCGGCATTTCCCAGAGGGGAGAAAAAAAGATAGAAATGAAAATATTCCTTTGAATTCTTAACAGTTGTGCTTCCTCCTGCTTCGGGCTTCTATGAAGCAGAACTAGAGGAGGTCTCCATACTGACAGAAAAGAGGTTTCCTCTGCTAGTTCTTTGTAGGTATCCATCACCTATCAGTGTTCTTGGTGGCCTATACGAGCCCTTAAGTGGTGTTTGGTGGTTCTGAGAGAGTTTGCTCCAGAATTGCTGCAAATAGATGAAAATAAAAGCCAATTTGCAATTATGTTTTTTGCCACAGGTCCACATCAGAAAAGGTGACACCGAGTTTGCTGCAGCCGTGTCCCGGAGGCTGCTTCTCCCGCCTGCTCTGGGAGAACAGCAAAGCCCTGTGGTACTTAGCAAGTCTACCTCCCAGTCTGAATGTCCCATTTGCTGTGTGTGGCCGCATGGCCCTGCTGGACACAGAACACTCCTTCCAAGACCCACTGCAAAACACTTCAGTATCCTGAAAGTAAAAGGTGCTCCATTGCCACAAACTACAACCACCTCCTTCTGATTAGTTAACCTTTGTAACAGGTTTTGGCACTGAATAGGTGCTAGTGTTGTTATCAGGATGGAAGCCAGAGAGAAAAAGGGGTCCCAGCAGTCAGGAAGCGCTGAGGGAAAGCAAAGCCCTTCTGTTACCTAAGGAGCTTCCCCAATGACAAGGCAGTTCTCACTTGTTCTTTAGCAGAGGTACCAGTTAAAGCCACTTCCCCACTTAACTTGCACTGTGGTGCAGCAGCACACGCACGTCACCGGCACTGGGCATTACATGCTTTATGGGGTTAACGATGTTGCCGTCTTCCCTTTTTGCCTGCTGAAGAAAGTAAACAAACCAAACCAAAAGTGTTTTGGAACAAAGAGCGAGTTGTCTCCCGCTCTGCTGTGTGCTACTTTCCACCAAGAATGAGAGCTATTATTATTCTTTTACAAGTTTCCTTCTAAGGGAAATAAACACCAAAGGTAGGATTCCAAGGAAATGACTCACAAATATTGGCAACGGGCTCCGAAAATTGGATCCAGTCCTGGCAAAAGCCTTCAGCAGAGCGCGTACCCCTCTTACAGCAAAATAAACTTGTCCCAGATGAGCTGCACATCAGCTCTGCGCGCGTGTGCACGCATGTGTGTGTGTGTGTGTGTGTGTGTGAGGAAGGAGAGGCAGGAACAGAACCCATTCCCCACGTCTCCCCCTCTTCCCTCCGGGGCACCGCTTCTGATGCCATTTTTAGCTGGAAGCTGGAAATCTTTAATAAGGACTGAGTCATCCTCAGGAGAGGGGGAGAGGGATGCTCCTCACCTCGCCGAGCTGCGGCCCCACATGCAGAGACCTCCATGAGAGCCCATTCACTCCAAGCCCATCCACAAGAGCTGGCAGGAACCTCTGTGCTCCAGCGGTAGAAACGAGGGGCAGAAAGGGGATGGGATTTGGTTTTCTTTCATTCCCCTGACTTTACATTGAATCCATGAGGGCAGGATCAGGCTCTAACACAACGTGTTTTCAGCCCCTGAGTTAGCCTTTCAGATGTGCAGGAGGTAACCGCGCACCGTGACTCATGGTTTAGTTCTCAATCAGGAACCCCAGGAACCAGCAATGCAGGCACTGAAAAATCAGGCAGCTGAGCCCAATCAGTGTGGCAGGATTGCCATCTGCAAACAGAGCAGTCTCCTTTGCATATTTATTCCTCAGCTGGTTGAAATCTCGCATCAGAGATGCACGCTCTGTATCGCTTGCGATGCACACATGAACACACTTTGTTCTCAAAGGCTCATGTTGGCTTGGGGGGGGGGGGGGTTGTTTGTTTGTTTGGTTTCTGACGATGCAAATCTGCTTAGACAAGAGCGACAAAACTTGCAAACCTTACACTGGATTCCTTTGTCGCTCGGCTCTACTCAGACAAGCCTCTCAAATGAAAGAAGCTGGTCCCCTTATTCATTTCCTTTGCAAATTCCTATTTAACCACTCCAAATGGAGATGAAACAAACAGGGATTCTGGTCTGGAGTCAAGTATTTTTTATAGCAAGTCCCTTTACAGCCTGCCTAAAACCTGTTGGCAGCCAAGTGGATACTGAAGGTTGCGTTAGTGGAAGTTTTGTGTCTGGTTCAAGATCTCCAGCATTGCCAGGTAGTTTCTGAAGCCTGTAATTCACTAAGTGCCCAACAGACACTTCTTCCAACAGGAGCTCGAAGGAGGAACGATATTTATATAGACTGAGACATTAGAATTGTGCTGAACTCCAGCCATCGCTTAACCAGTCATAGCCTGCTGTCAGGGTTGGGAAGGAAACCAAGGGAAACCAGTGCAGTGTTGCCTTCCCGAGCCTGCTGGAGGGTGGCACAGCAAGCTGGGAGCTCCTCGACCCCACACCACTGCAGTGTTAATGGGGAATATTCACAATTGCATGGCTGGGCATTTTAGTGACACGAAGAAGGGATCAGCTGGGAATAGCAGCTGCTGTGGGGAAGGATATGAAGAGGAACCATCACCAAGCCAAGGAGGGGAGAAACAGGAATGAGAGTGGAAAGAGGGAGAAAAGACAAAAGGCTTTTCATCCTGTAATGTATGGACTTCATAAAAAAGAAATTACCTGTCACCAGGAATAAATTCATTATGCTAGCACAGGATAGGAAACACTTACCCCAAGGAACAAGGGATGGGACAAGAGGAACCGGCCTCAAGCTGCACCAGGGCAGGTTTAGATGGAGCTGAGGAACAGTTCCTGCCCCAGAGGGTGCTCAGGCATTGGAACAGGCTGCCCAGGGCAGGGCTGCAGTCACCGTCCCTGCAAGTGTTCACACACCGTGGAGACGAGGCCTCAGTGCCATGGGTCAGTGGTGGCCTTGGCAGCGCTGGGGAAGGGTTGGACTGGATGATGCTAAAGCTCTTTTCCAACCTGGCTGATTCCGTGATTCTATTTATCCGCAAGTCAAAAATCACTGCAATCGCTTTGGCTGCACCTTTCTCAGCCTCTTGCATCACTCAGCTTTTCCCAGAGCAGCCTCAGCAGCCAGCCAGGATCCGAGCCCATCCTGGCTTCTCCCCCTCACTGCTCTGCAAAGACTGAAAGGAGAAACAGCACTGACCTGATGTCTGGGTGGAGGTGCCTGCGGGAAGCTCCTTCCTGGGGACTGATGCTGGGATCACTCTTCCCACCCCCTACAAAATACCTGAGAACAAGTTTAGTTACAGGGTAAAGGTCTCCCAGATGCAACAACGTGGCACAACTGCCCAGAGGAGCTGGGAAGGGAAAGGGTAGGGGAAGGGGAAGGGAGGCAGCCCAGCTTCCTACAGGAGATAGGGGGTGATTTACAAACGTATATTAAGATGCTTTCTTTCCATAATAAATATTTGCAATGCACAAAGAAGGCATCAGAAAAAAGAGAACTGTCTAAATAATTAAAAGATTATAAAATTATGATACCAGGGCTGTTGAGTTTCCATTTCTCATGCTCATGAGGCTACTGGGCAGCACAAACAACTTGAAATCAGTAAGAGGCACTTTTGGGCAGGAATGTGTTAGTCATAAAATCAGAGGATCCCAGACTGGTTTGTGTTGGAAGGGACCTTAAAGCTCCTCCAGTTCCAACCCCTGCCACAGGCAGGGACCCCTTCCACTGGAGCAGCTTGCTCCAAGCCCCTGTGTCCAACCTGGCCTTGAACACTGCCAGGGATGGGGCAGCCACAGCTTCTCTGGGCACCCTGTGCCAGCGCCTCAGCACCCTCACAGGGAAGAGCTTCTGCCTAAGAGCTCATCTCAGTCTTCCCTCGGGCAGGTTAAAGCCATTCCCCTTGGCCTGTCCCTACAGGCCCTTGTAAAATTCCTTCACCTCTGTGGTCTGAGGACAGCTCCCAGGCAGGCTTCCTGGGGCACCATCACGAGTTACAGCGTTAAGAGAAAGGATCACATTTTGATGCAGAACGTGATATCCTATTGAATGTTTCTTTTGGGACTTACAGCATTCCGATTGACTCTTACTGACACGACTTCCTCCATTCATTTCTCAGTCTCTTTGTCTATGTTCCCGTTTTCGGACTCTGACATTTATGATCTATAAAAGCAAGCAAACAAAAAGATCAATTTTATCAGCATTTAAAAGGCTTTATTTCTGCCCCAGTTCACAGCTCGGTGCTGCTCACAGCTGCCAGCGCACACCCAGAGAGACCACAGCCTTTGAAAAGGAAATATTATCAATTCAGATTTCATTTCAGGTCCAACCTCTTGATTTAAGAGCTGAGGAAAAAGTAATTCCTTCGAATGAACATAGAACACTTCTATAAACCATTGTGCAACCAAGGAAAGTGAGGGGGGGAAAGAAATCTGGTACAGGCAAAACTGAGGTGGGAAAAGCAGCTGAGGTGATGAGAGGGTTAATCCAAGCAGATCACAGGCATTTAGGAGAAAAGCATTCCATGCACAGTTTGTCATTGCAAAAGCAGAGATGCAGGTTTAGACGATCCTTGGACCGATAATGTGCTGCTGTGATCTGCATTCAGTTATTGAGCTGGTGCTAGAGAAAGTGGTTATTCCTTGTACTTGAACAGGGGCTATTCTGACAGTTACTTGTCATTTAGAGAACTGGTTTAAGGCATCTCCTCGCCAAGGCTGGGACCCGCAGCTCTGATCCACACACGTGGTTCTTCCCCTAGCCCTGAAGTCGGTCTGTGTTAATGCTTCAGTGCTCACGAGTACTTTCAGTGCCACCAGCAGGGGCTGTGGATAGGGACAGCACAGTCCAATGGGGATGATGCTCCCGGAGACCAGGAAGGACCGCGCATCCGGGCAGTCTCCTGTGCATGCTCCTGGCAGAAGGAGCAGGTAAGGATATGGGAAGAAGAACACGTGTATTCAGCTACAGCAACCCAGCTCTCTGCAGGGGAGTACCCCCCTCCTACACGGAGGCAAAAGGAGCCCAGGTAAGCTAATGCTGGGCCCAGCAGTGAGGAGGAGGGTTTGCTTTCCTCTGTCACGGACCTGGGTAGTCTCTAATGTCCAGAAAGGAGGAGAGTGTTGATGTGTGGGACAGCATTTCAAGAGCAGGATCTGGGGCAGCAGCAATTACCCAAAGCCTTTCCTGCTTGCCTGCTCCAAAGCCTCCTTGTAGCCACTGCACAGCAGCGTCCACCCCCTTGTTTATCCATATGACGTGTCCTGGGCTACATCTGAGCTCCAGGGACCGGGCAGATGCCCAATGAAGTTTCCTAGCTGGTATGAGTAATGGCTAGGGACATAGAATTGCTTTAGTTTAAACCAATCTGTGCAGCAATACTCATGATTTCAGTGGAAGACACTATTCCCTAAACTTCAAAACACAGAAAGAGGAAGATATGGGGAAGCACTTGTGAGTTCCTTTATACTTTCACAGTATATTGATACTCACTGCAGTGCCCACATCCACTTCCACCTTCATCCCCAGCAGCAATAGCAAAGAATCTGAATATTCAGTCTTGCTCAAGCATGCACTCTGGACATGAACTTGTGTTTTGCTGAAAGGAGAGAGATGTTTATACTTCACCATCAGTTCATTCATCAAGCCACCAGGAAAACCTGAATAATGATCAGCTTCAGCTCAATTATTCAGTTGATTCAGTTTTGCCATTGCAAGATGAACTCTAAGATAAAATCTAGATCTCATGTTGAGCCTCTGTAGTATTTCTTAGCTCCAGCTTAGCTGCTGCTCTATGATAATGATTAAAGATTGATTTCCTTCCCGTGTCTACTTCTGCTTGACACATTCCTGTTTGCCATCCATCCTTCTCAGTTACACACACACTCTGCTGCTCACAAGAGGAGGAAAAGACTTTCCTCTCCCTGCTTCCAAGGACCAGATGTTGCCAGCTCAGCTCCACTGAACTATGCCTCAAGCTCACCTTACTCCATGAACGGCTTCACTGGGTGCAGTGGGACTGCTCAGCCTCAATAGAGCTGGCAGAACCTGGCCCTGAGAAGAAAGTCCAAAGACAAGAACCAGCACCAGCCCAACCTGAGGACAGCCAGAAGCAAAGGGACAGGTTTCTGTTCCAGCCTGAAGGAGTTTGTGCCAGGTTACCAGAGGGTTACATGGAACTGGAAAGGTGATTTGCTGGTGATAGCCTGCGCGAGCAACTCATTATGATGAGCCAGGGAAATACACCCCGGTTGTGTTGAGGAGCAGTGCAGCACATCCTCTGAAGGATACATCATCTTAGAGAAGAAATCCCAACAGCTGAAAAGCTGGATGCTGAGAAATGTACCCTTCAATTACAAAGTAAATTATATGAGCCTCCTGTGTGTGGTTCTGCTCTCAAAAAGCATTAGCAGCTCCTTTCTACTTCACAGCAATGAGAGCAATTCCTTTACTTGGAGAAGCACAGTAAATCAGAAATAAAAGATCCTCAAGAAAAATATCCTGGCAGCAATTCCTAATCTGAAGGGCACAAAAGGAGTTAAGGAACAGCAGACCATAGCCAACAATTGAGAAATAAATTGGGAGGAGAAACGATTCGAGGAGCCAGAGTGGGTCACACTGAGTTAAACCATAGACTTCTTGTCTGAAATTATTCCAAGAGAGAAGGAGAAATATCCCTGAATAATTCAAACCAAAACCCAAATATAAAAGCAAGAACATTATTTAGTTGGCTTCCAAGTCCTTGTCATCTTGAAGGAATTAACCACTCACCCAGGTTTTGTGTGTCCAAGTACGGAGGCTGGAGAGGAAAGCTCTAGGGGAATGCAGGGAATCTCAGGCAGGACACTAAAGTTTCTTATTCAGTTTGCATCCTGTGTATGTATTTAAACATAGTTGATTTTGCCTCCCAAAATCTCATCCAGGTAACTCGGAACACATATTTTATGTTTCAAATATATTTGTACAAAGGAAAGAATCACTTCAATAAAATCTCAACATCAGATACGCACATTTGAAAGACAGCTGGGATTTATCCTCAGGGACACACAGCAGCAGGGTCCCGGTCAGTCTAAGACTGATTCCTGGTGCCGCTTTAGCAATTCCACATGCAGGTGCTAATGTTAAGGCTTTTAATAATCCCAACAGTTGGTATGTCAGCTCATTCTGTGCCTGTGTGCGAGGAACTACACACCCGCTGTGAGGCTAAAACCACAAGTAAATGGTTAAAAGTTAAAGAAGGAACAAACCAACCACTATCTCTGTTAGTTTAGTAAGAATCTAGCTTTAACAGACAGCATTACAAAACCTAAATGAACAAATTTGCCCTTTATTCATTCTCATCAATGAAAGCCAGCAAGCTAAGTCACCTATCATTGCTGCTCTGGGGCTGTCCTGGTGTGAGGCAGCATCATGCACCAGCGTTTCAAATGCCGTGCTGAAGGATTTAAGCACTCACGTAAAGTTTGACTTCTATATATTGTTTAATCTCTGAAGTAAACACCTTCATACGCATCCAAGAGGCTGCTGCTTTTAAAGGGACTTCTTTTTCAGCTGATAAAAGCATCACACACTAAAGGTGGCTTGAGATAGCAAAGTGAGATCCCCTCGGTGCCCACGGTAACTTATGTTCTGGGCTTCCCCAGGCTGACACGATTCCTTTCACCTGGAGAGATTCAAAGGCAAAGGATACCAATACCTGTAAAGCATCAGTTTTCCTTCACTTTCATGCTGCCAAGGACTCTTCCAGCCATGGTTTCTTTTCCCAACCATTAGCTCTATTTAGAAATAGACGCATGTAGGAAATCCAAAAGGACTGATGGCTATGGAAATATCCATGGAAAGCAGTAAGTCTGGAGACCTTCCTCTTGCGCAGTCTGTCTGAAGAGCTTCATAAACTTGTTTGAAATAACAAGATTTAATATCAACAAGATTTTTCAGTCAAATAAAGGAGAAAACCCCTTCAACTTAGTTGGATTCAATGTAAGTCAGCTCAGTTTAGTGAAGGGTTTCTTTACTTGCTCAGTGGCTATTTCTCAGTATCCATGTAAGGGTTATTGCTAAGATACATGAGCCAGCTACTCCTCCTACAGGTCAACACGCTGAGATCTTTCTTGATGAGAAAATGGTTCTGGGGTTTCAGAAAGTGCCAGATTTTCCAGCGCCCCGGCCTGATTGCACACTATGTCTGGAGGGAAGCAAGCATCTTCTGCTATCCCCTGCAGAAGGGATAAAACCGTGATCTCAATTGTTTGCATTCATTAAAGATCCTCCAATATATTTCATAAGAGTAGGTTCTTTAACCTCAAGGCTTTGGCCAAATTCCAACTCAATTACTGTCTACCTGAAATTCCTCCTGTTAAATTAGGATTGATGGATTTGTCTCTTCCCTTAAACTGGGGAGCAGCAGAGGCTTGAACTGCCAAGAGCTTTCTAGGCTTCAGCTTCCAACTGGCTCATTACTGGGTAAGAACACCAATACACTCACTTGACACAGGACTATGTACTGCAATTAACATCTGTTAAATGCTTCAAATATCCATTTGCAAGAAGAAATATTGGTATGATAAGCATAGCTCCACGTTGTATCCAGAAAAGGAACCTGGTAAGAGATGATGTGCAGTAACTTGTTGAGAAATGACTGACAAGAGCTGGTGGATCCAAGCAAAGGCTGAAGACCTCCTTGCAGACCACCCCTGTGTGTTAACCTCTTTTCAGATCCACCCCTTGCATAAACGGCACTTCTGCTTTTTGTAGTAGGCAGAAGTGTTTGCCATCCGATGGTTTACATGGACTGCGAATTCATTGAATCATTTCACACCTCTTGTTCTTTTGATTGCAGCATTTACTGGGGATGCTTAATTCGGGTTGCCCAGAATAACAATGAGCAGTTTAAGCATATTCTGTATTTCAGGCTCTTGATGTAATAGAATCACGGAATCCCAGACTGGTTTGGGTTGGAAAGGACCTTAAAGCTCCTCCAGTTCCAACCCGCTGCCACAGGCAGGGACACCTTCCACTAGAGCAGCTTGCTCCAAGCCCCTGTGTCCAACCTGGCCTTGAACACTGCCAGGGATGGGGCAGCCACAGCTTCTCTGGGCACCCTGTGCCAGCGCCTCAGCACCCTCACAGGGAAGAGCTTCTGCCTTAGATCTAACCTGAACTTGCCCTCTTTCAGTTTGAACCCATCACCCCTTGTCCTGTCACTGCAGTCCCTGATGAAGAGTCCCTCTCCAGCATCCTTGTAGCCCCCTTCAGACACTGGAAGCTGCTCTGAGGTCTCCACGCAGCAATAGAGCATAACAGAGTTACTGCTGCATGTCTGCCTTTTGAGAAAGCTTTCAGTGAAATATTATGCATAATTAGGGAGGATGGGATGTGGACTCAGAGAAGAAGAGAACTATTTCTGGCAGTGAAATGCTTGCCCAAGGGCAGGTCACCCCATTCCATGGAAAAGGCAAGAAGGCAGTGGAGAAGCAAATCTGCGTGTGAGATGTGCTTGGGTACCCACACCTCGGATCGTTACAGCTAGGCTGCAAACACAGGCTTTCAAATTACCTTCAGCACTTGCTCTGTCTCAGCTTCTTCGTGGTGCTGGTGCTCCCACATCAGTCACAAACCACCACCTTCCTCCCACAGAGCTCCCTGGGGTCCAAGCATCGATGGTAGTGATCCTACAGGGGCTCAGGGGACATTGCAACCCCATGTCCTTGCAGCAGGGCCTGTTGTGGGAGAAGTGTTCCAGCGGTGCATTGTTCTTGGAGGTTTAGAACCCCCCAGATAACATCAGCTGTGTTAGAAGTACAGAATTCTAAACGATGCCATTGCCATACATTCTCTAATCGCTTGTTTTTGAAAGGATGCTTTATCCCAGAACCAAGTAGCAAATTCTGCCCTATCAGAATGACTCTCTGTAATGTGTTTCGAAAGTATTTGGGTTCATTTCTGCCTACCCCTGTGGATTTCACTTCTTCAAGTTTTTCAGACTAAGCAGAGAAGTGATTGTGTAGCTTCCTCACAGTCAGCAATGTCAAATGTGTCCATACTCACTGGGACTTGTCTCAGGCAGTGGTTTCAGCATCCTATTTAGATGAGCCAAGTGTGGATTGCCTGGGAAAGGACAGCTCAGCTCCAGCTGTGCAATTCCACTCCCCTTGTGCTAGCACTGGCACTCATTTAGGCTCTGATTCAATCGCAGTGGGGAACTGATCCCACTGAAAACTTCTTACAAGTCGTCTTAGGCTTTATCCTGCTCCTTCAGTGACTTGTTGATAGCAAGAATCATAGGAAGACTTTGTGACTATGGGCGTTGAGCACACACATCCGGCATGCTTAAACATAAGCAGAGAAACATTCTTCTTAATACAACATCAGATGCAGCAGTTTCTCTATAGTAATACTTTGGAGAGAGTATTTCACACTACCCTTCAACAGAAGACAAGACAGGCATCAGTATTGCTGATGAATTTAACAGTATGAGGGGTGATTCAGCTTCATACAACATGTGAAAGAAGATGTCTATCAGTGACACAGATGAAAACGGCAACTTTGGCAATAAGGGCCAAATAAATCAGCTAAGGCTCCAAAGCCAGCCTGCCTCAAACATGGAAGTAAAGGCTATTCCCAACTCCCAGTCCCATGCTGACACCAACAGACACCAGCACACCCTCGCCTCGCTTTGTTAACAGGGATGCTCCAGAGTCTGGAAACAGCCTGATTTCCATTTCCCAATCAATGCTAGTGCTTTACAAGACACACCGGCACTGTCGATGACAGGAGCTTGTATTCGCTGACAAGCCTTCTGTGGAGAAGTTCAGTTAAAACCCCATGTGCTTGGAAATAAGGAAACATATAGAACAACTCCATCCCAACTGTCGGCTTGGCTGTATGCACAACAGATGGTGAAGGCTGAATGGTTAATGCTGTTCCTTAGCCTATTGGCCTGGCTTGCGTGCTCCAAAGTGGTTTATATTGTTTCAGAAAACGGCAGCAAGATTGTGTGATGATTTGCCACTGAGGCTTCCTTAGATGTAGCTACATATTCATGCCCTTTAGCCTCGCTGGCTGATTTGGAGCTTTTTAAAGGAGCTGATTAAACGGCTTTCCTTTTTCTGCCTTTTTTTTGTCAATATAAATATGAATGATCTCTCTGGTCTGTATCTCCCTGATTTCCCAAGAATGCCAGGCATTTTCTGGTGAAGGCATTAATTAGCAAAGGCTTGTGTGAGTGACATTTTAGTCTACTGGTACTTTCGGTGTCTGCGTAGGCAGATGAAAATGCTGTGGTATCATGGAAAATGTATATTTAACTCTAATAAACAAATGGGGCACAAATCTGGCCTCCTTCAGCGTGTTTAAGCCTGCTCCATTTCTGAACTGTTGAACCACTGCAACAAGAACTGACAGGATCCACTTAAAGCTTTGATTATGGACCCATTATTATCGTTTATACTCTTATTCGGTGCATTTATGGAGCTGATTTGGCCAGAAAGTCTGGATTTGTGTTTAATTATAAGCAGTGGGCTACAGAGATTGAGCTATCGTCATGCCAGTTCTTGAATCCGGGACTTCCTCAACCAGGAATGAAAGACAAGATGAAGTTTTCTCATTTCACCCTAGCAGAATGTCAGTTTTGCTTAACGCGGTGAAATAATACGAAAGGCTATGAGGGGAGACTTTCATTCTGCCTCTGAAATATACATATCAGTTCACCAGGATCTTAAACAACTTGACGAGAGGGGCTTTATTATTAATAAGGTATGTAAGGCTTCTAATTAAGCAGAAACCGAACCAACGTAAACTACACTCAGAACACACAAACCCATTAGGTTTTGAATTTAACAGTAAGTCATTTCTGCAAGGCCCAGCTGATTTGCTGCACCATCTGACTGATGAGTTTATTTCACTCTTACATTTCTTCTCCCTTCTCTCCTTCCTATTCTTAAGGCTGATACAACAGCAAACTCTGTTTTTCAAATCCCTGTGCTTCAATGTAGTCACTCAAACAGGTAACAAAATGCCTTTGTAGTGGCTTCATTAACTTTGGGGAAGTAATTTATGGGTAAAATGAAATGTCTGATATGAATCAAATGCTAAATTAGAACGGCACTGCTGGGCTGTAAACCCAGAGACACTAGAGAAAGGAAATGCATGCTACAGATTTCAGCAGCAGAAATGCTGAATCGCCGCTGCCCGCAGGAGCTTTTGGAAACAAGTAACTGGGTGACTGCAAAGAGACTTGAAATGCTGCCTGATGTGGAATTTGCCACACGCAGACAACTATTGAGAGGAAACCTCTGACAGGTGAAGTTGTATCTGTATCGAAGTGATGGAACTTGGCTCTACCTGTCTGAGGCAATCACCATTCAACAACTATGAGCATTGCGTGTAATTCTGCTCAGCTACATGCAGGAAACATGGGTGGCTGAAAGGGGCACAAGTGCAGCTGAAAGCTGAATTTGATTCACTGGTGTATTAATGCTTTTTCCTGCGATCTTTGAGCAGAAAATGGCTATTTCTAAATGGTGAACAACTATCACCATACAGTTAACATCTCTATTCCACTTATTCTGCCATGTTCTCATGGCTTCGTAAATCCTCACTGTTTAAGCAAACATCTAATAGTTCAAATGATCACCTCCTAATAGATCTCTCATAATCTGGAGAAAAGTAATTGTGGTTGGGGTTTTTTTTCTGTTAGACAAGGGTACCAGATGCCTTGTGACATCTCCTAAAGGATACGGACACAAGGCAAATGCTCCTCTTGAAGCTTCGAAAGTACCAACTAGGTACCAGTCCCCATATGGAATGACAAGTTATTTTTATGTACATAGCCTTTTGAAAATGCCAGCCTTAAGAGCAGCAAGTACCATGTTGTCTTATTTGTGGAAGTCCCAGGATCTGCACAGATGATGAGGATGGTTCCAGATGATCAGGATCACACAGCAAAGAAATGCACCCCTTTCTCCACTCTCAGCTGGTTAAAGTCACTGGGCTGAGCTCCTTCCATCTGCAGAAATGGGAAGAAACGATGGAAAGTTTTTATCCTGAGTCTTCCTATCTTTAGGTAAGGAAAAGATGCTTTAACTGTTGTAGCAATTCTTTTCTTCATGTATGCTAATATGGACTAAAACATACATATATTCAGGCACATCCTAAAGCAGAGCTGCTACGAGAGCCCCGAAAGCTGTTTTCTAATACATACCACAACAATCATTAAGAGGATATTATAGAAGACTGAAGCTGGGCCCCAGTAAAATTATAGTTGTAACTTATGGGAAGTGTTCTTTTTCATGTTTAAATCAAACCTCACCTATTTCAGCCTCCTTATTCCTTAGAAAGTGAAGGCGAAGCATAAATACATCAGATGAGATCTGAGACCTACACACGGGACAAAGAAGCAAAGAGAACCACAGAGGACCTCAGAAGAAAACTGTATAAAGTCAAACAGACCCATCACCTGAGCGTGTCTTTATTTGCCAGTCTATACATCGTGTTTGTCTGAACGTTATCACACGGCTTCGTTTATAACTCTCTAAGTAGAAGATCCAGGACATCAACAAAGACTGCGAGGAACAGAAAAGGAATTGGGGAATCTTAAGGAATTCAGGAACAGAGCCAAAAAGTGTGAAAGTCCAGGATTAGGTGGCCAGAACTAAGATATCAATTCAAATGGTTGACCAAGCATTACCAAACAGCAAAGCCTGTTCCATTTGGTTACGATCTAATGAATTCCAAAGGAAAGTGACAACAACTGGTTTGAAAAGTGATTTTTCCTTTTTCCCCAAATACTTCCCAGCAATGATGTTCACATGCAAAAAGCTGATTCCACAGCCACAAAATACTCCGAAATAACCAAAGGAGACCCATTCCGGTCCTCCAACTGACAAAAATACACTTCACAGTCATCAATACAAATAGAGGAAGCAAACAAAATACAAATCCACAGCTGCAAAGCTTCAGATATGCAAAATGACTGTTTTAATGTTGTGACACATCCATGGTTTGAAAATACACTAGAGCATGTTTTCATCAAACTAACACGGGGTTAAGGTTACCTGTGCTGTACAGGTAAGTGTGACTAAAACCAGCTGGTGGCATTCTGCCCTTCCCCAAAATAGTAATGGGATGCATATGCTGGAAGTCCATAGGTGAGAAACGACAACATGAAACTGAACTTGCACGCAGGAAACCCTTATGATTAATATACAGGAGCACAACAATGATAAAAGCAGGTTTTTGTTAGGGAGTAATCAAGAAAACAAACCAACGAGCATCTGACAACACATAACTGAAGACACTGTAGATACAATGCGACACTTCCGCCGCTGGGGATTTACAATGTGACACCCAATATGCAGATTCATGGCCAGAACTCCCGTTTTCACCTGCTGTGGACCAAAATGCCATAAAACACACGTCTTCATCTGGATTACAACAACAGGTTCTGACAGAGTCCTTTAACTTTAATAAGCTGCATAAACAGTTGCAAACAGTCATTTGCTCTAATTATATTACTGTCAAAATGGGAAAAAAGAGAAATATCTGAGGCTTAATTACTGCTTTTTCAGCTTAAAACTGGAGCAGAAAAGCAGTTCAAGGGATTCTGAGAATCACAGAATAGTTAGGGTTGGAAATGGCCTTAAGATCATGCAGTTCCACCCCCCTGCCATGGGCAGGGATACCTCACACTAAACCATGTCACCCAAGGCTCTGTCCAACCTGGCCTTGAACACTGCCAGGGATGGAGCATTCAACAACTTCCTTGGGCAACCCATTCCAGAATGGGGGTGAATTCAATCGCAGGCATTAGTTAAGGGCTCCGAGGTTCTGTACAGAAATCAAAGTATAGAAACAAATAAGCAACTTCAAGAAAGGCAATAAGCACTGGTATTTCACCTCGAAAAACTGGAGCAAAAATGCTTCTTCCTAAATGCAGATCATCAGGAGCATGGCTGATGACACGGCTGCAAGATACCCATGGCTTACAATCTTTGACTGAGATAGAAAAATAATTCTCTTGCTTCTGTGCCAAACAGGACTTGCAAATATAACCTATTCCCATTAAAACTGTGCTTGGCATCTTAAAAGCTTAAGGCTAGACATGCATTGAAACGTAAGGAATTTCAGATTGAGACGGTAGTTGAAAACTGTGTTATACCACACAGCTTCTACAACGAAGGGACACTGGTAGGAAATGTGCACACAAGGCAGCATGAGTCTGTTTCTGTAAGACCCGCATACATTAGACAGTTATTATACATCATCAGGACTCCAGACACAGAAAAGCCAAACCTGTCCTCAAGTGTTGCACACTTCCGATAGTTATAAAACGGGCAGAACAAGCTAATTTGACAGCACTGGCTGACTTATATTTTTGCTTTTGCTTTGCGATGGGCTTTTGATTAAAGTGCACAAAGAAATACAACTGAAACACTTTGCTACTGATACAACAATGCACAACCAGGCAGAAAAGAGGTATCTTGAATTCTCAGCTGCGAGTCACATTTACAGAAGCCTATTTTATATGTGTTCAAAGAGATCCACTATATCATTTCTGTCTTTAAGTTAACAGCAAGTCCAAACATTACTTGCCCGAAGAATTAGAAACAGACTTGGATCTTTGGTACATACCGCATGACACTACATCAGACACAGGAATCAATCAAGAATCAACAGTTGTATGAGGAGGTTTCTTGGAAAGGGGGGTGAGGAAGGTAAGGGAAATACTTTGAATCAAAGAAATGCATTGTATTGGATGGAACTGCCATTTGCAACCTCCTGTACTAGGAATAATCAGGTTAAGACACATCTTCAGTTGCAGTGCCACTGCTTACACACCAGAACTGGAGTTTCTCTACGCATTAGTTTCATACAAAAGAAAGAAGGCACCGAGTGCATCGGTGGCATACAGGCAGTATAAAAGTATGCAAGAAAATGCTACATACTGTGTATTTAATACCTTTTCAAAATGCGGTGAATGTGTGCTGTCTCTATGCAATATAATGATTCACAAATCCAATTCCTTATATCCCAATGAAAGAATGATTTAAAACGTGAAAGCCAGTTTAATAATCTTGCTGATAGCAGCACAATTCAGTATTCGCTAAGATCAGCTATTAGCTTATAGTCACCAGAAAGCAAGTTCAAAATCACCGAAGATCAAGGGAACTATAATCTATAACTACACTTCTGGGACAGAGCCAGCGCCCTTTACTCATGACAGATGTCCCATGAAGAAGGGAGAGGAGGCTCAGTTTTACCACTGCTGTTCATGCTCATAGTGCCTTTCTTTGAGTCATCCCAGAGAAACAGATGGAACTGCTCATAGGGAAAGGTACAACATAGCACGAGAGACACGTGGTTAAACCAGGACCTGAGTAAAAGGCAGTAGGTTCAGGCCCTTAGTCATTATATTAGCACTTTAGATTGTGTAACAGTGATATAGCTTGCTCATAGAGCATTTTATTCTACCTTGTTAAATCATCTTATATAAAAATAGGTAAGAAAGCTCTGTAAGAAAGTATATAGACTATATAAGGAGAAACCTCTCCTTAAAAAGCAAAGAAAGGGAAAAAATTGAATAAAAGGTTTTACTTGTTACACTTTGCCATGAAAATCACATTAAAAACAGTTACCATACACGAAACAGTACTGAGCACTAGGAACCTTGTGGTTTACTGGAAAGGACAGCGACCCAGCTGTACAGTTAGGAAAGATCATTGCTCTAGCCCCTTGTTTGTAAGTATTCCCTAAAACAGTCAACTGCTTAGAAATTCTCTTAAAATGTCACAATTATAGCAACCTTTGCTATCAATGCTTGGTCAAAGCCCTGCTCCTTGCTCGCACTACGGCCTAGGGATTACATCTCAAAGCTCTGATCATGCTTTCAGCCAATTCAAACTCCTGGTTTGGCAATGAACCAAGCATTACAAAGCAATCCACTTCAGACCCTCGGCATGCAGACAGGATTCACAAAACCTGGCGGAATAAATAACCTGATACAATGGGCAAGACTCCTGGCCTCAGGTACAGGAGAAAGAAAGGATGGCATTAATTACATCCCTGAATGTCCATGAGGTATTCCTTCAGCGGTGTGGCGTTACTGCTTCTGCTCTCCTGAGCAGGCTCTTCAGACAGGCAGCTTCTGGAGGCTTTTTGCCAACTTGACCAGTAGATGCTTCCAAGGAAGTGAATGAATTCTTCCTGCTATTAGGCTAGCCTTGCCCATTTCTTGGGCATAGCCATTTCTCAGTCTTCATTCCTAACAGGAGCAAAACTACCTGCTTTCCTGATTCCTGGCACGTTCCTCTGCATAAGGATCTTACTTCTATATTATACCACCATACGCCTGCACAGGAAAACCTGATCTGTCATGTATCAAACCAATTTATTAAGTCAATCACACCATGTTATATATGAACTAGGCTTGCTGGCATTAATACAATGATGCCGTATTCAGGTAGGCATAATATAAACAGATGCAGGTTAAGATTTCTGCGTCGCCTGCAGAAAGGAAGAAACCCTGCTTGAACTTAAGGAGGGGCAGTGATAAGTCCTTAAGGCTCAACTAATCCATGTCACTGTAGGGCAGCTGGTACTCACCCTGAGTAAATAAACATCATCTACCCTGCTTACATCTGTAAAATACACTCAGTTAGAAGCCATGGAATGCCCAGACAGACTGGTGCTGCTTGGAATGCATAAGCTCCCATAATTCACATGTCCTGGTTTCTCTGAGGGCCACAAGGCTCCAAGAGTGTGGAATTCAAGTCATTTTTGCTGCCACTGTATGAAACAGTCTCTTAGTTTACTGCTCTCGCTCTCAGATGATATCTCTTCATCAGGCACTGATTCACTGACAAGCAAACACTACTGTGCCTTTCCCCTCTAAAACTACCATCAGAACAAAGTAGTCTGAAATCCAGCTGTGATGCACTACAAAAACTGGCAGTTGAGTTAAATAGACCAAACATACAGAGAACGCTCTTGATGGCTTGCTCTAACAATGAGTTTGCTGAATGCTCCAGTTAGAATGATCACGATATTTGGGGACTGCTTTAACAGTTTTCACATTAAGTTTTAAAAACATTTCAGAAGCTGAGGAAGAGGAAAAACAATAAGAAGAGAGAATGATTAAAGAGCAAGCATGTGACAGTAGCTGGATACTTGGCTTCACACCTCCATTCATAACTGAAATCACGTTTGATGGTGCTGCAGATGCCATGCTGTAACACTGCTCTAACATACTGATCCTACTGCACTTCATCCTTCCACAATCAGGTTTACTCTCCTTTTGATGCCCATGGGCTTCCCACATTAACATTAACAGCAGGTAGGCATGCACATCAGTGGCTGAATTAAATGGATGTTTAGCTGTTACAGAGAAATCGGCTTCAGGAGGAAGTCAGTGTGCCTTATAAGCAACAAGCCAGAATTTTAAAGACTGCTTTAAACAGGCCAGATTATTTTCCTCCAGGAAAGTGGTATGATTAAGTAAAGGGCCCAATACAAGTCTCATTTAAACAAAAGGGCATTCTGCTGTTAGTTTCAAGTTGGAACAGCTCAGGCTAAAAGGCTTCCCCTCAAACCTCATTCTCTGATTTTGCTGCAGACTTTTTGTTAGGATTTGTATGCGTCAGAGCGATCTGATTTCAATTCTTACAGTAAAATGCATCCTTTGAAGAAAAAATTGTCTTCTTCTGCTTCAGTATATTAATCCTGATGGTTTGCATTCACAACAGTTTGCATTAAGATGCTTTGCAGCAGTACCTTACTGTAAGAGGTGCAGAGAGCCTCTGACATCTAAGGTCCAGTGACTGCACAGACAGCTTCTCAGGGTGCTGAGGAGTTTGCCAGAGCAAGTCATTAGGGAGAAAAGAGAATCCATCAGTAACACAAACACAAATTTTAGACAACAACAACAAATTGCTCCAAGGGTGCGAAAAATGGGAAGGGTCTGATGCTGGCACAGCATCCTGCCATGAGGAATGGCTGTGAAGAATTACAGGCGAAAGTATCTCCTACAGCCAATGCCATAAAATCTGCTTTCAGCTCAAGTACTCTCTACAATGATAAACAAGGTTCAGTTCCAATAAGAGCACACGCATTCATTCCAAGGGCTTTCCAGATTTTGCAATCTAATTAACGAGGTTAGAGGATTTTAATTGGATTTAGAAATCATGCCATATTTTTCCAGTAGCAGAACTTACACTTTGCCTAACGTCCACCTTCGCAGGGCGGTTACAACAAGGATGTCATCCTTCTGCGCAGTGATTTCATGCTTGCCTATGCTGCCCTTCACAATCTTGCCCTTAGCACAGAAAGGAACTAACCAACTTCTTCATATTTACAGCACTTTCAGAAGGCCTATGTGAAATCCGCTAAACATTAAGTCAAATAAATCATATACAGAAAAGATGCCGTTATTTTCAAGAACAGAATCTGTAAGATTGTCACTGTTCTATCGCTATTTAAGGCTACACTGTCAGGAAACAGATTCAATTCAGGGACTGTAATCTCCTCCACATGGTACATTGGCACACGGAAAAGTACTTAATTTGATAACTTCTTCCAAGTACTTACTGTACTTTTGAACAAAGGTAAACAACAAAAAGCTACGAATAAAGAGCACAGACAACTCTGAGGAAAACACAAATGCCTCTAATTCATTTCTGATGCTTTGGGTCTTCAGAAATTCTGCTCCGTGCTTAAGACCTAACTGAATGCACAAAAGCGCACTGGATGTACGAGCACTTATGCAGGGTTTCAGAAAACCATATCTAAAAGGCAGATTTCAAATACAGAAAGTATAGGTTTGCATAAAGCAGTAAGAAAAACAAATCTGAAATAAATCAAATCATAAGAATGGGATCTAGGAAGAAAACCAACATGACAGCTATTGATACTCTAATTCATACAAATCCCAGGGTGAATCCAGTTATTGGCGTGACTGGTTTTGCATGGCAAATCCATATTCCACTGCCTCAAAACTGAACATTCATTTTCATTCTTCATACATTCTGTTCCCAGCCTTCATACACTATAAACCCAAGTAAGCCAAACCTCCTTCTGTGAAGCACAGACTGGACCTGCATACCATGGGAGAAGTTACATCATCTAGAGAGATTCCTCCGTCCAAATGTGCCCAACATATACACAGAGACAATAAATCTCTACTGTGTAAATTAAGATTTTAGTGTCTTAGAAATCTGAATGGTTGGATGTAAAATTCAAGCAGTGCAACCTCCAAACAGAAAGCCAAGTCATGACACAGTTTAGTTTAGTTTGGTTCTGTAAGAGGTTATTTGCTGCACCTTCCAAACTGACTTCTTCATTTATTCAGTGGTGGTGGTAAGTATATTCTCCACTGGAATTAATTTGTTCAGTTCTTGCTGTGTAAATACTGTACATCATTTCATAAAGCAAAACCTGTACAACCATCAAGAGACAACTTTTGGCTTTAAGAAAGAGTATCCAAATATCCACAAACAGAATGAGTAAAAACACTTCCACACCCATTAAAAAATCGCTATTGAACAGCGTCGATGTCTGTGTTTCTATGATACGGAAAGCTGAAAGGATTGGGAAAATCTGAGCATTTTCCTTATGCATATAAAATTCATGTTGGTTTATTAAACTCTACACTCAATATTACATTGCACAAACTGAGCAACAAAAAGGACTGAAAGAGAGAACCTGCACTGTATTACTGCAAGACCATTCCTGGTTAAAGACAGTTTTTGCATTACCTGTAGTTAGTAAACAAAGCTTCTGTAAATGAAGCAGCAGCGCAATACCAGGGGACAAAAACCCGAAGAGGCCTGTAATAACGTTTTAAATCTCTAAATCAATAAAACCTGAAAGCCTGGCTCTGCAAAGAAACCCCTCCAAAGGCACCAAATTAACCATGAAGTGGAATTACAGTGTCTATTAAAAAGGACTTCATGAAATTGTTAATCAGTGTGAGAACGTGAGACCCACGTGATACATCTTTATTGTAGAATACTCACGGTCTCGATCTCACTGTACTTGACTGTCTGTATACCCTAAAGCCAGGATTGTTTACACGTATTATATAGAAAATCAAGAGAAAAACACTTGTCCTAATGAGAATGCTCTAGGCTATCACTAATTCTCTCAACACAATCCAAAATTTCACCCTTCTAACCACCAAGTCCTACACCAGTCACTGAGATCCCATATTAGTAAGACATCACCATCATTTAGAAGAAAAGAAATCCCTTGCTTTCCATACAGCAACAATTAAATGAAACTTAGAATTACACAGAAAAAGAGTGCTTGAATTGGGAAGCTCTTTAAAAAAATGTTTTCCAATAATCCACAGCGAATATAACATGAATTATATTCATCAGCCAGTAAATTAGCGTGATTCCCACTAACGTATCTGGGACAAATAGGAATCTCAGAACCACTGGTATTCCCCCAATTTCCTCGGAAGCCATGAGGGTTTATCTGACGGCAAGCTTGCTTGGGATACTGTGGCTTCTCAATCGTCATTAGAAAGCTGTGTTTCCCAACGTGAACATAAGCAAAGCAATCTTCTACTTTGAGTGTGAACATTCATTCAATTGCTGGCAAATCTCTACAAAAATAACTCACTGAGGGTTCTCTTCTCCAAGAAGAAAGGTAAAAACTCCTCGTCTGTTTTCTACTTCCAACAAATAGCATATGGTATTCCCTAAAACAGCTCAGAAGAGATTCAAACGGATACCTATTTCAATCAAAGCCACAGCATTTTGCATTCAGGCAGAGTAGTTCATCTGCTGCTACTTCCTTCACGTCTCTCAACCTAGCTTCCGACTGCTGACATCTTAAAGAAACTCGTATCAATTTGTTTAATGAAAAGATATTTTAGTGAAGTCGTGCTCTATGAGCTTCCTACACTGGAATACACGAATACAGGAAGTGCTTTCAACAGAAAGTTACATAGTTTTACAGTACAACCTGTCTAAGGAGATTTGGAAGGGACCAAACTACTGGTCTCTTTGGATTAGGCAGAAGTACAGGCAAAAGGGAAAACCCCAATTTATGCCATATATAGAGCTCGTTCCTGTCACAGATTGAAGAAACATGAGTTTGATGCCAAAGTTCACCTGTTGCCCAAATGCTAAGACTTTTCAAACCAACTGCGTATCAAAAAATGAGAACTTATTTGTACTCAGCTCCTGGAAAGAAACTCAGTGTAAACCAACAGTATCGAAATATTTGCTATATTATCAAGTCTTCTCCACCGGTGGGTTTTAATTTTGCTCTACAGGTCATTCAGTTATCCTCAAAGTGCAAATTATTGACCTTTAATCTGAACACAGGCAGGTCGGAAGCTACAGTGTTAGAGCGATACAAAAATTACACAAGGAGGAGCTTACATTGATTTGGAGAACCTTATGTAAAATGTTTCTGAATCCAAAACCACAAAACAAACCCAAACAAATACAGCATCAGGTAGATGGGAGAGGGACCACTAACGTATCTGTGTACAACAAGGCTTCTCTGTCACCGAGGAAGCGTACGTAGGACTCTAAGTGAAGATTAGCTATTAAATCCCGCCAGTTTGCATGTTGTGCATTCTTTATGATGGAATGTTGACCTCAGCTTTCATTTTTCACTTCCACAACGAATCTGTTGATTGTTACCAGGGATGATCATCTTCTGGAGACCAAAATCTCTTAGAACCACGACTGCACTTTGTGCCATCCGTTACGATTCTAGTAAAGTATGCCATCTACATACTTGCTGTCCTTTAGATTCTTTCATTTCAGTCCAGTGATTGAGTTCATCTTCTCCTGAGCTGTTGAGACCTAAGGAAATCCACCCTATCATCTCTTTTCGCTTCATGCTGCGCTTATTATACACAGACAGTATGAGTGTCACATCTGAAAGCTGAAACAGTGCCACTTGGAAAACAAAGGTTTCTTTGTATACTGGGTTTGGCTGTCCTCGGCGGATTGACGTTTTGCATTTGGACATCTCTTGCCCCATCGAGTTCAGCAGTGTTAACTTAACATACGTATCTACAAAATAAATCATATTGTGGAACGTCAGATTATCTCAGAACCAAAGTTTTTGAGAACGAGAGGTTTACAAGACACAAGGATATGGTGTATACCAGGCTGACTGAACACAGCTTAGTCTAGACACACGGAAAGGTGACAAGTAAGCAAAATATTACAAACACACTAACAAATTAATCAGCTTCAGTACTATGTAAATGGGTTAAGTTAAAGGTATACCTCATAATCCTCTTCCCATCAACCCCTCTTATTTGTACTGAACAAACTTAAATTGCATTAACACTTAGCAAGCTCCAACTAGCCACAGCACTGTGAAGCATACCACTGAACTTCCAGAGAATAGGAATAAAGAAAATGGAATGAAGGCAACTAATGAAGATTAAAGAAATAATGTTGGTAAAACAGCCAGAATGAAATGCTTAAGAATAATCTCTGCATGGATGTGGCTCTCACTTTGGACTTTTCAGTTTGAGATATTTTAAAGACCTAAATGTAGTAAAGTGCATTTAAAGGTGGAAGTTTACACGATACAACCCTATTAATTTGTACCTTCACGAAGGAATACATTTAATACACCTTTAAAGAGAAATAAGGTTTTGCATAATTCGTACACTGCTCTTAGGAGGTACATTTAAGAAGCTGATGCAGCTGGGGTTAGCACACACTGGGTGTTAGTATTTGGGTAAAGCTCTACTTTCATTTGACTAGGATGGCACCAAGCCATGCTCCAGCAGGATGTGTATTCCATGAAGTTAACTCATATTCTAAGAAATATAGAGCTGTATAAAACAATCTGGTGTTTCATTCTTTATATCTGTCATGTTCATGTTAATGAATAATAGTATTGGAAGACTGGAGTGATTTTATGTAGATTTGATGGAAGATTTCTGTAAAAAGAAACACAAGGAATATTTTCACTTTGCAGGTACACTGAAATCCCAACATCCATAATCAGAGATAAACGCAGCTGGTACATTACAGAGTGCCACAAATAATAAACATATACTTTCATAAACCAATATGGTAGGCAGCTGTGCATAGCTTTACTGCTGGCAAGTTTTCTTTTGCATGAAAAAGACAACATTCAATTAGTTGCTTCAAGAACTCACCTCGGATTATATAAACCTGTCCACCTATCAAGTGTTTTAGACAACAGAACAGTCCGTCTGACAACGGGGGGTGGAAAGCAGTAAAAGAAATAATGACCAGATGTCAATAGTTGGGTGAGAGAGGATCAAAGGTTAAAGTTTAAGAGGAAACACTATTCCCTGGAGTGGAAGAACACAAAACCTTAGTAGCATAGAGCAGAGAAAGGATCGAACAAAAGGACTGCTGGGTAAAATTTAATGAAATGAAACTTTTTGTACAGTTTTTGTGTAATCTTTAACAAAAATTACACTTCTTACATAATGGAATACCTTAGCACTGATAGCTACTGGATTCTACAGCACACTCAACATAGAAAGAATCATGCAAATGACTAGGCAATAGAAGACTGGGTAAAAAAAATCACTGTAGCTTTTATCAAACCTTATGCTTTTTCATGCAAACTCCAGCATATTAAGAAAAACTGCACACAGTAGTTATACTTCATATATAAAAAGCAATAAAATGAAAAATCACTGAACTGAAAACTAAGCTGGTTTTGCCCTTAGCTTTTATAGTTTCATATATTTTATTGTAATACTTCAGTTCTTGAATAGTGACAGACTTGGGCACAAGAATGATTCTGATCTCATCTCTAAAAATAGCTGAGGGATGCTTACATCTGAAATTCAGCTCCGGGCCTCTATTTAAAACGTAAAGATCTCACTTGTTTGAATCCATGTATTTATGGATTTAATGTGCATGTGCATGCATACACACACATTCATTTGATGTGCAAAAGCTCACACCCCGTTTCAACAGCGTTTGGAAGAATACTAAGAAGCGTCTTTTTCTCAGACAAACTATTAACTGCCACACAGAGAAACAAAGACACGTATCTCTCTTCACAACAAGTCCTGACCAAATACTTGCCTGCTCTAAATATTAAGAACTTAGCTATCTGTAGGGATTCTACAAAGACAAGCATAAGCCACTACTGTTTCTTCTCTAAGGGAACACATGGTCCCTTCTCTCCCATTCATTCCTTCCTTCCCTCACTCCAGTATCCTTGTGCCTTCTTGGCTCTCCCCATCTATTTCTATGCTTTGTCCCAAATAGGTGACTCTGGGACAGCTACCTAACTATATGAAAGTATTAGAGATTCTTTCACTTTCCTTCTCCGGCCACGTTAACAAAGTCTAGCTCCATCAGCGTGAATAGTATAGAGAAAGCAAAGCAGAGTTAAGGCTGAGCCAAATGTAATAACTGAATAGAAGAAAACATGGGTCAAGAAAGGAAGAGGAAAGCACCAGTCTCAAGTTGTTTGGCTTACTTCCTGAACTCTGAAGACAAAGTGAGATGTGCAAACCACTTACAAAGTGTTGGCAGCCTGCTACATAATCTAGTAATGCCAGATAATCTGCTAGTGCCATACAAATCTGGGGATTAAGAAACAGAAGGGCTAAAACCTGAGCCCTCAACTGAAACCAACAGGAACAGGAAGGTGTGTCTGGCTACAACTTATGTCCATCAATCAGCCTCATCATGTAAAAACCAATACAAAATAAATGTGATACAAGTTCATTACAGAACTTTCTCAAGCTATATCAAAGAATTAGACAGTATAAACATTCTGTGTGTGACATGCCATCTGCCTCCAATTTAGAAGTATATAGAGTTCACAGATATTTCAGACAAATGTATTTTTGAACAAATGCTTGAGCACACAATTCAAGTCCTTTCTGATGGTGAATATTCCTTCTGCACAAAATGCCAAAGGTCTCAATTTGTTTCTCTGCTGTCTTCACTGACATTCCCAAGCTACATACATAACCACCACTTCTACAGAGGCATAAAAGCAATTACAGTCTGCAGTATCAACTCCTCTAGGAAAAGCAGTAAGTGCTCAGAATGTTTATATTACCATTAGCTGGCATGTACTTTCTCTTTAAATACTAACTTTTTATTCTTGGCCTGTGATGCGAGGCATTAGTAATTTAGCAATTAATCATTATGATAAAGGTAATTTATTAGTCAGTCATCATGAAAAATTTAAACAGTCTTGTCAACTTACAATTAATATTTTGAAGCTGAGATTTTTGCTATTTCCCGACTGACTGGAAACATCAAACATGAAACAGATTAGTTGATGATTGCTCTATTTCATTTTGATTGGGTACGACTAAATGATAGGATTGAAGACCTGGCTACCAAGAGCCCCACCAGTCCAGAAGCATTAGGATGAATAAAGATTTTCACTCACTGGGTGGTCTGTTCGCTGCCAAGTTTTTGAAGTGGCTGCCTTTTATCACTTCTGCTGATAATCTTCCAGTCGTAGCGTTATAAAGGAGGCCAAGGAGGATTTCTGGAGCTGAGCCGTGTACCAGAGACTGACAAGAGGAGGTACTTTCGCTGCAGGACACTTCTGACATGCTCATTTGAGAGTCACAACCCTAGAAAACAGACACAAAGTTCAATGTATTTTGTGGAATGATGTTACTGGGAAGTCAATTTTTAGAATCATGCATAGAAAACTAGGAAAGCAACTTAGTAACAGAAGTTTCATTCCATCACCCAATAAGGAATGTACACCCTAAATATACACTCAGTTTGCACATGTTTGTCCCTGCCCATGGCAAGGGGTTTGGAACTAGATGATATTAAGGAACTAGATGATCTTAAGGTCCTTTCCAACCCTAACTATTCTATGATTCTATGTTGAAGCTAACAAAGACTGAAGCAGTCTGGAATAAAAAAACCCCACCATTTGTGTTTCTTTTGTTTCATAATTCAGGAGAAATACAAGCAAAAGATGAAGAGCAGCCTTTGTGGTCCCTGTTTACTTCAATTGCTAAGGTAGCACCTGTAACATAATTTGTCAGCATCCTGCAGAACATTAAACACTGGGTTCTTTTACTTTCCCAAACTGGAAAACACTAGTGGAACGTTGAAGATAATAAAATTCAGGAAATTCTTATTCCTCTCTTGTAAAGGTTATTCTCAAGACTGAGAATTTATGAGCAGCAAAACAACAGAACACATGCACATAGAAAAATGCACTGTCTAGAATAAATTAGCTCACACGGAATTGAACTGATCCAGAGATATGGAACTGCAATAGACCCTTTGTCTTGGGTGGGAAAAGAAGGATGCCATCCTGAAGCTCGGTAAGTGATGCTTTAATTCCCACCTTGGAAGCTTCCAAACAAATTCAGCTCTCTCATGCATTCTCACCACATCCTGTCTGTGACGGGAGCTTCTGATACTCATTTTAATCCCTCATTATTTGCCTTAGAAGAAAAATATACTTTCTTTACGCTGTTACGCTAGTCATCCCCTCATGGTTCTTGCTTTCACTTCTTGCTTTCAAGCACTGGCACATAGAGTTGTACTTCTGAAAACAAGGAACTGGACAGAACCTTGCCAATGGCACAGCAATTTGCTCAATAGCTGAGAATAGACTTTTGAATTACCAAGACAGCCCTTTAGGATTTACATCCCCCTCAGAAAAGGGGTAATTTGGATCCACAGATTTTTCAAACATGGCTTGAATCGTTTGGGAATCTGGCAGCATTCTCCCAAGGAGTCATGATGGGTTTGTGAAGCGGATTCTTCCAGATTCCAATTGTCCCTATCATTTCCAGCAACAGCTGACATGGGCACAAATGCTCATCAAGAGAAAAGTTAACTTTGAAAGCAAGTAACTTCATCTGACACATAGATCTCAAATGCGTTAGAGTCTCAAATTATAGAAGACACGATACCTACAAGAAGAAATTATGAACCTACAATAACATCCTTCACACTGACATTTTAACTAGTTCTTCTCAATAGAGTATTTCCAAGAGGCTGGGCAGAAGGTTCAGTAGCAATCCAGTTCCTCATTAATAAACATTGTTGGTAGTAAATGTATTCTTGCTATTAAAGAACCACCTCAACAGAATTCCCTTAGGTCTCAAATTTGACTGTGACCATGATGCAAGTCCACAAAAAAAGACATAACATAGAGTGAGCAGCTGGGTAATGCTCTCCCCACCCGAAAACCTCAAAGGGCTTTGACATCTGTACCAAGAGAAGGTGATGACAGCACCCTTTCCTGATGGCAATGTACCTATACAGTTTACTGATGTTCGAACAGGGACTCCGTCTAAATAGGTTGGTGACAGAGTTAAGCTGGTCACAGTGGGTATAAGAAAGACTTTTAAAGGGCTAGAAACAGTAAATAGTAAATGAGTGATGACTGAGTGGGGATGAATCCTGAAGCGTACCTTGAAGGAAGAGAAGTTTCAAGGCCAGGTTGGATGAGGCCTTGGGTGGCATGGTTTAGTGTGAGGTGTTCCTGCCCATGGCAGGGGGGTTGGAACTGGGTGATCTTAAGGTCCTTTCCAACCCTAACTATTCTATGATTCTATAAGTAGTTTCTGTGTGATTTAATAAAGAAGGGGCAAAACAACTGAAAAACGAAACAAGCGTGATATTACAAAGTTACATAAGGATGGGCTAGGAATATCATTCCTTTCCAGCAGAATCCTGAGGGGATGGACAAGGACAAGACTATGTATGTTAAGGCCAGAGAAAACAATCTGACCAGCTGAATGGTGGGATGAAAAGACCTCGGGGATGCTTCATATCTGTAAGTGGATGGAAATGCAACTCAGCCACTGTACCCTAGAACTGCTGCACAGAAAGAATTGGTAGGTGCAGTCTTGATGGAAATCTGAAGAGAAGGTTGAACTTCAATGCGTTACTACAACAATTTCTAAACCAAAACATTTTGCCTTTTGTTTTGAGACAGGTGGCAGGTTTGGAAGAAGCAAAAGCATGTTTACTCCTTGGTGTGTAATAAACTTAGGAATCCCCTTCTACCAAATGCTGCGGTGACAAAAGTTTAATGGCATTAAAATAAAGCAGCCAAATTCACTGAAGAAAGAATCTAAACAATATTTGTTTTCCATTTCACATAAAATATACTCCAAGCCATTCAGTTTCATACTGGTCTAAACATACTTTAAAGAATACTCTGCTTTTCAGTTATGAACTGGAAAATCCTAATAGAAAAGAAAGTGAGACATTAAGAAGAAAATGAAGCAGTGGGGTGTGAAGCAGCTTGGAACACAGGCTGATGTAACTGGGTAAACCCAGGGTTAAATGATATAAACCAATGAATAGTTTCTGCTTCTATGATAAGGTATGAAATACAATTTGGAGGAAAGCAAGTAAAAGGCATGAAAAGAAGGGGAAGGTGAGGTTGTATTTTGTCAGTTTTCTTTTGGAAGAAAACAGGTGGTCTTAAGAGGAAGAAAAGGAGAAACAGGAATCAGGGAAGGCAAAGAGCTGAAATCAGCAGGGCTCAGATCAATAACTGAAGAAAGTCTTTTCATTGCACAATGAAGGTAAGATCAGGGATACTGAGTATTATCAGATGTCTTCTCAAAAGTATTTTCTCCAAGTACAGAGTTAGTTGTTCACGTTGTGGAAATCCATTCATTGTTTTATGTAAGGCATTCCGTGATGATCATAGAATCATGACTATTGATTGGTAAGTAGCCTGATGTTAACCCTGTAAGATGAATCAGAATTCAATAATAACAGGTTTTCAAGTCTGTTGAGAGGGTTTTTTTCCTGTTTTGAGTACAAATTCAAGAGGAGAGCTAACAAACTTAACAAGAAAAATTAAGGGAAGAAGTTACATTTTTACCTGCTCAAAACATAAGCTTCAAATTGTGCCAAACTGTCAAATATTAACACTGGAATTGCTAATTGGTACAACAAGAATATAAACTTAGCTACAATGAAGCTTTCATCTCATGACAACATCACAGTGCTACCAGATGCTTTTCATCTCCTCACAGATCTGCATTCAATCTATCTGTAACTCCATCTGCAGAACACTCTGATGCTGTAGCTTCAGTGTGGGAAACAGAGTATTTAGACCAAAATTACTATTTGAAATATTCTGTCTACCTCCGTTTATTTTCATAAGTCTTCCTTCTCTTCCTCTATAAACACTGTGTGTATTTTAATAAGCAGGGCAAAAAAGGGACTAAGGTTCCCTAATTGCAAATGCTTTTCAAGGTCAGTGAAGCACCAGAATAGCCCAGTAAGAACTGCAGTAAAACCTTAAATGCACAGTTTTAAGAACTTAGATGAACTGTCAAGGTATTGATGATCTGGCCACAGCGCAAGGAATTGTCTCTTGAGTTTGTCTCCAGGATATTAATGCTAACTCTCTAACCTATTTTTGTCAATTTAGCCATAACAACAACAACAGCAGCTATTAACAGGAAATACAAGTGAACAAATATTAAGCAAAGTCTATTCCAAATATTTGGTTCAAATGCAGTAAATCACATTTCTTCAGCTTTTCCATTTCCAACACAAAGCTTTGTGCAGAGGACCTAAACATCCCCCTTATGCACCACAGGACAGCGCTTCAATACAAAATCAGGTGGATTTTATTTGATCACCACTTACCAGAATCACTGCTTTTCACTGGATTAGAAGAGGAGTATGTGCTATTCTACAAAACCTTAGTTACTAATTTTCCAAGCTACTGTCATCCTTGGTGACTTCTTCGCACATATTATGTGGGGAGGAAACATCGCTTTCAAATAAATATGTAATAAAACCATTCCCATTAAGTGGTATTTGGGTTTCACATGTTCCTATTGTACAAAAGTTGGCAATCAAAAAAGAACACTCTTTTTTTTTCCCTAGTGCCAATGGAAGTGAACACACACAATGCATCCTGTCAGACCTGAACCCATAAGGATTTTCAATAATCTTTTTCTTTGCCTTCTTACAACATCGAGAATCCTCTATTTCCAACAATGATAATATATGTAAAACGTACTTATTTGTCTTCCTTCACCAAAATTCCATGGAAACAGGGTATTTGTTACTTACATATTCATGTCCTACTGTTATTTTTCTATAGACTGAAGTTCTGCTCCTAAACTCTGCACTTAAGCCAACTGGAGTTAATCACAGGGAATAATGTGGCCATGCTCTGAGGGCAGTTAAAAGTTCATTTTCCTCAATGCACAGGTTAAAATCATGCCTCCACAGGCTTACGAAGCAAGACCATCTGATTCTCTTGGCTTTTCAAAATACACACAGGAAAGATGAAACCTTGCTGACAATCCTTCAGCAACAAAAATCTGATTCACAGCATGTTACTTGTCAAAATGCCTCTCTCAAATTCTAAATGTTAATGTTATACCACTAATCTCTTCAAGAACTTTTTTTGCACATTACTTTCTTCTACTTCTGTATCAATATAACTGAGAGGTTAGGGAAGGGAATCTGAATCCCATAGGCGAAAGAGAGAACTGAATCCAGGTCTCCAGCATTTTAGATAGACGTATTTCTCTCTCTTAATCATCAGTGCTGAACCCTGAAGCTACTTTAAGGCAAAAGCTTGCTGAGGTGATGAGAGCATCCAGGCATCAAACAGGCTCCAGACCAGCTCTTAGCCTGGAGCCCATCCTCTGCTCCTGCTCTGTGAGCCAGGGAGGAGGAGAGGAACAAACCTAGAGGCTCCACATCCCTCATTAGTGGCTAAAGCACTCAATGCTTTCTAACAACATGTTTCAAAGCTACAATACCTCTGGGAAAAAAAAAACCAAACAAGATAATTCCTGGGAAGGAGAACCTAAACCACCTGAAGTCAGCCCTGAAAACACAGGGATGTGAAATCATTAGGAATGTCAAAGAATGGAGCTCTATAATGTTGAATTCTGGCATCCAAATCCCACTTATGCGCTAAACTGGACACTTTGATGCTTTTGCAAAGATGTCAGCCTCAGGTCCTCATCGCTTCTGCTTCTGTTTCCACTAACTCACAGAAGAGCTGTAAGGATCGAGACTCAAACCAGTTCCTTATATTAAACAACTGATATTCCTTTTGTATGCTGATACCTACAGGACATACCAACTGTTTGTTTCTAAAGGTAGACCTCAAGGGTCACACGATCCTCAAATTAATATGAATCAATATTTTACATAACGAGGCCACAGCCTTCTTTAAAGGACAATGCTCTGTCCAGATGGAGTTACTCTCTACATTCCTTAGAGAGATCAGTGGTAAATAATTTCATTTTTCTCTTTTATTATGCTCTTTCAAACTAGTTAAAAAGATTTAGTGATCAAATTAAATGACAGATTAAGTAACAGTTCTTATTACTAAGACTAATAATAACATTTAGTAAAGATGCTCCAATTAACAGAATGCACATTTAAGTAGAATGCACATTTTTATTCCTGTACTTAACACTTTACAGCACTGATGTCTACGCCAAGTTAAATCACAGACATTAAAGGAAATATTCAAATGAGTTTTTCCTTATGCAACTTGATTTTAGGAAACAAACAGAGTTATCCTGGGGGGAGTGGCGTGCTTTAAAAATTACCAGGATTTCCTAGTCACAAATTGAAATTTGAAACTCCTTAGCAAATAGATCCATTCTATATGGATTTTATTCACATCCAGTATAGACTTATTCTGATTATTAAGCTATTATTAATGTCGTTGAAAATCAAGATTCCCTTTTCTCCTCAGAAGCTTCTGCTTTCACTTGTTTTTTACTCTTGAGGGGGAAAAAAACCTTCTGGATACAGAATTTTACAAACCACGTTGTTTTCTCACAGATGAAACATGGGAAGATGGAGATGAAATGAAAAGTAGTAATTCCTTAATTCACTACAATCAAGGGACTAAAACCTTAAGAGTTCTATGCGCAGCTTTAACTTACTGTAGATACTATCATGTACAAACCTACAAACCTCCCTTAGATACATGATGATACTCACCCCATTTCAAAGTAATTTAATATTAAGAATTAAAACCTTTGTGGGGTTTCTAAGAACAATACAGTATTACTGAATCAGGTTTGTTCTCAAACTTTAGGATACCAGAATTATGTCATAAAATTAAAACTTTAAAAAATAGCAAGTTTTAACCAAAATTCCTCTTCTCTAAAGGATTTTGACCAAGTTCACAGCAAGGTTTCTGTGTTGCTTTCCATATTTCGTGAGAATTTGCTATTAGCAATTTGTGTCTACAAGTTTTTAAAACGATCAGCTCTGCACAACAAAACATTAAACCTCTATTGAAAGGGAAACATTTAAAGGGTTTTATAACTTCTTCTTGACTACATTTAAACGACTCCTTCGGCTTCCTTGCCTCATGACAAAAGGTCATCTAGTAGTTTCATAGACTTCACAGGCTTGAAGTTCGCAGAGCACACCCGAGCAGTAGTGGGGGCAAACCTGGAAACGAACATACAAGGGAATTCACAGCATTTACAAAAGTGCTGCTTTTACATCACAAAAGTCTACCAGCTTTTTATACTGCCATGAGCAAGGAGGGAAAGAGGCCTTTTATTATTGCATTCTGTTTTCTGAGATAAGACACGTAGCATAAAGAAACATTCAAGCACTAAAAGCTGTTAGATGTCTGCGCTGGCAATTTAGTTGAGAACATCTGACACAAAATGCAGACGTTTCAACCTGCATTCCTGAGGAAGCCACGTTAACAGCTCCTACCCAGACCCACTCCCACCTCCCCCTCTCCTTACTCCTGTCAACCTTGTAAGACCACGGAGATGTTACTATGGGACAGCTTCCAAGGCCACAGACTTCTTTAAATGACAATGTGCTGTCCAGCCGCAGTAATTCTCTATGCTTGTTGGGGAGATCAATGGCAAATAGTTCTATTTTTCTCCTTTCTCTCTTGATTATGCTCTTTCAAACTGGTTCAAGAGAAGAAGATTCAGCGATCAAGCAGCAGGCATAATTTATGAGTAGTCAATCTATGGACTAGTATTTGATTGCATAAACATTCATGCAATTATTTTTCACTAATCCATAACATTAAAGATATGTTTATAATGCCTTTGTCAGTGGAACTACTTGCGATTAACAGTTCACCCAGCTCTATTTTGATCTGCTGGTGGTACCCCTTTTGATTTGTTCGGGTCACGTTTAATCTCACGATCCGAGAGGTTCAACACGTGCTGGCTGTTGAAAGGGATCTGCTTCAGTTCTCAGCGCTATCATACACATCACAAAGAAGGGCAAGAGTTGGATTCTCCTAGTGCCAGCTGACAGCTGATTAACCTAAATCAAAGGACAGGAGCTGTGAAAGATGCTGCACAAGGTCAGACAATATGAAAGCCAAGCCTGACAAGAGGCTAACTCACTAAAACTAAAAGGATCCCTTGCTAAAGACAACCTACGAACAGAAATGCTTATCTGATACCAAATACAGGCTGCTTGAATATACAAAGGAACTGATTACCTGGAGATCTAGTTTAAAATGAATAATGCTAATGAAGAACATTTACGTTACACTGCAAAACCCAGGAGAAGAATCATCACCCAGTAAGTAAATCAAGAACTAAGAAGTTCCACAAACAAGTTATAAACCTTCAGAGTAATAACTTCATCTGTTTGTGCAATGTCTCTAATTGGAATTTCCCCCCGTGGAAACAAATGGGAGGAAACCAGTACACAGCTTTTGCTGAAGGGTGCTCAAACCTGCAAACAGAACGTTTCTGTGTTTTGCCTTTTGCTTGGTTACTTGAAAGATAGTTACAAAAGTGAGAAGATGTCTGTGTGTACACATGCATGCAAACAATTCAGATTATTAACAAACAGAACAGTCAGGAAATTCAGTTAACTCCAAGGGAAACAGGTACTTCATCTGGATTCCTGAGTTAAAGAATGTATCTCCACTGAAAGAGTTGATTGAAAAGGATTTAAACAGTCTGTAACCTTCAGAAGTGGAAATTTCATGCTAGTGACAACTTTGAAAACCTTTACTTGTAACTACTACAAAGCCACTGTTGGGAGATTCTCAGTATGCGTTTACAGTATGATTATCTTCCTTACTGCCCTTTAAAGCTGCAGGCCTGGTTGGGAGAGCATACTTACACCACAGAGAATCACAGCCTGAGAATCTCACAGATACCTGACGAAACTCTTGATTTTTCTAGTTTTTTATATATATATGTAAATATATAAGCTTCTTCCATTTTATTTTTGTAAAGTTGATCAAACCCAGACATATAATTCTAGACAATATGCTTGTCACTGATGGACTGGCTTTCTAAGGAAAGAGAGTATTGCTCAAGAGAGTTACTTTGATTTAATCTAGAACAGTTATTCACAGCCTCTCATTTGACTGGGGACATTTTGGAGACTGAAAAGCATCATCCTATCCTCAATATAGTAATATCATGTCTGAAACACAGTGCATAAACTAACATATACCAGGTGATAACCATTGTCCTCAAAGTGGAGAGTACACACATGTGTGCCCAAGAGTATTTTTATACATGCAGTTCATAAATGCCTTCACTCAAAAACCTGTAATTAAAATAATGCTCAGACACTCGGGATATTTACAGCAAAGACATAGAAAGGAATCCTTTATGCACTTATGATTGCCTACACGATCCGGTCTTTGTTATGAGGAGCACATCTGGGAGTTCGTTATGTTACAAATGGAGAACGTTACAGAAAGAAAGAAGATGACATTGAATTCTTCTCCACTGTAAACATCTTGTTACTGACAATACAGCATGAACAATTCCCAGATGTGCTGAGCAGGAAGATGGATGCTGCGGTCACCCAAATTCCAAGATCTGGTAGTTCCAAAACCAACCAAAAAATGAAACCCATGACTGACTGTTGCCCTCCTATACCCAAAAAGCAACCTCTGGGATGGTGAAGAGGATTACGCTTGTTTCTCTGCTCTTTTCCAAACAAATTGCACTCAATAAACTGCTTATACGGTTTTATAACCACTTCACACTGGAGGCTGTTGTTCACTGTCAGGAAAATTTCTTCAGATGAGAAGAATGAAGAACAACTAAAAACAGGCCCATAGAGACTTCCTGAAGAAAAATAAGCATCAAAACTGATTCTAAACTCCAAGGCAAGTGAACAAAAATTGGCCTGCCATTGTACTAAAAGGAAAATATCTCTGAAAGCATCTTCCTAAGCAAACTACACACATGCAAAACCCCAACGCACACACCTTCTAGGAACTTTGGATCCAACGGCTCATTTCTATCAAATCAAAGAGGGAGACAGGCTCAGGTAACAGTGACATGCACTTTGGCTAGCCCTTATTGGTCCTGTTTCCTCCTCACTCAAACATGTGCTGAACTTGGAAGAAGGAGTGTGATAAACATAAGAGAGCTGAGGAGGAATTCCCTGTTATGTGGGAGAACTGCAGATGGGAATAATAGCTGCTAATGCATGACATTATACACAATGTAGGAAGGTGAGGAACAGGGTGACATCGAGTGAGGAAGGCTTCTGAATATACTTGTAAATTTGAAGCCATGTGTAGCTTTGAAACTTATTTAAGGAGCAGCCTTCCAGTATCTGAAGGGGGCCTACAAGGATGCTGGGGATGGACTATTCATCAGGGACTGTAGTGACAGGACAAGGGGTAACGAGTTCAAACTGAAACAGGGGAAGTTTAGATTGGATCTAAGGAAGAAATTCTTTACTGTTAGGGTGGTGAGGCACTGGAATGGGTTGCCCAGGGAGGTTGTGAATGCTCCATCCTTGGCAGTGTTCAAGGCCAGGTTGGATGAGGCCTTGGGTGACATGGTTTAGTGTGAGGTGTCCCTGCCAATGGCAGGGGGGTTGGAACTGGATGATCTTAATCCTTTCCAACCCGAACTATTCTATGATGTCCACTTATCCACATTTTAACAACAACCAGACCTGCAGGCCCCACTCCTGTGAGCATGCCACTGTGCTTGAAAGGCACTGAACTCCCTGGTCTGCCTCTAACTGCATTGCACTGTTTTAGCTTTAACCACACTGCCTTGTTTTAGCTTCACGCTGCTTTGTGTATGGCTTTAAGGTGTAACTGCAGAAATACTAAACTTTAATACTAAAACCTAATTCAGAATTTACAATGTACCCCATTGTGGATTTTATAATTGTAAAAACCCCTGAACAACTGGATCTCTCCAAACTGAAACAACACTTACCTGCTTCTGTTAAATTAACTCCTGCCCAGCACTTAGGATGAGTTGGACATTCAGATTGTCGGTTTACTCCAGCGAAAGAACAGTTAAAAAGGAGTATGACCAATGTGCATAAATAGACTCAGAGGCAAACACCTGAGAAGGGTAAGAACTAATGACGCTCAAGGACCATGCTGGCATAACAACAAATGGTAAGAAATTGGCCGTGAAGAAATTCAGGTTAGAAATGAAACGGATGAAAATTCACCAGAGGATGACCTGGCTGTTTGCATGAACAAGGGCTTGAATTCAAGTGACCCAGGATGCCTCGCACTTCCAGTCATACATCCTAAAAACACAATGCATTTTAACGCTCTTGCAAAATAACTATATGTTACATGCTGTTATAAATCTGCTCATCAAAAAAAAATTATATAGGCTATAAATAATAATAGAAAAATACCTATGAACTCGGATGTGAATGAATTTTCAAAGGTTCCCAAAAACCCCATGGATCTTCATTCAAGCTATCAAGACGATGAAGGTTCCTTTCCAGCAATAGGTAGGGCTAAGGAAAACCTGCGTAAACCCCATTACAGCAACAAACTTGGGAAGATCCTTTCACTTCTTATCAATTCTTATCAATCCTATCAATTCTTATTCCTTCCCCTCAAAAATGAGGGGAAAACAGTGCAGACATGGCATCCCTCACTATCACAGAACATAAATATCAACCTTCTTATCTTTGATGCCTTCTGGAATTTGTTTTAACTCTCCCTGCCACAGAAGCTCAAGAAAACAATTCAGAAGGATAAGCAATGCACATACAGGATACAGCAATCAGTCAACTGCCTGGCCCATTCACTGGCCTCTTTTGCTGACTTCGGTGAATTTTCCACAAGCATCTATTGACAACACACACAAATTTAGCACGTACATTTGGAATATTCAATGGTTTGCTTCATGGGGTGCTTTTTTCCTAGCTCTGAAAGTAGCAATCTCTGCACCATGGACATTCAACACTAGGCGGGTGAACCACTTCACCCTTGGAATAAACCGATTTGTACTTCTTAAGGTATCATAAAAAAGCTGTTCTATTGTCAGTTGATTGTCTTTCAGATTCAAGTTTTAGTCTCAGCTTTTACTAATTCTAATGAATGGGTTTTAGGCATTAAATAAAATGGTATTTTATTTTGAGTGCCTTTTGCAATACTCAGCTTCAACAGGAACGCCATTACAATTGATCCAACCTTTTTGCATTGCTTTGCGTTATTTCACTTGAAAAATCTCCACATTTCCTTTCTTTCCCTTCTCCCCTTTTATGGATAGTCTAAAAACCCCACACAAAACACATACAATGCCCAAATAAGGCTGCCCTTGCTAAATCACCTTCTCTTTGCTTCAAAACGCCATTATTTAGCACATATGCAGCTCTTAAGTCGTGAGCATCCAAGCAGTGCTACTGTAGGAAGCCCTGACAACAACATCACAAACATCCTCTTTCTGGACAAAAGCATGCTTAAAAATTGACACCAAAGAAAGAGGAGATGCCGATCACTGCCCAGATAGAGCTCTAAGGTTCCGGACAGTGAAACCAAAGTTTACCCTTACCATTGCTCTGCTTTATTAAAAACGTTAAATTATTTGCAGGGACAAAAGATGTTGTCCATCAGGTGGGCAGGTGTTTCCCAGCAAACAAAAGTCCTTTTGAGTTTGAACTACTTCTCACACTATCATTCACTTTAGAACCAGGAATCAATTACTTACAAGGTTCTAGTCTGAAGTCATTAAAAACAGCTCTGTGCTTTCAAAATCTCTCTTTCCTGTCTTTCTTTCTCGAATGGAAAATACCTATTGCAACCAAGATTTAATTGCAGCGCATGGAGCGTACTCACTAGCATGGTTTTTTACTTTCCCCTCTATCCTATTTTTATTTTCCAGTTGAAATGGTGTGGGTAGCAGAGTAAAGATTATACTGTTAAAAATATATGTAATTGGATGTTGACATACATACATATATTTGCCACTACGTCCATATTTATTGACTGGAAATTTCTAAGTAATTAAAAGGAAAAACACGGGAAGCTTTTACAGGGGGAAAGTGAACGTACTTACAGAAGCTCTAAGGAAATTATCCTTGTGCTAATACAGTGCTATCACTGTTGAAGAAAAAAGAGCAGATGTGATGAGTCTATAAATATACACACTATTCTCCCAGAATTGGGGACACCGTACAGCACTGCATTCTCATTCTGCCTCATTTAATACTCACAGACAGACTGTAAGAAGGTTCCAGTATCACTGGCACTGACATCTTCCCTTGAAGATTCAATTTGGTTAAGTAAAAAATCTTTTCTCCCACAACCCTCTCCTTTTTCATGCGCCGTACGCTGTAGAGTCTGAAGCGAACCGCATAATTCCCAATCATCTCTGACTCCACGTGATTGAATTTGAATGTCTCTGTGAAGACAGGGCACGGTCCCCGCTGGATGCTGGTTTTTGCTCTCTGCTTCTTTATAGGGAGAAGAACTAGGTGTACTTGCCACGAGCTTCCACCTGTCCTGCTGTAAGTGGGAATGTCTGTGACAGCTGTCACTGTCACCAAAAGCTTCTGTTCCTGTGAGTCATAGTCAAAAGTCACATCCAGTGTGCCGTATTTAGCTACTGGCTCAGGATCAAAAGGTTTCGGAAGCTGTGAAGACGATCCTCGAGCTGACATATCCTGAAGAAGAGGAAGAAAAACATATAGCTATTTATTTATTGTATTCTATTCTTAAATCCAGCATGGAAATATATGGCTTTCGCTAAGCAATATGAAGGGACTATGATCATCTTATTCCTTTCGTACGTTATGCACTTAAACATCGAGAGGAGACGGCTGACTAGCAGCCAAGAAAAATTCAAAAGCCTTTACCTGGCTAATACTACCAAAAGCCAGGAGCCAATCAGACAGAGCTCAGATTAAATTGGGATCCACTTCTGCTCTCTTCTCTCTGCCCAGCCTGTTAAAATGCATATACATTTGCTACAAGATAAAACTACCTCATTTCAGTGCCAGGATGCACACATTTTGAAGTGAACATTATTATTAGAGTGGTTTAAGAGCTAACTAGTGATTTGAGAGCATGGTGAGACCCGGCAAAGAACACAGGGATACCAACACCTACTTGCACATGTAGCTCTTGTTGCACTCCGCAAGTGTTCTATGAATGGGGGAAAATTATCATGGTTTTCTTAATGTACTTTTACTGGAACTGGGTAAGATGCATCTGTCCTGAACACACCTCCTGCAAACAGCATCAGTCCTAAAGCTGCATTGCAAACTTACAATTCAGAATGTTTATTGTCACTTCAAACTTTGAACAAAATATAGATGCCCTACATTAATACAACAGCTAGTTTGATAGCGATACTGAAACACAAAATACCTACAAGTGCAGGTCAACCTACTGTTCATAAGGTTTTACAAGTACGTAAACCAAATGTATTTCCTGTGAATTATCAAAGATACGCTGGATCATGCACATGAATAGATATCATGATAAAACCTTCTGGATTAAAAAAATGCCATGTTCTTATTTTAAACCAATTGCTACACTGCCACTGGGATTTGCTCCTCTGAAAGCTTTATTCTTCAAGTTGTTGAGTGGCTATAGAAAAAAGCTGGCAGCATTCTCAGCTCTTATTGAGTATGCCTACATTAATGACTGGTGTGACACAAAACGGGAAGAACTAGGATTAGATTTGCTGCAATCTGTTAGGGTTTGAGAACCATATGTACACACACTACTTCACCAGTAATGAAGATCATACAGATTCTGGTCCTAGCTCATCATCAGGTACATACAGAGCACTAGCTACTGGAGGAAGTTGCAGCTGCACCTTCCAGATGTTGCATCAACACCCCAGGTATGCAACATCAGCTTCCCAAGAGGTCTACTATAATAGAAACAACTGCTGACACATCAGGATTGAGCCCTAATATGCACTTCAAATCTTCAGGTAGAGGCAAAAGACAAATGTGGACCAAAAAGAGCCTCTTCTGCATGTGACATCACTAACATAGCCTCTTACCATTGGTATCAGTGCAGAAACTGGCTGTTAAAAGACTTTTCAAGGAAACACATGTCAGAAAATATGATTTCCTCATAGTAAAAATAAATAGGTATCTTTACAGTTCATAGCAGAGCAAAGGAAAATTAAGTGGATCAAATCTCTATAGTACTACTAAATAATTTAAAAGAAGTCTTTGTAATGCTTCCTTCCCTCCCCCCCAGAAGATGCTTTATATTACGGGGTGCTCAGTTTGAAAGGTGTGAACAGACTATTTTGGCTGGGTTTTTTTTATTTAGGTGGTTTGGAAAATTATGTGGAAGAAGAATAATTTTGACTACACTCATTAGAGTGCGATGAAGTTTTCTGCCATACAGAAAACTATAAAGAACAACCTGAAATCCTACTTAATAATTTCTGACAAACTAAATGAACGAGGCGCAATATCAGTGTTCATGTAAATGTGCACTCATCTTTAGATAACAAAAGAGCTCTGAAAAGGTTGCATTGCATGATGCTTCAGAAAGCTCAGCTGGTTTTATTTACCTCTGGACTAAGGACAGCCGTGCTATCACTTGGTACATCCTCTTCGTATCCTTTGTTGTGAAAGCTTTCTATTTCGTGTCCCGTGCTTCCCTCGCTCGGGCACTTATACGAACATCTTGGACTGTTGCTACACTGGGAGAATTCACATTTACTATCTCCGACTTCCGAAGGCGTACACGAAAGATGAGGAGAACCACTATCATCCTGGTACGGAGGCGGCTGCAGTTCATCCAGCGGAGGTGTTCTTCTCATCCTCTGAATGCAGTTTGCTGAGAAGAAGTGAGAATTCTTTACTTACTTTCTGATTATTTACTGGTGAAACACGTCTGTGGAAAATGGTCAGTGTAAATAGCTGGAGAGAGTGGTTAAAAACCTACGAATGTCCTTTTTTTTTACTTTACATTTCAAATGAGATAAAAAACACTACTGAAACGTTTGTTAGAAGATGGAAATGAATGATCTCGCGATGAAAGAGATGCAGATAAAAGCCAAGTATTAAGTACACGGATACAATGGATTTTGAAGCCGATATAAATAAATATAGCACAAATATGACATGACAACAATTCTAGGCTTGAATTTCAGGGATGCTTACCTTGCAAAAACCTGTGGATATCTTAAGTCAGATTCCATGCAGGTAGAATGTAGACCAATTAAGGACACAAAATGCACTCCCTAAAGCCATGATGTCAAACTTCTGATTACCTCCCATGCAGTAGCTCACCCAGGGAGATATTAAACTCTGAAGACAGATAAGCTCCCAATAAAGGCAGACACAAGCATTTTCACACAAGTGAACTCTGCTCACTAGTGAATTTAACAAGGGAAGCAACATCTCAGATTCTTTATTACTTGTTAAGGACAGCTAAAGGGTATGTATCTGGTGTCTAGAAGTTAGACACCAGATCCAGTCACTAAAGACAGTGGAAAAAGGATCATGAGGAACCTCATGCTTGGGATGAATACTTGACGCTGACCATCTTTGCTTCTCACACGAGACAGATAAAAATGCGGTTATACATCTCCTCAGAAAATAAACCTGAGGCGTGGGTATGGATATAGAAAGTTAATTCAAAATAATTATATTGCCATTTTTGATCTTATATTGCGCTACGCAGCATTATTATAATCTCATATTGTGCTATGCAGCAATACACAGCTGCTAGACTTGGGAGAAGACAGCAAGGCATGCAGTAGTTGAAAAGAAAGGAATACCGAGAACAGGTAAAAACCTGTATCACATTTTGTGTACACCTTCTGTAGGGATTTTAATGAAGATTTCAATGCCTCTCACACACAGCATTACCTTATAACACAAAAGCTTTAAAGCAACAATGCTTTCTGGTGTCAGACACATCACTTTCACCCACAGAAAAATCTGCCAAACAAGGAAGTTAACAAAAGTATCAACATGAGAACAAAACAAGCTTAGATTTCAGATTCATCTAAGAATTAAAAAGATCTTCTTTCCCACATGAAAAAGGTGGCACATTTTAGCTTCATCATCAAAATTTTGTATATAGGATTGCCCTATGTCCTAAATTCTCATCAAGGAAATAAACCTTTTAACTGCTTCAGAGGCAACTGCCAATTGTTCAACCTGTCACATGAACAGAGTATGCTTAAGAGCTACCCTTTATGGAACAAGGCTGAAAAGGCAATAGTACGGCTCTCTTGAGATACAAACAGTCTGAGGCTCCCTTTTGTTCTCCTTTCCTTTGGAAGTCTGGGCTGTATCCAACTGTGGATATACTGGAACATTTCACATCATCTGGGATGATGGAAACCCAAACCACCATTGTTTCAATGCATACTGTTCATGGGAAGGAAACCCAGGTACATTGGCTAGAAGGGAGCCAATGTGCACTGCAGACCCCAGGGCTGGGCAACTGAAAGACAGTTTATTATGGAGCATACCTACTGCATAGATAAACATATAACTAGGGAATCACAGAATCATAGAATAGTTAGGGTTGGAAAGGACCTTAAGATCATCTAGTTCCAACCCCCCTGCCATGGGCAGGGACACCCAAAACAGCAGGTTCGCAGCAGGAATGCAGCACTTTTCTCTGTTTCACTGGGCTCCTAATGGAACCCCTCTTAGCTTTAGTTAAGGCAAATCAGTAATTAAAACACTCTTACAGATGACACTGCTGTCAAGAATCCTCTCTTCTTTGACAAACCCATCAGAGCCAGCCTGCCATTTAGAGTGAGTCCAAATTACTGTTACAGTGCACCTGTATAAGGCCTTCTGCTGATAGTTAGCCCAGTGCCACTAACTCTTGAAACTCCAGTCCCAAGGGCTGGAAAGGAAAGCGGAGCAGGCAGGGATCCTATACTTGAAACACAGTCATCAGTCTAGCAGATACACATAAAACCTTATATACGAAATAGAGTGAAATGGGGCAGTCAGGATCTTGAAATCGCCAGGCAGCAATAGTGAGAAAGCTTTATTTACAAAACAGAGAGATATGGGAAAGCACTTCACTTTGGGGTTTTTGCTAAGATTTTGTTGTTAGCTTTTTGTATTAGATAACTTGTGCCTATGAAATTAGGTAGACAAAATTTTAGAATCTAAACTGCTACTTTAATCATAATAATCTCCTTTGACTCTCTATACCATGAAAACAGGACTTCCTTTTCGGAATTTCTATAATGAAATACTCTAGCAAATTTAGAGCAACATTTCTGCTCGTTGTAGCTAAAAGGCAACAAACAGCATTAAAAGAGACAGTAACCACCACGTAGTAGCTATGTAGGTTCTTCCTTTTCACCTGCAGTCAAGCCGGCAAAGACTTTTAAACTCCCAGCTTTTTCCACAATCTAACGCAATGAAAGCGTGTCTGGGTAACTATCAACACCATTATTGTCTTACAGGAGTAAATAAATGATGGTGTGATGTGCTTTTTTCACTTGGATGAACTCCATTATACGTCCCTATGGGAAAACTGCACAGGCTGTGAGGCAGAAAAGGCACTTTTAATGTAGGTGGGAGGAAAGTGAAGGAAAGAAAATTCTTATTAACCAGCTGTGATTCCAAACTCTCAGAACAAGCTGAAACACTGGGGCAGGGTTTAACTATTAAGTTTGGAAAGTTTAGTTTACCAAACAAAGCAGGTAAACTCTTAAACCAAACAGCCCGGTTTACCAATCTAAGGACGCCCCTGTCTAAACAGGTAGAAAATGGTTTTGAACATTAGTCACGTAAGAAGAGATCAAAGTTGAATGTATAAAAATACACAACCACTGCTAACACATGCTGACCCAAGTGACTGTATTGGAGAAAAACGTTTGGAGCTGAAAGGAAAGCGTGTTCTGAAGCGTTAGCACGTCTACATGTAGAATCACTGCCTCTAACATACCTTGCACCATTCATTTAAGGTGTAAACTTAGACACAGCTACACTTGCAGGTACTTGCACACTGACAAAGCCAAAGAACACTCCAAAGACCTCTGAATGTGGCTAATAACAGCTGCTAAAGAGTTACTCTTATCTAGCAAATGGTTACAGTGAAAGCCTAAAATGAATTGTTGCATCATTTCTGTGCAGGTTTCCCAAGAAACTTTCCACTCTCAAACCAGATAGAAAATAGGTTTTGATCATTCCCCCAATTAAGTTAATCATATTAAATTACTATCCCAGTTTGGACTAGACAAAACCAAACCAAAATATAACCCAAACCTGGAAGAAACAATCACAGAGAAGCCAAACTGGGCTTAGTCTGAGGTTCCTACCAGCCAGAAAACGCCAGGACACAGGAAAGACAAATTAGAACGATCCCACATTCAGATTTCTACCCAAAGTATGTGAAATGCCTTCGTATTCTCATAATGTATTGCCATTAAACTAAGTTGTTTAGCAACAAGTATTTAATAAACTCTAAATTGAGAATCCAGTGTATTGCTGTCAAGAGGCAGATTTGAATACTCAATCTTTTAAGGGTTAACCACTTCAGTTAAAATTTTCACCTTTCTTTAGTGGGCTGGGAAAACACTCATATAGTGGTATCAGTAAAGTCCTTGCTGAACTAACCAGAACTGTAAGTGAAATACCAGACAAAGACAAGCAGATTAGCACCTTGCTGGTACGCTCGGAAATTACAGCATGAAAACTGTCATTAGCACATTTAAGTCAGAAGTAAATAAATACCTTCTCTTCACTACTGTTTGTTAAACAATGAAGGTTAATCTGTTTTCCAAAGTCCCTGCACTGACTGAAAGCCCAGGGGAGATGGCACACATCTTGCCATCAACCTCAGGGGACTATCAGTGAGATCTGACACAGCAAGCTAGGCCAAAACATGCATTCCTGGAACATACAATTAGTAAGTATGAACAAAACACACAAACTTTTCCAGTCATTTTTCTGAATGGAATCACAGTTTAAAGATAGGCTGAGAACATTGGGGCTGTTCAGCCTGGAGAAGAGAAGCTGCGTGGAGACCTCAGAGCAGCTTCCAGTGTCTGAAGGGGGCTACAAGGATGCTGGAGAGGGACTCTTCATCAGGGACTGTAGTTGACAGGACAAGGGGTGATGGGTTCAAACTGAAAGAGGGCAAGTTCAGGTTAGATCTAAGGCAGAAGCTCTTCCTGTGAGGGTGCTGAGGCGCTGGCACAGGGTGCCCAAGAAGTGGTAAATGCTCCATCCCTGGCAGTGTTCAAGGCCAGGTTGGACAGAACCTTCAGTGGCATGGTCTGGTGCGAGGTGTCCCTGCCTGTGGCAGATCGGAACTGGATGATCTTAAGGTCCTTTTCAACCCAAAGCATTCTATCATTCTATGATTCTGTTTGAACTTTCTACTTCCAATGCTCCTCATTTCCCCTCTCTGTCCTGGCCCCCTGCGGACCACACTAGCTAGGCTATACCACATTCCACCATGAAGCCGGCAATGCTCCTTTCCACATTTACAATGTTTAGACTTCGCTATTTTAATCGATTTTCCCCAAGGTTCTCAGCAGCACAAACCGAGCTTTCTTTAGCCTGCATTTCCTGAGTCTTTCCAAGAACATCCATCTTAGCGTATGGGAAAACAAACTATCCTTTTAGTTTCAATTCCCCTGTCTCAGCAGCAGTAATTAACAACGCTTCTGCAACTTGAGAGTTTCTCAAATATATGGCTTCTTTAAATATTCATACAATTGTGGGAGGCAACAAAACTTCTTTGGCAACCTGGTTTCCAGGTCCTTCAAACCAAATAATCGCTATATAAAGTAATCATTCTAGCAAGTCCTATTTTGTAATTATCAGAGTATCTTCAGACTCCAACAGTACCTTTTCATCCTCTAATAGATCTCCCCATACACATACATACATCTCCTAATTATTTCTTTTCCAAGCCTAATGCAAATTTCAAGTTTTCGAGCCTTCAAGGGGCTCTATGTAAACGTTAAAGACAATTTAAATAAAACATAAAATGAAACACATGTTTAAAAATGAAAGAAACCTTTCTTGTTCTGAATGATTAAATACCCTGCGAGATTCCCGATCTGCGCAGCCCAAATGGAATGTTCATGTTGGAGCTTTCCTACTATCCAAAAATATTATGTTGACTGAATTAGCCTGCGTTACAAGGAGTATAAAATACAAACATTAAATATTGAATGAAACCTCGGGGCTCTCCTTCCTTTTAAATGAAAAGCTTACATGCATCTTTGTGAGGGAAAAAAAACCCCATATTATTTCACAATAGACCAAATTATCTGGGCATTATTCTACTTTTCCAAGAGTTATGACACAAGTCTTGCTTAAAGAAAGAAAGGGAATATAGCAGAGGTATGGGGTTGTTACGAACAACAGAAAACATCTTTAATGAACTTTCTTTTTGGATTTGCCACGTTTTAGGCTTTCAGTCACAGCTCAACTCTCTTCTACGTTAAGCAATTCACCAGTAAAGACAAAAAGTAATCATATCTCTTTGTTTTGTTCTTGGTATTATTTGCAGTTTTGGGGGTTTTTTTCCACTAAAAAATATTTCTCTTTGGTTTATAATATTTAGAAAATTCCATATACTCTGAGCTTAATCCCAGACCTGTGGAAATCAAAACAGCCCTGTTGCCATTTCCATCTGACTTCACAGGGAGCTCTTAGCACTGCATTTTCCTCACCTTCTCAGGTTAATTCTACTGCTCATGCATGAAAGAGAAAGGTTCTCTTTTGTTCTGGTTTTGGTTTGGGGTATTTGTTTTTCAATAAAACTAATAAAAAAAATACTGAATTATCTCTATGTCCAGTCCTTAAAGCTTCCATTTTCATCCTCAGGAAAGGTCTAAAATCAACTGCAGTTAGCGATGTTCGTGCAGTGATTTTTCAGTTGTTTTGTTTCCTGTTGACACCAGGAGCCTGCAGAACCACAGCTCGGTTCTGCTGGCTGGCAGAAGAAATTTGCCTTTTTCTGCACTTAGGAGAGCACTTCCCATTTGCAAGAATTTATGGTCTGTTTTACAGAGCAATACAGAAAAGCACCGCACTGGTGAAACACTCCAAGCTTTCGCGTTCCAAAATGAGCCCAAATTAGAACATTTAAGCTACAAATACATTATTAAAGCATTATAGTGAACTAACTGTCAAAGACAGTCTTTTGTTTCCTTCCCAAATATTTTGGTCGTCTTTAAATGAAAATTACACATTAGCATCTCTTGAATTCATTTTCTTTCAATTTAAGTATCATTCTCTGCTTCCTTATGCAGCATTTCTCCTAATTTGGATAGGAAGGAATTGTGCTACCTGGTTCTGGCTTTATACTTTCCACCTGTATAAAATAAACCTAAATACTGCTGGAATGTTTAATCTCTTATTGATGCAAGTATCAATCAATCAAGCCTTCCAGAACATGCATTTATTTATTTAACCTTTTAAAAGCAGACCTCAGCGATCTTTACAACGCAAAACTGTACTGCTGTTTACTTTCACTTCCATTATTTTATTTCCTTAGGTAAAACATTTGTACTAAGTGTGTTCATTCAACTTCTTAGGGAGAAAACCTTATTTTCTGTTCCAATCAGATGCTGTTTTCACCTTTACTGCTTATAAGCAGCCAACTTTCCTTTAGGCTACTTTTCAGATCATAGAAACATAGAAACAACTGGGTTGGAAAAGCCCTTTAAGCTCATCCAGTCCAACCATTCCCCAGCACTGCCAAGGCCACCACTGACCCGTGGCACTGAGGCCTCGTCTCCACGGGGTGTGAACACTTGCAGGGACGGTGACTGCAGCCCTGCCCTGGGCAGCCTGTTCCAATGCCTGAGCACCCTCTGGGGCAGGAATTGTTCCTCAGCTCCATCTAAACCTGCCCTGGTGCAGCTTGAGGCCGGTTCCTCTTGTCCCATCCCTTGTTCCTTGGGAGCAGAGCCCAGCCCCTCCTGGCTCCATCCTCCTCTCAGGCAATTGCAGGGAGCGATAAAGTCCCCCCTGAGCCTTCTCTTCTCCAGACTGAACCCCCCAGCAGGTCCCTCAGCCGTTCCCCATCACACTGTGCTCCAGGCCCTGCACCAGCTCCGCTGCCCTTCTCTGGTCCCTGCTCCGGCCCCTCCATGTCCCTCTTGCAGTGAGGGGCCCACTATGGTGGCTAGTTTCATAAGTGAACAGGTATTCCTCTGCATTTCTGTTCACTGTTCATTTTGTCCATGTTATCACAATTGTTATAAGAATACCACTTCCAAAGACAGCATGTTAAATGAATTCATAGAATCTTCCTTTTTATTTCCCCCTTCTCTCTTAAAATGCACTTGAAGTCCTGCTTGCTGAAGCTGATTGACAACCGGCTTTGAAATCTTAAGAGTGTCTTGGTGACAAGGAAATGCCTTTTATCATCTCTGTGAAAATTCACCTGAATTTGACTATCTCACCAGCATTTACAGGTGCTTAACAGCAACTCAGAGCTGAACAGCTACAAGCTTTGAAAACTGCCCACTGTAAACCATCTCAGGCCTCAAGAATCCCCACTTCTCATCAGCGTGCGTGCACCAGCATCCCCTCATACCTCTGGACAGCAGCAGGTAGATGTGAGCTTAGGAAATACTTTCCTGTTATTGCTATGCTTCATTTGAGTACAATCCTCATTTTAAATTACAGTTGCAAATTCCAGGTCCGTGTAATCCTAGTACAGCTGCAGCATTAAGCACAGGAATCGAGCAGCAGGGTAAGTGCTGAAAGGGTGAAAAAGATCCCACAGAGGTCTAGAATCAATTCCCAGTGAAGCATTGTTAACACACAGCTAATACTCCTGTAATGTTCCTGCTCTCATTCTCTTTGGTCTCAAATGAGGAAGGCAAGAATGGTTAGAAAGCACGAGGAATGTGTTATGTGTATAATTTTCTTGAACATTTCATATTTTGCAGCTCATTTCAGGCCCATTTCTTTTTCTTTTTTGACAAAAAAGAAAAAAGAAGACAAAGTTTTCTAAGCAATACAGGAACCCCCTCTAAGATCTCAATAATTATTCGTTTGATGATATAAACAAGCTCCATTCAGCAGTATAAACTGCACTTAAATGCACTGCTTAACTATTAGAATGCCATTATTCCTTTTCCCATTGTTACTTTAAATAAGATACAATTACTTCCTTTTAGCAAGAACTCCTTCTGCAACTTAAATGCAATAACTTTACCATCCCCTAAAAACAGCTGCAGTTTGTCATTTTGATCAAAACCATTATGTAAAGTTCCCTAGTATTTTAGCTATTTATTACTACCCTAGCTGGTCAAAATGAACCAGGAAATATATTTTCCATCAAGAACTGCTTCCAGAACAGAAACACAAGGCTTGCTTTGATTCCTTTGCCTTATCTTCACAGCAATTTCAAGGGATACTCTGCTGGAGTGAGTCACTAACACACAGCAGCATAATGTATAATGCAGTTTGGTAGGGCATGCGTTAAATCTCCTGCCCATCTCCTTAAGATATCGCTATGATCCCAATTTGGTATCATGTAACAGTTAATCCATGTAAGTGAAATATGTATTATGGTGAATAACAGTACTACCATCATAGCAGAAGTTAACATGTTCAGCATTTTACAGATGGAGAACTAATGTACAGGTTTAAACAAGAGATAAAGATTGCTGTGAATCTAGCTCAGAAGTGCTCATGATCACAATAAGCTTCCAATGCAGTGTGGAACTAAACCCAAGTCTTTACACTAGCACCCTAGCCGTTTCTTCTGGGGTTTATTCTTATTTCTTATGTTTACTTCAAGCCTTGTAAATTATTATTAATCTAAAATTCACCTGAATTGTGTACCACCACCAACATGGAAACCTCCAAGACACTAGCTTCTTAAGATATACCCCCACAGAATTTTCCATTAGCATCAGCTCTGTAGCGGAAGAGAAGGAAGAGAAAACAAAAAATACAATATTAGGGTGGGGAGAAAGAGTAAAAGGAAGCAGAAAAACAAAACCCAAAACAAAAGCAAAAGTCAACTGCACACAAAACACTCAACAAAACATAACTGAAAAGGCAAAAGGGCAAAGCAGATGCAATGATTCAGAAAGAAGTGCTAGGTTGGTGGTAAATGAACAAAGGAAAGAAACAAAGGGAGAGAAGTTTGGTAGATCTGTATAGGAAATGAGAGAAAGAGCAAAGAGAGGAATAAAGAACAGACAAGCTGCAAAAAGGGATGAGAAATTACGAACAGCTAAAATAACAAAGCAAAAACATCAGAAGAAGAAAGGTGAAGGAATGGGAAAAATAAAACAACACGTGACATGCCAAGAAGGGGTTCAGAGCTGAGAAAAAAAAACAATGTCAACAGAGCAAAGAGATGAAAAGAGATCGGTGACATCTGATGGGTGGGAATAGCCGTGTTTGTAGGCGAAAATCCGCACAACCTACAGAACGCAGCTGGTGACATCCCAGGAGAGGTAAGACACTTCTCAGAACAAGCACTGATTTTTGTGTTTCTATTTTAAATCTATTACTATTTTTCCTTCTGAGTGGGGAGACAGTGGTAATAATTCGTCCAGATCCTGAGATTCCAAAGGATCTTGATTTCTCTTACCTATTCAGGCACTTTTCCCCCCTTCTTTCCTTGCCACACTGGCTCAGCACCTTGCTTTAGTAAACCAGACTGTATTTCCTGCAGTACATTAGAGCACTCCTGCAAAAAGGATGCTAGAAAATTCAGTTTTTCTTGTTTTTGATGCAGTTCTCATAACTTGACCCAAGAAAAAGCAGCTAGAACCCCCCAAAATCAAGGACAATCTCAGCCTGCAGGAGTAACTGCACCATATGCTCAAGAACTCATCTAAAACCTTTTAGATATTAGTGTATGCTTAGCAATAATGGCACTAGTACCACTTTTAAGGCCAACTGTCCAGAAAAAGAAAGACCAAATAGGCACTGTGAAACCACAGGCAATACACACGCTTCAAAAGCAAGGTATCTTTCCCTCACACACTCAGTAAGAAGGCTACAAATACTGAGAGAAGGCATGGATTAAGCCACTGTCACAGATGAGCTGCTTTACTAGGCTTATATGTAATATATGATGTAGCTGTTTCTATGTTCCCATAGTTATCACATAATTCACAAAACAGGCCATTTTCCGCATGTTGACAGGACCAGATGAATAGGAGTCTGACTGGTGAAGGTATTTTCAGTCAGCCATAGCATCAGCCACAAGAGCTATGCAAGAGCTTATAGAATCATAGAATAGTCAGGGTTGGAAAATACCTTAAAATCATTCAGTTCCAACCCCCTGCCATGGGCAGGGATGATTCACCCTAGATCAGGTCGCCCAAGACTGTCCAACCTGGTCTTGAACACTGCCAAGGATGGGGCATTTACCACTTCTTTGGGCAACTTGCACCTTTGGGCACCTCAGCACCCTCACAGGGAAGAACTTCTGCCTTAGATTTAACCTGAACTTGCCCTGTTTCAGTTTGAGCCCATTATGCGGATAACAGAACAGTGGCCACGCTGCATACTGCAGTCAGAGGGCTCATTAGGTCTACAGAATGATGCTTCAGCCCACACCAACCAGCAGGAGAGGAACTGATCTTCCACATCATCCACCCAAAGAAACGACAGTACTGAACAACCAAGAATCAGAGCCTCAACCCATTTACCTTCCCAAAATACTAACTGCAAAATCATGATTGTGCCGTTATACCTACAATATTAAACACACCGGCCGTTGTGACAGAGGAAAAACATGCATAGCCATCAAAATCTGCTTCCCACAGACCTTTCTTACACTAGCAAGAATTTATATACCCAGTTTGATATTACTGTTTGACGCTGCTTGTTGAGTAAGAGCCTTAAAGGTGATGCACAGCAGTTAATTAGCAATCAAAGTCTGACAGCTACAGCTGCAAAATGTTTGTATGATAATTTCAAATTTGAAAATGATTTATTTCACTCTACATGAAATTAGTGTACACTCATTAGAGTCAGTGATTAACTTGAAAAGTACTACTGGAACAAATCAGGAACTTTGCTACCGCATCAGAAAGCACACAAGATTTGCCTCCAGACCTATTGCCATCTCACCTTTTGTCATAATTTGGTGTCAGCAATGTTTTTAGATCTTAATATTACAATTGAAAACATGTTCAGCAGATTTATGTTTACCACAGTTCATAACCTGCATACTAATTCCTTCAAATCTCAGCTTTAAGAGTTTACACCGTTTTATTAATAAACTACTTTCTTAATATATAAATATATTAATATATATTAATATAGTTATATGTAAAACTGATACATAACTGATGTAAGTGCATGCTGCAAGAAAGGAAACTCTGATTAAGTAATAGGAAAAAACACTTTAAATGTGTCAAATGGAATGGAAGAGGTTATCCAGAAAGGCTGAGTAATCAACAGCCTTGAAGGTTTTAGGGACCTGAGCAACCTCGTCTAACTTTGGAGTCAGCTCTCTCTGAACCAGCCCACACTAGATGACCTCCACAGGTCCTTTGCAAGGACCTGCTGATCACTGGTTCTACAACACATACTGAAAACCTCAGTTTAATACTGTAATAAGGAAGGATAAATACAGGTATCTCAAATATCTATAAAGCTCCCTCTAACACAGCAGTTTAACAGTTCACCGGCGAGTACAACTCCCCTGCATATGCTAGTTGCATTGCGCATCCTGCATTAAACACATATACCTACCCGCATAGTACTTTCATTGTTAAAAACAATGCAAACCCCCCCAAAACACCACCACCACAAAAAACCTCACCCCCAAAGAAATACATAATACAAGGAGCAAAAGAGATTTGGAATACTTTGTAAACTAGAGGTGTTCTACTGCAGTGTACCTTGTGGCTGACTCGTTTTAGACAACATAGTCTCATTCACATTTTGACTTTGCTAAAATGAACATGCCAAGATACAGACGTAAGTTAAAAACACCCAACCAATAGTTGACACGCACATGGACATACATGTAAACACATACATGTACATACAAACACATCCCCATGGCCATGTGTAACAGGAACAACTGAAGTTTTATGAAATATTCAGTATAATTAAGAACACATTGAGGAAGCAATATCCATTACAAAATGCTGTTGTTAGACAACAAATATTGATCTTCATAATTTATCAAGTAAAAAAGCCTTAATTTGCTTGTTATTCAAACTTTAACAACAAGTCTGCTCAGATGGCAGAAAGAAAAAAGCCCACAGCATTTGCCATCGCTTTGCATTAACATTTTGACCAGTCAACAATTCAGCAGTGATGAAATGTGCAGTTTGATACGAAGTACGACAAGGCTATTTAAATAACTCCAAATAAGAAATGGGTATTGAAACATTAGAATTTTGATAAGCGATCACAGCTGCACTAGAATTAGTTTCTATAGCAACAGAGGAAATAATGTGGAGAAATGCACTGCAATACAAGATGGATTCCTTACAAACACTGCTGTTCAAATAGAAAACTTTAAAATCATTCACTGTATTAAAGTGTTTCTATTAAAATGGTTATTCAAATACCCTAAACCTTGTACTTCACACACTGTTCTATTTTCCTTCTCCAGGATTCAATTCTAGTCTATCCATTCAGGTTTCATACTGCATTTTCACACTTTGCCCATTGCTTACCTTCTTATTTCAAAATTAATTAAAGTGACTTATTCTGGAAAATACAGTACCTTCAATCTCAAACTAATCTGCATTTTCACTCCTTTTTTTATTATCTCTACCTAGAAGCACTCATCACATTGATTTTGCCAGCAGTGCACTCATAAAACATAAGAGAAAGCTTTGCACACGCTATTCCTAAGAAGCTGCATCACAGCCACGAGAATTAACATCAGTATGGAACTTCTGAAACTTGGGAGTCATATGAGACTTGCACTGGCTTTTATCAGCATGTGCTCTCATGTCCTAAGCATGATTAAGAAACCACAGCAAATCTATTAATATTCATGGACCGAATACCCAAAAGATGGTAACATAAAAGCTTTTCACTTGAGCGTATCTTCAGATTTCAAACGTTGCTCCTTTCTAACACTACAAGTTATTGTTTCATTGCATCATCTCTGAATCTAGCTATTTTTGGCAACTAATTAAAAGCATACGCCTGAACCTTTTATGTATTTTGCCCTTATAATGAGACCTATTACTCTGGCTTATTCTATCCTTTTGAGTTCCGAAGTATCTTTCAAGTTACCATGGCTACAAGTGATATGCTTTCTCCCACAACTGCTTTGTGTGCCTTATCAAACACCAGAAAAGTGACACAGTAGGAATCTGAGCCATCAATACAAGATGAATATCTAACCCCTTGAAGTGTTCCTCTTTCCCCCCCCACAAACAAGGAAAAAAAATGAGGTATGCCAGATACTAACCTCTGTAATAAAACAAACAAGCAGGTTCTTTGCTATCGGAAACCTCGTACTTTTGCTCAAGGGAAACACAATGAAAAAAGGTGCAGACAGAAAACAATTTACTCTGATCAGCCCTGAAAGTGTTCAAATTGAAATGGGAATACACAGAATCAGTCTGAGTTTGCTGGTAATATTTTGAGTTGAGAGAGTTTAAGCACTTCTAGATCGGCATATCCACTGGAGATGTAAAACACAGCAAATTTCAGCACATGCTTCAGAAAGGAGTTGCAGAAACACTGTATGCGACTCCAAGATTACACATAAATAGAGTAAATAAAGCTCTCTTAAACAGAAACTGTTTAGCCTTTTTATACCAATTTATTATGGACATTTTTAAAAGCAAATTGCATTCCAAAAGCTGGGAATGATTTGTACTAATCTGTGAAGAAGAGGGCAGTTACTAAACTGATTTTCCCATTATGTTTCTGTTTTCTGACCTCTTAAAAACAAAGGACCCTCCCACTCAGATAGGCAAAATTTACACTGGATTCAAACCCGAGAGATGATCTGAATATAATCTGAATTAATGTGTGAAAAGTAAACGGGAATAGCCAGAAGGAAAAATAAATTATTGTAATATGAGCTCGATACAAAATCATTCAGAACCATCTCCAAACTTTCAATGCATTAAATCACTGAAGACATCAGCTGCACAAATAAGTGCCATTACGGCAACTGAGAGCTAGCGAGCCAGAGAAAAGCAGGCAGGCAAATGCTGCTCTGGCCTTTTTTCCCCTCATTTATCTAAACTTGTCTTAGAATTACAGCAAAACACTCAACAAAAAAACTTACCTGACTTGTTGACCAACAAGGTCAGCCCTGCTTTAAAATAGAGAGATTATGAAGCATAGTATCTGAAGCAGAAACACTGAAGCATAAAAACCAGACTCTTACCCTTGTTTGTACTAACATGAAATACCCGTTATCATTTTGGACAGTTTTCTACAAGCCCATATGAACTAAAGACATTAAGTATTCTCATTTTTCTAACAGCGACAGTCTAAAGTTTGCATGGATTTCCTACAACGCATTTCATTCAACTTTTAAACTTAACTTCGAAATGTCTCGGGTTATGATGCTTCCTTCTGCACATGAAACCCATCCATAAGATGTTTTTACCGTGCACATTTGACTAGAATTAAACCTCTTCCCCCGTGAAGATTTCTTTTAAAGGTAACTGGAAGCTAGAGAACAATGCCAAGGAACTCAAAATTAACTGCTACGTTGTGCTATTAATGTACGTCATCTGCATTATCAAAATATTACTAATTCTATAGTTTCATATTGGAACCACTCACAAAACACCCTGAGCATCTGGAAGAGTGGAGATACTTACACAATGGCTCTGTACTCTTGCCATTCCATTCACCATTACACGTACAATAATTTCCCCTCTGCCTAATATTCTCCTGTATTATCTGCACTGTGCACAAAAGCACTCAAGAGATCCTCCATTCCTCTCTGAGGACAATCCAAGTGCAAGGCAGTACTTTTTAAGAAGTGACCAGCACTGATACCATCCTTCATAGTAAGAGTTCTTAAAGTTCTTCCTTCACAGACTCTCCAGTTGTCTGGAAATTGCCACTGTTGTTCCCTACATCTCTTGAGGTCAAAAGATTGCCTTTAACACGACAACTACTGGTTTTATTTCCAGATTCTCTGCTTTTACAGCCCTGTCTTGTTATCAGGAAGGAAGAGGCACCAGGAAAAGCAGATGATTCGGAGCAGTGGTTCTCATTGCCAGTGAGAGGAATTTGGTTCTGCAAACACTCAAAGATAACAGCTATTGTCAAACACAGTGATGAGTTTCTCTGAAGGACAGCATTAGACATTGGTCTCTTAACAGATTCTTCAGTTACAAGGGAAAACGACCATCAACTTGAAACAGCTTTTTAGATTATACCAGATCTACTCAAGAGTATTGGCCAAATTCTGTGTGGACGGACAATTCACGATCCAAGATTTGACAGGAAAAGAAAAACAATATATATCAGAGTAGTACAATCAGCTTCTTAGAATCACAGACTGGTTTGGGTTAGAAAGGACCATAAGATCACCCAGTTCCAACCCCCTGCCATGGGCAGGGACACCTTCCAGTAGACCATGTCACCCAAGGCTCTGTCCAACCTGGCCTTGAACACTGCCATCATTTTCAAGAACATTTACTTGCAACTTGTCATAGGATTATTTCTACACACCAGACTTTGGGTTTTCACTCAGCTCATTAAATTGCCACAAAGGCAACATACAAACAGAAATGCTTCGACATATCATAATCTTAACAAAAGGTGGCATAGCTGGCATCGTACTCATTTCACAGCTGTATGTTTCCTATAAAGATTCACAGGAACTTGGACAAAATGCTTAAAAAGACACTACCTGTTTTACATCCTACCAACATGGTGGTTTTAGTGCTGAGGATTTAAAACCCAAGTTTCAGAAGTCATTACACGTACTACTACTAAACCACAGACGGCTAAAATACAGTGATAAGCAAACAACAGATCAGATATGACAGTCACAGGAACTGTGAGATACTGGAAGCCACGGAAAGTTTGAGCAAAATCAAGTAAACAAAATCCCCTGAAGAAATGACTCTAATCCCTCTAATCTCAACCAATTTAAACAGGAATAGACACCGCATCTCTCTTCATGCCAACAGATGCAGAGCTGGCTCTGACCTTTCGGTTCCAAGTGTCTTTTCTGGTACAGATGTCAACTCTGCAGTAAACACGAGCAACCGTGTCAAGTCATGTACTGAGCTGTGTTTGTTCAGGCTGAGCATTTGCAAAGAAAAGGATATCACACCTGAAGTCAGTCTCTTGAAGAGATGAACCTTTTGTAGTTTCCTCCTCCCAGATTTGGATTTTTCAGATACACATGCTCTTATCAGCTCTATTTTTAACCTGCTGCTCATATAGGATACTTAAAATTCTGAACATGTTTACATTATCCATCCAGCAGGCTAATGGAACTGCATACCAGACAGTCATGCATAATTCAAATCAATATCCTCAGGCTTGCGACTCTAAGTCAAAGCTGCCTTTAAATAAGCTGGGTGTGACTTTAACATGAATAAAATGTACCTAATTTTTAACCTTTATCTGACAAATTGATGCATTTGCAAAGGAATGTCATAAATCTTCTTTAAAAATTAAACCAAACAGAAAATCACAGTAACTGAAAAAAACTCTTAAGGACAAAATTTAGATTGGTTCAACAAGACTGAGTGCAAAGGTTTCCAGGAGAAAGCTGGGTGGGTTTTTCTTTTAAGCTACATGTACAAATATATACATAAACCCACATGCTGGCAGAATATTAAGTGGTGTGGAAGGTCAGTGTAGCCTGATTGCCTGTTTATAAATTCAAAGATCAAGCCGTAATTGAATTGGGCACAGGTGACTCCCCACAAAATCATACACCCAGTTAAGCACGTCTGCTAGCTTCTCTCTAAGGACCAGAATCAGTATTTCCATAATAGAATCATTTTCCCTATGATTTTTCCTATGCGCTTTCATGAGACCGTGATTCCATCAAAGCACAGATTACCTTCAGCCACACTGAAATGACCAGGAGCGTGGCAATTACACTACTAAGGACCTATTTCCAGCTTACTTGTAAATACAGTGGAGGAAAGATAACTGGAAACAAAAACCCACCCCAGCCCCCCCCCCAACACCCCAAAGAACACTCACAATAAAAGGACATCAAGTTGCACAATATAACAGATCATGCTTTCCCTTTCCCCCGAGGAAAATATCCAGTAATTCCTAAAAGTTATCCTAACTTTATAACACAAAAGCGTTGTAAGCAGCAGGTAAGAGTTATTTTAATAAGAAAATAAAAATAAAGACAGATCTTTGCCTCCACAGAAGCTACAGACACATTTCATGTTGTTTACTAGGATACGATACAGTCCCAATAAATAATATACACAATTAAAGTAGCTCTGAAAATAGTCATCCTAACAATAAAATAACACGTTATTAGCTACAATTGGTAACATTATTCATCATGTACAAGGACAGAACATTCATTAAATAACTCCAACAGAATACTTACAATACGAGTTACAGTGTGCCTATGACATTGATACATATGCATAAGGAAAATAATCTACAATTACTACTACCAACCAAAGAGATGGTTGGAATGGAATGTGATCAGATGATAAAAACCAGTGCTAATGGTAACTGCTCTTCAACCTAGGGGAAAAAAGCACAACTGGGAGACAAACATTAGTCTCTAGTGTTAAAACTTCTGATTTTAACCTTTAAAGGTGACAAGAACTATCCATTTATCCACAGGTACTATGGAGGAAAAACTGAGCAACTGTTCTTCAGTAATATTCCTAAGGAAAGTTATAATAATGTTTGCAATTCTCATTTATGTAACAAGTACTGTTCCATTTTGCTGACCAAGCAGCAGTTGAGTACTGGGTCTATGCAGGGTAAAACTCTTCTTTTTCAATGCACTTAGTAAATGTCTATCCAGAGGTTTCCAGCCTACTGTTCAATCCTATTTCTCAGTCACTCCATCCATGAGAGAGCCATGGGATCTCTGCGATTAGGGTTAAGATGAACAAAACCAACCTTCTTTTGTCTATTCCGTGGGAATCTTTCAAAAGTCATGTCTCAGGGTATACATGCATAAAGATGAAAGAAACTGCTCCCTTATATCACTACATATACCATAATATAAAGAAAAAAGAATGCCTAGATCTCATAGGTTTTAGATCTATTAGCACAAAAAATAGCCAGCATTCAATGTGAACATTCAGAATCAGCAAAAGTGCTAGGTTCATCAAGGAAGTCATCTTTTCTGCTGATACAGTACCATATCTTGTGTTCATATAAAAAAATCAGTTAGGTGGATGTTATATAGAACATCTATATCAAATACAACGCCACAAGGAATAATTTCAGCCACAAATATCTAAGTGAACTTTTCCTAGGTAATGACAGATCTTGATCCTTTCATAAATTCCGGATTCAAATAGAAGAGAAACTCCTTAAAATAGTATGCTTACAATAAAATGGAAACTTTCCTGTAATTATTAATGTATGATTTACATGACTTCAGAGACATCACATTGCTAAGGGTGACTTTGTTCAAAGCCTTCACATCAACGCAAAGGGTATTTCTTGAAAGGCTTCAAAATGCTTGCAGGAAGAACCTAATTTGTGACATTGCTTTGCTCACTTGCGCACATCAGGAAAAAAAAGCTCTTTCCCATTGGAGGACAGTTTTTCCTCCTCTTTGGAGTTGGTCCAGCTGGAAAAGGAGTTCTCCTGTTGAAAATCTTAGCATCACTACTGACTTTGACTTAGTTACCACTTTCCTTCTCTCAGCACTAGATGACATGCACGCTTTAACAACACCTTTTTCCAGCATCTCTGCTGCTAACCATGGAGTAACTCCATGATTTCAGAATTATCCATTCTACCAAGCACTTTCATGTGCTTCATTCAGTTGACAAGATTGTGCACAACTTTGATGTCATCTATCTGGCTTTTAAACTCAACTTCCCAATGTAAATCCATTCTCTCCAAAACCACGTTTAAACTCGGACGCAGATCTCCTTTGCATTTAAATCCCAGGTTTACATCTTGCCACCTCTGTAACATTCCTCAAGAAACAAGTAAATATATACTTTCTACCCCTATTTGAGAATTCTGTCCATTCCAGGTATCCAGGCTTTCTAAACACTATGCTTGTCTGCCATTCATGCAGGTTAAGAACCATCACCATAACACAATCATAGACTAATATTTGAATTATTGCCATAAAATTTCCTTGCTATCAGGAACTTTTCAAAAGACAAAGGGTAACACTTTCTTGGGAAGAAGTAAAAACCAAAAAGATCTGAATTCTATGAAATAAGAGCCAAAGTTAGTCTTTATATCACCTTCATCTCTGCAATGATCAGTTGACTTTATTTTTAACGACCATTAAAAAAAACCCAAACCACAGCACCACAGAAATCAAGTAGAAAGCAACACAAATCAAGTCAGCTCTGGACACTGCTCTGCAGACCATCGAATTACAGAAGTATCTTTTCTACTACACAAAACTACCCCCAAAACATTCCCTTGCTATGGCAATGCATTAAACAGCCACACTCCCCGGGGGCCTCAAACCACAAGAAGTTCTCCAGTTTTTAAGGGCTTTGAGCTGACGAAGATCACTCCAATTTACCAATACATAAGAGGTAGGCATACACATACTCAGGGATCAGTATTGCATCACTGCACTCTCTCCGTTACCACATGAAGGTTTTTGATTGCTCTTAGAATAAAAAGTGTCAAGGGTAGATGCCTCCATGATAGGCATCAAGCATAAGGAAGCTGGCTCAACTACAGAAATAGTGTCATAAAACAACCCAACCTTTTTTCTCTCCCCAAAATCTCTAAAAAGAAGTGCATCAAGAAGGCTATCAATTGATAGTGCACAAGTTGTATCAGCTGAGATACAAGAGCACGAAGATCTGGAATATTTCGTAGCTGTAGCATGACTCAGCCTTCAAAAGACACTCTGAAATGTTTAGGAAACACTGCTTTGAAGATTCCTTAAGACTTGTTTCAAAGCATCTTTACTGAAGACCCTTTCAAAGTATCTTGATGAAAGTACCATGTAAGACCTGAGTCTACCCAAAACCTCAGGCCGAAAGGAATATTTTTGTTCCAATAAGTATTATAGCAGAGAGATCTCACAGGTAATCTGATCAAAGACACATCAGAGAAAAATGGGTGGCTCCCTTCTTCCTAAACACTCTTTTCCACTGTATTTCTAACTCCTTTCTTTAAAGCACATTAGAGGAAAAAGAGAAAAAAATAGTTAAGTTAGGATCTAGTAGTCAGTCTTCCAGTCTGAATCCTAGTTCAGAGCTCTTATTCCCCATCTTCTATGCCTGCAATTCTTTGCATCTGAAATGAACAGATAGATAGACCAATTCTGAGAGAACTTTGTGGACTTATTTTGCTGAACACGATACAACCATACTGAGGCCCTCACTCTATAATTTTGAAACAGTAAGTTTTCACTCACATATGGCTTGAAAATGGATCTGCTTATATGCAAGGAACAACAAGAGAAACTAGACTGGAAAACACACAGATATTAAGGGATTCACTGAGTAATCCTTTCTTCCTGTTCAGTGGCTTTGACCTTACCTTGATAAGTCTGAAGAAGTAGGACCCTACTTTATAGAAGGTATTGACTGAGGAAAACTGCCCCAGGTTGCTTTAACAAACTGGGGAGATTCACCTGTGTACCAGTTTTGAGGTGCTCATGGAAGAGCTTTTGGTGTTTACGTTGGGAAGACACTGAAAGAAAATCTCTATGTGTATTTCCAGGAGTTCAGTGAAGAGACTTTTCCCAAGACATGAAAACTAACCAGAGAGAAAGGAAAGGCAAAAAAAGCTGCATAAAGAAATCAGCTCCAAGAGATTCCAGAAGAACAGTTGCCTTCACGTGCAAAGATTGACACTGAGGAGCAAGGCAAACATATGTCCAACAGACACATCAACATAAAGTGCCGAAAGCCTAGAGAAGAATAAAAGTGGAAAAGATAAACTACAAAAATAACATCATACTCTACCTTCACAATATGGAAAAGATGGATAAAATCCAGTAGCATATGCCTGTGAGAGCAGCAGATTCTCATTTAAGACAACTTATGTTTTCTCACTGCAGTCTTTTAGTGCTTCCATATGTTTCCAAAAAACCTTGTGAAATGTAAGGCGCTTGGGCCAATCCCAGAAATAGAGCCTCTGAACAAACATGTCTTCAGCCATGGGGCTTTATCAATTGAGGAGTTACAAAAAGACTTTAAAATAGGCTAGAGATGGAACCTGGGGTTGTATTGAGCTGGTAAACTAAAGCTAAATAAAGTACATTAAGTACTTTACTTTAAAAAAGGCAAGCAAGCGAGCTGACTACCTTTTTCCATCATGATGTCACTTACTTTGCCTCAGAACTGGGAACAATCCCCCTTGCTCGCTTCCTAATCTGGAATGTTGCACGCTTGGCAAAGAAGTGAATTGGCCAAGCCATGCTTTAAGAAAATCACATATTAGCTATGAAAGTGCAGACTGTTTTATTCCCCAATCCTACCTGTCTTTTCCCAGGGGATTCAGAGAATCTTGATTTCAAAAGCAGAGAACCACCTACAGCTTTTGACATCTGCCTGCAAAACGTAATTTCAACGTATTTACCCCAACATTCCCAAATGTAAATATTGCCATTTTTATGAATTTAAGGAGCTGCTTCCTTAAAGAAAATACGTTGTGCTGTACTATGAAACTTTCAGAGGTAACAAAACCACAACAACTTGCCTGCATAATGCTTGAGTTTTTAAAGCTCAGGAAGCAGCCACTACTGGAGACAGAGAGGCCGGTTTAACACCACATTGTGCATCTTTTTGGAAACTGAAGTTATTAAGAAGGCACGATCACAACAACATAGATGCTAAATAATACTTCCAATTACCAAAGTACAATGAAAAACGCTGATTTTCAATTTAAAGGCTGTATACTTCCTTATTCCGATCAGTTTCAAACTCTTTGTTAGCAGAAACATGGTTTTATTTTTTGTGTGGTTTTTCCCTGATTTTTGGTCTTTATTTCCTGAAACAGATGTGTAATACCAGAGCCTGTATTAATTCCCTCTTCCAAAATATTATAAATAACTGGAGCACATAAAGGCAATACTACATATTCAACAGGGTAATAATAGCCTTTGAAATGGTACAGAATTAATAGAAGTAGGATGCACACTATCAAAACGAAAAGGAAGTTTTGGCAGGATATGTGCCAGGGCAAAGGAAAAAAGATGTCAGGAAGTATCCATACGTTACTGGACAACATGAGAGAGAACACAAAGACTATTATTGCATTAAATAAGATTTCAGACTTTGAGCTGACCCTAGAAGTCTGGGCCTGAGCACAGATACTGGCTTAATTCCACACACAGATACCAAGAAATACTGTAGTTATACAGGTTTCTCTTTTCTGTGATTAACAGTTTTGGGTCATTTGTGCAAGAATTGGAAATTTCAGGTGTGAACCTGTCTCCTGCACCATTTTTACTTGTCATCAGCTTGTTCTTCTAATGAATTAGCTTTTCCTTTAGAGACACTCTGGAATTACACCTGTCCATGAGGAGCTCACTGCTGAAGTTACATCGAGTGGATCAGACAGTGGTTATAAGCAGGTATTTGTGAACCAAAATTTAACACTCTAAATTCCTTAGAATGAAGTAAAGTGCTACTAGTACATTCCATGACCAAAATCTACCAACAAACCCTGCAAAAGGTACTGCTTTCTTCATTTAACTATTAAAACCATCTTACAAAATGCTGTGTCAGTTCTACGTAAATATGCTGAACAGGAAGATTAACATGGCCATCTAGAGGAGAAAAGAATGATGTGAAAACATACCACATGCATTATCAGGCTTCAGAATAAAACATTTTGAGAGGCATGCAGCCAGAAAATACATGTAATAAACTAATTATGTAATTGATAACAATTGAACCTTGAAATAATACGATCAGACATTTTTATGGTCTTAGTAATGCAAGCATATTAGTCTACATGTTTTTAGCAATGCAAGTAAAGCTTACAGGGTGTATTAATAAAGACAAGATGGTATTTTTGTCTCCTTAAATTGTGTGCGTGCACTGTTAAGTGCAGACACTCTGAACAAACAGATTTAAAGGGTGAGGACTGAAGCACAGAGTAAACAGTTATGAGTAAAACTGCTTATTGGCTCCTTTGAAAACACAGCACATTGTTGCAAGATACAGCATGTGATAGAGATTAACTCCGGAGAGAAAATAACATAGCTCTTTCTGGAAATGAAGTCATACTACTCTACCTTTGGTGGAAGTCTTAATGGTACCATCAGAGGCTGATTGACTAGCAATGAGCAGGGGGGAAACGGACAAAAGTGAATTCTGCCCTCTCATCACTTCACTGTAACACTGTCAAGCCCTGCTCACCATAGGGACTGATCAGTGCCTTAAGTGGGAAGTACAGCTGCAGTGTTTAAGTCTTGGAAGTAGAAACACTAAAGTATATGAGGAAATAGAAGCACACAAAGTCACATGTATTGTCAACTGTTTCTGAGATGGCATAAGTACACAGAAACACACTGTTTGCTCCCCTTCCTCTACAGAGAATTAAGAAATGGTTCTATCATTTGTCTTTACACTTCCTATAAATATAATTCAACAGTCATAAAGCCAAGTATGTCATGGAAGATTTCAGGATTCCGACGGCATCAAGTCTTCTACAGATTTAATTTGCAAGTTCAAGGAACAGTAAAGCTTTGAGTTTTAAAATTACACCTAGAAAGCACATATAGCATTGATGTTCTCCCTTTGGAATCAGAGGTTTTTAACCTCTATGTTCAGAGAAAGAGTTCACTGAACAACTGATGAACTGTTTGGTAGTGAAAGCCAGTCTCTCATTTAGTTCTGACTGCAGAATTTCTTCACGTGGTTTCCACCTTCCCATTTCATCACAGTTCTACTTTGGGCAGCTTTCCCTTTGTAATGGTTATAACATAACACGGCATACTCCGTCTTTTCCTCTATTCTAACACATTTTTATCATTGTGTAAAGATTCTTTCTTTCATGTTTGAAATCATTTAGGAACATAAGGAGTACTACCTCTAATTATTCTAGTGTGCCACCTTCAGGTCACTGAGGAGTGACAAATACTAGGCGGTTCATCTGTTTCCACATCCAATACAACAAAACTCTTCTTAATCGTATTGGACATAATTTTGTTGAGATTAATGGATTACAAACACGAGACTAAATCACTGCTCTGATTTGCAAGCATTCTGCAGAACACTGTAGCATGATTGCAAGCTATCAAATAACATTGCTGATTCTCCACTCCTTGTAAAACATGGGAAGAGAATGCTCTCACAAGCCACAGGAAAAGCAAAATACTGACATTAGTAAAGCTTTTTGCAAGCAGAAGCATGTGGTTAAAAATTTACAAGTTTCTAAGTTAGAATGTTTTGATAGTTTTTGCTTTGCAAGGTTTCTTTTTTCCAAACCCTGAATGTGCTCTCATTATACTAAATTTAATTTGCATACTAATTTTAGAGTGAATATGTGTGTGCATATATAAAAATGGGCTTAACATCCAGCCAGCTTCCTGAATGGAAAGCGTGTTGAGAAGGGATAGCAGCTGGCAGCAGATATCTTTAGCAATACAAGAAAAAATGAAAGAGGAGGAGAAGGGAAACAGTTGTAACTTTCCTGATTCAATTCTTGGACTTGACATCAGGGTCCTTGTGTCTTAGATTGTAACTATAATGTAGAATATGAATGATAACGTAGAATAGAATGATTTGGGTTGGAAAGGACCTTAAGATCATCTAGTTCTAGACCTTAAGATCATCAGTTACAATGAGGTGTAACTGACTTAACACCTTCCACTAGAGCAGGTTGCTCCAAGCTCCTGTGTCCAACCTGGCCTTGAACACTGCCAGGGATGGGGCAGCCACAGCTTCTCTGGGCACCCTGTGCCAGCGCCTCAGCACCCTCACAGGGAAGAGCTTCTGCCTTAGATCTAACCTGAACTTGCCCTCTTTCAGTTTGAACCCATCACCCCTTGTCCTATCGCTGCAGTCCCTGATGAAGAGTCCCTCTCCAGCATCCTTGTAGCCCCCTTCAGACACTGGAAGCTGCTCTGAGGTCTCCACGCAGCTTCTCTTCTCCAGGCTGAACAGCCCCAATGTTCTCAGCCTGTCTCCATACGGGAGGTGCTGTAGCCCCTGAGCATCCTTGTGGCCTCCCCTGGACTTGCTCCAGCAGCTCTATGTCCTTCTTAAGTTGATACCAGAACTGCACACAGTGCTGCAAGTAGGGTCTTGTAAGATTTGCAGACTGCAGTTCTCATAGAATTGTAGGACCAAGCAGGTTGGAAAAGACCTTAAAGATCATCAAGTCCAACCTTTACCCTAGGACTGCCAAGTCCACCACTAAAACATGTCACTAATTCATTCCACAGAAGAGGATAAAAGTCATCACCTATGAATTTTGGTGATCTGAGAGGATGCTGAGGAAGAAAATGATGAAAACAAAACAAAACCCTGCAATACAGGCCACCACAATAGCTTTGGAGCTTGTATCTCATAGTAAAAAGCTCAGATGAACTGGGAACTTTTCTCTGAAATGATGAACTAGGGAGGGGAAAAAGTTAATCTGAGCAATTGTGGAACACAAAGAGGAATATTACATGTTCCTTCCACCATGGATTATTTTGTGACTACTTCAACAACCAACCTCAACAGTCTGCAAAGAGACAAATACACAATTCCGGGTATCTGAAAGTACTCGTCCTGTATAATTTCAATCTGGTATTATTTGCTAATAAGTACAACTGGGTCTTCCATCACCTGTTAATACACATCACCATTCTTTCAGAGCCGTGACATAAGCCACAGAAAAATCAGTATCTTTCACATTACCCCAGCAACGCTGTTGATAGATCTCAGGAGATATAAAACCCAAACATGATTCTTCCGCTATCCCTCTTCCTTCCTATCCTTGTCCATCACAGTGTCCAAGGATCAGATCTTACCACCTGCTCTCACCCCTGCACCTCCTTCCCTATTTGCTGGAGCTCAGACTCCCAGCCTTCCTATAAGATCACAGCAAAGGAAACAATCAATATTTCTGATGATCAGGAAATAATCCTCTTACTCCGCAACTTACTTCAATCATGGCTTTCATATCCTTTGAGTCTTAACTTGGAAGCATGAATGAGCATGCACTGATTTCAAATGTCAGTGGCAAACAGACTTTTATATAATTTAATTGCATCACATAGTAGAAACTTGAACATTCGCAAGCACTTCCGGACTGTTCAGAACATTTGAGGACAGATATCTTTTGATTACATGTGTCATATTACATGAAAATATCAATTAGTAAAAAACCTTTGCATTTTAACGTATTAAAAGAAGACCAACAAAATATCTTACTATAACACAGCATCTATATCAGAATCTGACTTTTATGTAACAAAAGCTCACTTTTCATCCTCGAAAACAGCCATAGACACAGTTCTCACATATTTTCAAGCACAGAAAGCATATTGACACAATACTGACAGCAGAATTCTTCGCCTCATGGTGACGCCTATCAGGTTGTCACCCTAACTTAAAATCAAGAAATATATACCACAAAGGAAACAGCCAGAGTTATTAATGTCATGGAAAAAAAAGATATTAATCTAATCTTTGCAATAATTTCTTCCTGTGATTTCAAAAGAAGATAAGATGCAGAACATTTCAGTAACGCACACTGCAAGGACCATATGCACTGTAACTGATAACCAACCAATTCCAGTTACTCTGCTATGGTGACAGCTTATCAATAGATGAGTAACAGGTTGTCTTTGTATTTATACCACAGAATTCATCAAGAGTTGCCATACTTCCTTCCTAAATCAAAACCGCTTTAAATTCCCCCCCGAACAGAATTACTGATGATAAAATTGCATAAAATTTCATATAACAAGGTACTACATCACTTGCATGAATGTGCACAAGTCTCTGCCATTTTATCTTTGAGCATGCACAAATATAAAAGGTATCTGGATATGTCTTACAGACATTGACTATTTACCAGTCAAGCTGTACGTGTCTCTAGGACTTACTTATCCAGAACATCATTCTGAAATCTGGAATAAAAGGAATGCTTTTAAATCACTCTTACCTTCATCTATTGAGGCTTCACTACTGTATCCATCATATTCTGCAGACAGGGGACTATATTTTTGTCTGGTTTCCCATACATAGTTTTTTTGCTGTCTGCCATCCACCACTGGCAGCCTGGAACTCTGGGTTCTAGACAAGGCCTCATGATATTTACCCAGTGCTTCATCTTCGCTCTCAGATGATGAACCATGCTGGTCTTTACTCATATAAGAGTTGTCTGTTCGAATAAAATAAAGCAAATGGACTACAGCTCAAAACAGAATACAAGAAAATAACCATAAAAGGTTATAATTGAAGATATTTAAACTATTTCAAGTAAAACTTCTCTAATATTTTTAAAAGATCATCTTGTTGTAATTACAACTGTTATGTGATTCTGTACTTGGTGAGAGCTATTTTTATTTTCTAGAAAACCTGAAAACTCATTAAGCCCCCAAAAAACATTCGAAAACTTATTCAAGAGAAAATGGATCAATTTATGTAAGGCAGCACACACTCAAGCTCTTGAAAGCCTTCATTAAGTAAGAAAATGCTTAAAATACTTTGTGTAAAGGAAATCCAACACTATCCAACATCACATTTGGATACCTAACATATCAAAAAGGCAGCTCCTCATCCTCCATTTCCAGCTGATTTTTGCTGCCAGCATGCAACAGAGAAATGAAACCAATTGACGAGAAGCCCACAACAAAGTCATCTTAGGTTATTTATGTCAGTAGTGCTTAAACTCACAGTAACAAATGGGAAAATGCTCATGAAAGATGTTTTCATGCACAATATTATTTAACTTACAATAAACAGCCACTTGTTCCATAACTGACATTAATGAAGATTTTCATTGCAGACATCTGGCAACAGCAAAAATTACACGGAAGAATCTATCTAGTTAATTCTTTGATACCCGCTCCATAATGCCCACTCCTGCTGCCAGCTTTCCCCAACTACATCTCCAGCATGACTTCCTCCCACAAGTCAAAGATTCAGCTGCAGCTTTATTTCTGTAAAAGGAAAGTTTCCTCCTCCTTTTTCCAAACCTCAAATAGATCCCGTCCAAATTTAACACACCATGCAGAGGTTCTGTACATCTCAAACACTAACAGGAATTAAAACAAGTTCATCTAAACTCACTAAAGGTCAGCATTACCACTACCCTGAGAGCCAACCTCTGCAGCTATATGATTTGTCAATGGATTTCCATTACCAGCAGAGCTCTGAGAGACCAATAATGCTGGTTTTCAGCTCCTGAGTCTGCAAGGGACTATTGTCTAATACATTATCCAGCCGTGCTCAACCCCTTTGCCACTGCCTGCTTTTACACCACCTGCCCAGTCCCTGTCCTTAGCTCTAGTTCTGCATTTCTGCTCCCCTTAGTCTCCACCTTCATGCCCAGTCAATCTCACTCCTCTGCCTGGCTATTGCAAGTACAGGAGGAATTCAGCTTGTCCATAATTCAGCCCTTTAAGTAACTCAACCTATGGCAGCCATCTAGTCAAGGGTCTGCCTCTTCATACTACAGAGGTCCTTCCCACGTTGAGGGAAGCCTCTAGAGTAGATGAGTAAACTCATGTCCCATTGAGGTCTATTTCTCCCCTGTACTCACAAAGAAAAGCCTATGCTGCAAGTTTAGGTAAGACATGTTTTGCAAAATTACATTTATATGAGTAGAATCTTATCCTAAATTCAGGTCTCCTTGCCCCATACGCCAGGTTCCTGCTCCAAGCATCCACTTTAGGTCTCTTAAGGGGATTTCTTCTTTATTCTCCTTGTCTATTCAATCACAGATTCTCTTTACTTGCACCTAACCAACTACTCCTGTAACCTTAGTCCTTCACCCTTAGTCTCTCCACCTTCAGATAATGTTATCAGTTCTCTTCCTAGCTGTCACTCAGCCTACTTCAAATCCCCGTCTACCACTTGCATCATGTCACAGTTGTTCAGGAAGCTTCTGTCCTCGCAAAGTCATGTTTATTCTCAACCCTACTAAAGGACACTGGAAGTTTGAACAGAAACTAAGTATCATAAAGCAGGATAAAACCTGCTCTGTTCTTCCACTCCTACACTGAAGCATATGAGTGCAAATGGAACAGTCAGTGCACATAATAAGCAAATTATAACAAGTGTTTACTCTGCCTTTTCAAATGGCAAAGCTTCCAAAGATTTACAACTTGGTCAAACTCACATGTTTTTTACATAGGAGAACATGGGCATCTCTGACATGAGAAAAGCTCTCTCCCACACTTCAAGTACATATTCCAATATACAAAGGTGTCACAGCATCTTAGTGAAGCAGACGTGAAAGCTACTTATTTCTTTACACTGATAACCAGCATGTTTATCCCATATTTTACTCCTGGGAACAGTTTTACAAACAAAAAAACCCCCCACCAAAAGGATCTCAGATAGAAAGCATGCCAAATTTCAGCCCAAGGATTTCAAATGTGGCAACTAGTTTATAGAATCATAGAATAGTTCGGGTTGGAAAGGACCTTGAGATCATCCAGTTCCAACCCCCCTGCCATGGGCAGGGACACCTCACACTAAACCATGCCACCCAAGGCCTCATCCAACCTGGCCCTGAACACTGCCAAGGATGAAGCATTCACAACCTCCCTGGGCAACCCATTCCAGTGCCTCACCACCCTCTCAGTAAAGAATTTCTTCCTTAGATCCAATCTAAACTTCCAGGAAACTGAAAACACACTCTTGAAACGGAAAGCGTCAGGAAACCTCAACTGCAGATGGTGCTACCAGTTCTACATGCAATGCGTTTGTAATCCTAATTTAGTCTTTATGGGAAAACTGGTGACTTAAAAGAGCAACTACATCTTTCAACTTGAATTCAAGTGTAACTGATATGGTTCTTCCCATTGCATGGATGACTATAAAGCAAGTTCAGTTCCACTGATCACTTACTGAAAATATCACACCAAGCAGGATATATTCTCTGGCTAGCAGATTCATTGAAAGAAACTGCCCGGAAAAAGAAGTCTCTTTTGCTGGTACAGGAATAAAATCCTCTACCTCATAGGGCCCTCAACAGGTTGAAACCTGCCACCTAGCAAACTTCTACAGATTTCCACAACTCTAATTAAAGCAGGGCATAGCAGGAATAAAATCTAGCACCATCAGTATTAGATGCTTTATTTATCATGACAAAAAAAAGTATTCACAAATAGGAAATCAGGTTCATGAATCAGTCTGCATAAAGAATGGAACAGTGCAAAACAGGGTAGCAACATGTTTGAAGGAAGTGCTGAAAGTCCTGTCTCTAATAATACACTGACATTTGTAAGCATTCAGAAGTTCTCTGTGATACCAGGTGTTCTTTCTCCAGTTCCTAGCATAAAACAAGAAGGATGCACACTGTCATGCCAAGTCCTGAAACAGACCTGAACTTTAACCTCATTAAAGTTAAAACACAAGCTATCCATGCAAGCATGTTTTAAACGAACAATATAAATCTGTTTCTCAGGGAAAACCAGCTCCTTGCGGATTAAAAAGACCCTCCAGGTTTTACACCTCTCCACTTCTCTTTTGATTTTGTCATTTTAGCTGGAAGCTTGCCTAAGAGAACTCATGTTGTTAGTAAAAACTTCCCTTTACTTGGCTAACACAGGTCGTATGTAATTATTAACCTACTGAAAGCTATTCATTTGCTTATCATGGGATGTCAAATGCCACTTTTGATAAGAGAATATGGAATCATAGAATATCTTGGATTGGAAGGGACCTTCAAGGTCATTCAGTCCAACCCCCAGTTTCTGAAACACACAAGGAAAAAAATATACTTCACAAATACTGTATTACATGAAGAAGTAACAGATCAGATCCCAGTTTATCACACAAGCATGGAAACCACCTCTTACATCAAATTCAAAACCCCTTTGTATTACAAAAAAATCAGTCATTTCTCTACAGAAACAGCAGCTCCGGAAAAGCCCGTGCTGCATTCTAAAACTTCACTACACAGTCTGCACGACTGTGTGACAACGCAAGGTTTTACTTGTTACTTACAAACTACTAGTGCAATTCCATTGTCATATTGCTTAAGACTGGATGTTGAAGCCAGCGCACACAGCATCCATATCAACAACACACAGGTTTTCTTTGTAAGACTGCAACTTTAAGACAAGCCTTACTCAGTTCTATCTATACTTAAAATCACTTAATTGCCTCTTCTCATTGAGTTTTGTGTCTTGAAATCATTATCTTGCATATCCCAGAAATACATTCGGCACATCTACCACAGCGTCAATGCAACAGTATCTATTTCTTTTGCAATGCTTTTAAAATACACAAAATAAAAACCACTTTCACAGAACGAGTGTTCCTTTCCAGTATTAATCCATAGTTTTCAAAAGAAACCACACCAGGCACTGCAGAGAAAGTGAGAAAAATTGTATAGAGGAAAGTTAGAACATAGGAAATGCATCTATTAACCAGCTCCTTTAAATCATACTTGAAAAAGTAGTTAACTTCCAAGAAATAGCAATACAATTAGAGAAAGAAGCACTGACAAAACTGCCTACATTCATCCACAGGAAGCACTATTATTAGATGTGTAAATTAGGGGAAGAAAGTAGTAAGTATCGGAAGTTTCAGGAAAGGCTGAAGAACGCAGTTTGCTGATGGACTCCTCACCTTTTCCTGCTGTCTTCTTGTTACACAGCTCTCTGTCTGATTTCTTTGAGTTTTTCTTTTGACCCGCTTTTGCAATTGGGGTTGCCACACTCTCTTCACCCTTTGATAGAGACTTTCCTTTTCTGCCCAAGAAGGCTTCAGATTTCTTTTCTTTGACTTCATTAATGCCATAGGGGTGCTCACCGTGCATCTTCGTCAAGCTGGAGTCTGCTAGTTTTTGCTTCTGTACTTCAAGTTTTGTTTCTGAATCTTGGGGAACATTCACAGCATGCCCCTTGTCAGAATCCTCAGCATCCACTCCAGGTGACCATGCTTTGACTTTTCTATTCAAGCGATTCTGAGAATTATCTGGTACTGCACGTAGGGAATTACCTTGTTCCTCAATAGGCTGTTCCATAGTCAATTTATTACTTTTCAGGTTATTATCCTTAAAGTACTTATCATTTACAAAACACTCCTTTCCTCCTACCGCTTCCCTTTTAAAAGGTCCTCCTATAGTCTTCAAATCCTGAGATACTTCTGTATCACTTAAATGATTATTACTACCTGTGCCTTTTAATTTGCACTGGTTTTTGTCCATGCCACGGTCACATACTCCATCCTGACCTATATCTTTTTGTACAAAATCTAATGTATTAGAATAATGAGGCTCTTTGTGGTCTGCAGTACCTCTCTTCACTTTCACATGACTTTCCTGAGAATGAGTTAATGATGGTGCATGTTCCTCTCTGCCTTCCACAGGTTTATCATTCTGCGTTTTGGAGCATTCACCTTCTGCACGAAGGCCATTTATCATGTTAGTTACTTGCTCTGTTACTGAATCAGCTACACTGTAGCCGACCTCTCCCACAGCGCTGGTCAGATCATCCACAGCGCTGCTAAGCGTGTCCACCAGAGAAGACACAGAGGGAAGGCTCAGATTTTGCTGGAGGTGCCTGAAAAACGCCATTTGTCCAACCTATTCAGTGACAACTTTGAATCCCGAAAGGTTCTCCGTTTCACAAACGGATCAACTCCATTTCTCCAAGTTCAATTTCAGAGCTACGTGCTTTTCCTAACTCAAACTCCACGCATTTACCAGGGGAAGTTGCAGCTTTGCTTTTTCCATTCAATATGCATTGAAAATAACAGGAAAGCAGCCAAGCGTCTTGAAATGAACCAGCAAAACCATAGTCGCTCATCGACTGCAGCATCAACTAGCCATTACAGAATTCATTACTTTCATAAATAAGACAACTGTGTGAGGTGGAAATATGGGGGTTTAATTCTAACCTGCAAGGAAGAAGTTGTGAAACATTTATATTACGTCCTTTCATCAATGTCACACTAAAACAAGCTTTTAACATAATAGCTGCCCTTAAACACATGTTATGGAAACTTCTTCACCCCCAAATACCCGTTGTCTTTGGTAAGGATACATAAGGTAAGGTATTTTGGAACATGAAGACTTCATTTTTTGGGGGGAGAACTTTGTCTCCAAAAACCCTAAAAATACCTAACTGCACCTTTTAAAGAGGTAAAGGGGACAAAAACCTCTCCAATTTTCCAGGTGAGTAAATGCAAGACCTTCTCCAATAGGCTGGTGAAGGCTTTGAACAGGTTGAGTGAAAAACAAATAATCCCATTCACTAATGTACTTGAGAAGATTTAATTGTACACAATTATGGAACGCTTAAAGTCCATTCAAGGGCCTTCTCATAGTGCAAGAGAAGTAGCCTCCCATAAGTAAACGTCAACTCTTTGGTTATATAGCTGTTGAATTTCTGTGGTTTCTGCCTTTTCCGCATTGCAGAGTCAAGGGAAAAGTCACCATTCCGTGTTTTCATCACTTGAGTCAAATGGTTATTTGTGTATTTCTACACATCCTTGTCATAACGTGTGTTCTCAGGATTAAGTTTAGTGCACTGCATTTCAGATACTTACAAAGTTTCTCTTGTGAATTCTTTCTTGTAGTGTATCCTGAATCAAGATCTGGGAAACCACTAACATTTTCAAAACACATCTTCTTGTTAATATATAGGAAAAGCAGCAACATGAGAACAATGAACACCCCGACAGCAGACAGGAATCCGATTGCTTCAGGAGACACTAAAAGAAACAGAAAGAAACACATTTTCAGAAGTCTTGTAAAAGTTTAACTTGTAAAAGTTATATTATCAGAATTGATCATAAATAGATACTACTGAAGTTCCAAATATGTGCAAGATATAACACACCTTAAATTTGCTTTAATGTTTAATCCTCTTTTCAAAGAACGGAAACGCATCTGGTCCTAACCTAAGGGAGGACCCATAACAAGGCAGGGTCTCTGCAGAAGATGGAGAGATTATCATCAGATGCCGAGGCTGGTTTTTGATGGAGCACACTGGAAAGAAGCCAAGAGCGTCCATCCTTCCTGGAAGGGGCTAGAGGCTTGGCTACCTCTGGCAAGCCACTGGACTACATCTGAAAGACTTGATGTGAGATGTTGGAAGGCGACAGAGTTGCAGATTTGCGTGACAGGTTAGGTTAAAGTGAAGTGTTATAGATCTATACTTCAATAACATTTGGGTGCAATTTGTAAGAAAAAGGGATGGAACTCAATATATGGTTGCAATTAACAATAGTGTAAGGCATTACAGAACTGTGATTCATAGTGGTATATTTATTAGGTAATCAATCTGTTATTTGGTTTATTAATAGTGTGCTGATCAATTAACAAACAGTATAGCCTTTTATATGAGACATGTCTCAAACCTGCATTCTAAAGAGGGAGAGGAAGACCTTGAGGTAACAGACACCTTAATATTAAAGAGTGGGGTTTGGGGCCTCAACACACAGACATGCATCTTCCAGCATTGAAAGTGGCTGCATTCATCTGGATGAAAGCCAGGATTTCACACATCACTTCTTCCTGCCATTGTTGCCAGTCTCTCCTCACTAGCACAAATCCCATTGTGGGGGTTTGATTTTTTCTATTTATAAAGGATTAATGAAGATTTATCAGATTTATGAATTCCATTTGCCAAGATCTTGGCACTTCACTTCAGGAGTACAATGCTGTGTGACAACATCTTTCACCATGTGAAAAGGAGTGGGGTTAAAGAACATTTGGCAACAGCTTCTGCATCCTCAGAGGTGCAATACAAATACAAAAGGATGAGAGGCACCAGTCCAAAGTAGCAACAAGGATAATTCCAGTTGGAGACGAGGGGGGAAAAAAATCCCAGACTAGGAGAGGTTTCTCAGTGAAACAGATTGCCTAGATCAATAATAGAATGCAACTTTAATGTTAGTCCTGCTTTGAACAGAGGGCTGAACTGTGAATTACTTGCCCATGAGCCTTCCAAATGAAATTAGTCTACATATGCCCTTTGTAAATCTGGACTCATGAATCTGTGTATAAGTGCTGACTGGGAAACACATGCAGCTCCACAACCTCCTCACTTTGTTCTGTGGGAGGACAGGGAACATTTGCTCTTGTGGTGCTGTCCATAAATAAGTATACAGGTGTGTTTTAAGAACTGGAAAAGAAACCTTCCCCAATCCTTCTAAGGAACTGGTCAGATCCACACTTCTGTTTTGAGCTGGACACCCAGACCTACCTGAAACTGAAGACTTGCTTCACTTTTTACCTCTGAGCAGAAGCCATCACTTAACACTGTGCCTAGAACCCTGACCATTGTCACACAAAAAGGAGCCTTCCGATAACTCTGAAGTACCCATTCTGACAAAACGACTGAGGAAACGCCAGAATAGCAACCAAAGATGTCCCAGAAGGATAAAATTGAACCTTTACTTACTCAAAATGAAGCTTGAGTAAAAGCTTTCCTTATTTTGTTGGATCATATCAGAAAACTAGGAAAAGCATGGGCAATTCTCAACGGGGTTAGGTTGGGAACACCATCTTCTGAAGAACTGAAGGCAAAGCCAGAAATAATTGGAAATCTTCAAAATGTGACCTTTACCTTCCAACCCACTAAAGTCCAAGAAAGAACATGAAATATAACACAGTATAACTGCTTAATAGGGCCAGAACAAACAGGACAGCAGGGAGGAGCACACCTCCGGTATTTTCAATCTCAGACAGTACGGAAGAAATACAAAACTCCATAGAGGTAGAGAGCTCCTCACCAGTCCTTTAGGATGAGATCTGCTGCATTAAGCAGAGCAACAAGGGGAGGAAAGTGCAATTCTATTCTTCACCAGAGAGGAAAGGAAGCTAAAACTTCATTATCATGAACAAATGGGGGGGAGGAAATCCCTTTGCTCACAAAAGATGCTGGTTGCACATCCTACTAAGATTACCTGATCTTCCCTCCAGGCAGGAATCTGCTTGGAGTTGCCTGTAATTTCAGTCAAATCACTTGTTACTGCTGAACTTTACGGCAACTCCACCCTGCAGTGAAGGGGTTTCGTTTGAGTTTAAGTTTCAACACAAAAATAAATAGTTAAGCCACGACCAAGCATGACCTGAAGGAAAAAACCTCACTGCTCTAGTGAGGACTAAGTTAGATCTTTAAAAGCACTAGTGCTTCCTGATGAAGAGTGAGGAACATCTGGCATGTGTCAGGTGTTCATGTAGCAGTGGTCCATTTATCATTTTCATGGAATGTTCCTAAATACAGGAAAGCTCTGAGATGGGCCAAAAGCTCCTGTTTGTGCATACTCATTTGTGATCCCAAGGTTTAACAGATGAAGTCTCCCAAGGTTCTGCTGCCAGTAGGCAGGCTCCTTCCCCTCCCACAACTGCTTATGGACAACAGGGAATGTCTGGAGCTAGTGGAACAACACCCAGTGTTCTTTGAATTATTCTGACCCGAATGAGACTAGAGACTGGGCAGAAAAACCTTCATTCCTCTGTAATGCCTATCAAAGACAGAGGCAGCAGCAGAAAAGGCAGGAGGAAGAAACTGTGAAGATCCATGAGGAAGACCAGACAGATAAAGAAAATGGGATCACAGAAATTGGTCTATAAGGACAACTGCTTTATTCTTGGAGCAGGCTGTCCTAAGGCACTGGGCCTGAATTCAGCATCACCACTTTGAGAGGAGACTGAACTGAATTCCAGTCGTTCTGTGATGCACAATAAAGGACAGTGAATGTTTTCTTTTAACAGGATACATTAACTGGACAACAACTTCAACGGAAAGCACACTTTGTGGTATTTAGAGAATCACAGAATCCCAGGCTGGTTTGGGTTGGATAGGACTGTCAGATCATCCAGTTCCAACCCCCTGCCTCACACTAGACCGTGTCACCCAAAGCTCTGTCCAACCTTGAACACTGCCAGGGATGGAGCATTTATCACTTCTTTTCACATTTGATCTTCTGAAGCTGTAGGTTTAAGGGGTTTTTATGCTTACACTGTTCAGCAACCAAGGCTGCTTTGACCCATCCAAACGTGGGCTCAAGGAGGTTAACCACAATCTCAAAGTAACTTGAAAACACAATGCTTTTGGGGCTTTTCTTGAGTACTTCCTGGGTCCTAAGTAGTTAAAAAAGACACTGCATGCAGACTGTATAATTCCCTATGGAAACACAGTATCTGATGACATCTTTCTGGAGTGTGAAAAAAAAAGCATTGGGCTGGTACCTTACAAAAAGAATGAAATTCTAGCTGCAGCGAGACTACTTAATTATTTATGCAATTCAGTGTGAACACAGGACTTGAAAATTACATTTCCATATCCATTTGCATCCACGTAAAGACTTTTAGAATGCTTGTTCACAGATTAAGTATATTATTAAGTTAAAATCCTTTAATGTATTACCATTATAAAGCCGGAAGGCAAAAAAAAAAAATCAAATTGGACTTCAATTTTCCACATGTAAATGTGTACAGATTCCCAGCTATGAATAAAGATTTTATACATCACATTAGGCCTTCAATTAGTTTCTCACGGTTGAAGCAGCAAGCAGTTCTACTTCACAGACAGGGAAAAAGGAAGTTCTTTTTTGGCATATAAAATACATCTGTGCCACAGGGAGCACCGGGATTATTTTGATTCAAAACATATTGTCATACATTCTGATCAGTCTGAGCATTGATTGTACCATGAAAAGCATTTTGAAAACTCTCAGAGGTTCCCAGTGCCTTCTCCTACAATCATGAACCAGTAGGAAGGCAATAACTGCTCAAAGTCATATTTCAAATTCAAATGTTCAATTTATAAACTTTATCATTACCCTCAGTTCTTAAGAAAAACAGCAATGAATGTTTGAAATTCATAACAATATAACACAGTTTTAGGAATACTAAAAGAACAAATGTCTTCCTACAAAGTTATTAAGGCTAATTGAATTGCTGGCTATGGAAAAGTTATACTCATTACAGAGGTATTACATTAACATCACTCTAATTCACTTTATCAGCATCATCACTAGGATTAGAATTATTAGAAATCAGAAACTTACCATCTCCTCATCTCACACATGAAATTAGCATCTTCTTTCAGATAATAACTCCCCTGTCATTAAACTGTTTCTCTTTTCCAAAAGATGTTTCAAACTCGTCAGAAAATAATGGCATCTTTAAACACGTATCACCAAAATAACATCCTCAGGCAGATAAAAAGCATTGAGTGTTTTAAATATTAAATTAAATCATAAAGATTAAATTAAAAAGCATTTTATGTTTTTTAATATGGATCTATCCCCCCAATTATACTGAATATCCAGTTAATTACTTCTGGAGCTCTCGCCCTCCACATCACACTGCTGAATTAGGCAGGGATGTCCAAAGCCACACAGTTATCTTAGGGAGGTTTTAATTATTCATTTATAAATGCAACAGTATCTCTTCTGTGCACAAATTAAGTAACCAGGGCTATGTCCAGAAGAACCGGTTACCTTCAAGACCTGAGCACAAAACCACTTGAAATGAGAAACATAACCATGTTTTTATTTATAACCCTTTTTTGGTTTGTTTTTTTTTTTTTACAACTTGAGCTATTTTAGACTTTTAAGATCTTTTAAACACCGAGGCCTGTTGTTTTGGATTTAGCCCTGATGAAAATTATTGATTGTTCTTAGTTTTTACCCCATTACATCTTGCTATAACATGAACATAACCCATGCTGTCCGACTCCGAAGCAGGTTTCATCCAAACACCCTTCACTGCTGCTTGTCACTTAGCAAACTTCCCGGCTTGCACAAGAGAATAAGGTGTTTTCAAGAAGCTGAACAGGTTACTGAGCCAAAAAACAAGGTTCACGCCTGGGCTGCCTTTTCTCCACGCTCCAGTTATTTATCTCCTCACAGCACATATTTATTTCTCACAGACAACTCATGTCATAATAGAAACGAACAAATCAACCCCTCCAACACCTCGGAGTCAGCTCAGAAGTGAAACACTCAGGTCTGACTGATTGCTCATCAGGAATAAGCACTGCATTTAGTATGCATCAGCTCAAGTGTAGACATCTTTTTCTTTCATGACTACTTATACAGGATGGTCTCTTCTCTAAGAGCAACTTAAAGGCTACCTAAGATTCAGTGCTCTTTCTAAACAGCTTTTCTGTGACAAGGTGAACTCAATACACCAAGTTTCACCATAATTTAGCAGCGTTATCTTACTGTTTGCTGTTGTAGTTGACGTGAACAGAACTTAGTTTACCTGGACAAAGGTACCTAGGAGGGGTAATATTTTATCCAGTGTTGTGTTAGAAGACTTAAAAAAAACAAAGTCTTGACCAACTGCACTGTTTTACAAGCACGATAAACTCTATGTGGCAGCTGACATTACTATTGGGATACTTTCCCATATTAAAACAGAAGAACCTTTACCACAGAAATTGTCTACCTGGTGTTACTGAGAAAAATGAACTGAGAATTCCCTCTAAACAGTTTATTAAACATGGCAAAAGACAAATGCACAAACGTATTTCCTACGCTTACTGTTTTACTTTGTATTCATCCTTCTTTCTCTCATATATAACATGCATGCTACGTAATTCCTTCTCACAAAATGTACCTGCTTCTTCTCTCTTGTGCCAAAACAAGCATCAGGCAAAGTGGTTTAGCTCAACTTAAAATGCGTGGTTAAATCTCATCTATGAATGTTGTGTATTTTTTAGCTACATTTAGGTAACATTAAAACTGAAACTTTCCTGTCTAAAGATGCTACCCCCTTCAATTCAAACTGCATTTTGCCTTTCCTCTGCAGCACAGACTTCTTAACTTAGCCCACTGCTAACGGCTACATTTGTCAGTGTATTGTGTTAAATATACGTTATAGTGCCAGTCTTACGAAGTTCCTTTCTATGTGTTTCTCCTGCATCTTGCACTTTGCTATACAGCAAGATTATGTACTCTCCAGTAACAAATTACAAGCACATGCTCCATGAGCTACCTGTATTTCAGCACTTTCGATATCCACTATGCTACTCTGAGTGATACACAATTTCCAATGAACATAAACTGCAGTGGCCACTGAATTCCAAAACAGAACTGAAAAGAGCACTGCATTTCCTAAATAAGAAAATTAGGATCCATTTTTAGCAACAGGGACCTTTCAGAAGTTTGGAAAGACTGACAGAGTGAAATCAGGATGAAAGTGCTCATTTCACTTTCTATTTGGAATAACGATGCCCTTTCGAAACCCTATTTATAAACCTTCCAAAGGAATATGGGGGAAAACAGAAAACTCACATTATCTGAAGTGATAAATGATGCTATTTAAAGGTGAATGTATAAAAAAAAGTCATATACCAACACTAAGTAGAAAAATAAATGTGGGTTTGTACATGGAAACCTCGACTGGAATTACTGTATCATGACAACTACCCTGGTCCAGCTATCGTGGCACTTTTATTCCAGTGGAAAGGTATCAGGAATAAAAGCCATCTGGCCTATGTCACTTCACACTGGCTGAAGGATAATCTGCAGTGCTACAGAGATAAATGAAAACTTCCTTTTCCCCCTCATTTTCTTAGTATCTAATAACAAGGACTAATAAAAACCCCAAAGTTTTTTAACATCTGGATTCCAGGACTTCCTTCACACAGGAAGAAAGTCTACAATGCATCTTAATCGTAAAAATCCAATTTATTTCTTTTTACTAGGAGCAATTCGATTACTTGACTAAATACTTACATCAATGAGAGTCCAATATACTTCATATATTATAGTTTGCGTTAAAAAGGGCTGGGTTCAGCGAGTTAACTCGTCACATCCATAACAGCACAAAAACCCTTGTTGCAATGCTAGCACTGCCTCTGCAGATTGCCATTTACAGGATTCCTTTCCATTTGTGTTCAAATACCATGCTGAGATTGTCTTTTGGGGATCAGTTTAATTGTAGAGAAAGAGGAGCCCTGAGCTCCAAAACATCCACGGGTCTAAAAAAGACTTTAGGAATAACAGAATCAACAGTCTGAGATGGAGATTGAAACTTTGACAGAAGTCTTTTAATTCCTAAATCCTTCTGGGCTGAAGAAGCTGTCAGCCTGCCACCCCTGCTGATTTACCAGTCCCTCAATGCCTTTTCTCTCCAACATGGAATTCATCTCCTCCTAAGTAGTATCTGGCAGCAAAAAAATCTCTGACAAGACCCAGTGAACGAAGCATCACACCGCTACTTGCAATAGACACAGACCATGGAATCATCTTGATAACCTACAAATCCCAATAATCTGCTGCAACTACATAGCATATTACACAACTATCCTCCATGCAGCGGGTAAGAAACCAGCAGTGATAATGGATTTTTAAAGGCACTCTCAAATAATCCTCCCAGTGCAAAAGTATTGAAGGCCTGCAGGGATCTAGAAACCTGTGGTTTAAAAGTTGACAGCTATTTCAAAGCAGCTCTCTGTGGAGAACAATGATCTATGTAATAAAAATCATTTTTCCTATCAACCACGACAATTAACAACAGAGTGCGAGGCGACCCAAGATCCAGAGTTCTGAACAACTAGGTCTCAGTGAGCAGTGAACAGATTGCAGTGAGCACCTAGGATGCATAGCAAAGTACTGTGTAGTGAAAAACGATTAGTGGACGTCCTAAGTGAAGAAATGCCAGCGTTTCGATACAGCAGAATTCTTACACACAAGACCTGCTATGGAAGGGACTACATTAGTTGGAGTTACTGAGCTCAGGAGCTTTCCAGAAGACTCCAGGACGCACAGAAACATAACTCTGCTTCCTGTATGGGCATCAATAATCTCAAAGAAATAGATCTACTTCATACTAAGTATTTTTCTAGTCTGAAATGTACAAACACAGATCAGCTTTCTACCAGAGGGAAAAAGTTAGTATACACTTAGTATATATATGTAGTATACCTAAGCATATAGTATGTATATTTAGTATATATACTTCTAATTTCAACATATAGCCATACTTTTATCTCCCAAATCTATTAGGTTCGGTATTCACAGGATAAAGAACACAAAGTTTCTTCTAACCTGGGAAGAAAACCACATATTTGCCTATTTCAAATTAACTAGTGCACACTTACGAACAAATCACTATTCTCTGCATGTATTACAAAAGTAGCTTTAATTGTGTGTACTTCTAAATGAAGGTTTTATTCCTATCTCTGAAAAAAGCGCATTTTCACTTTTCACTGTCCAGATCTGAACCCTTAAATTAGTAGAAACAACATCTATTTATCAAGTTTTACATCAATGTGAGGTTACCTAGTTAAAAGGAATCTGCTACTGTCTGTGGTATTACTTTCCTCCTGATGAAGTTCTGCCCACTGAATGACAGGAGAAAGGGGGAAATCTGGTTTCTTTCTTTTTCAGAAGCACTTCCTTAGCATAGACTATCATAAAACCAGTAACAGAATTTGAATATGAGACAGGTGACTTTCAATAAAGCAATGTTTCTACTTATAAAATGAAACTTATGAATAAATATGATTTTCTTCCCATTTGAACTAAATTCAGTTGGCAACTTCACATTCCGATACATGCAAATGGATGAGGACAGTTCACCAGAACATTAAAGAGGACATAGTTCCACTTAAAATACACCTCTGCCAAAACAAAAATTCACACCTTCTTATCTTTTCAAAGCTATTATTACTAGTGACATCTTCTACTGTCAGCCAAAGACATGGTCTTTTTGCAACTTTTCTTTTGCATATTGAAGAGCACTTCTGCTCCAGTACTAGGCACAAAGGCAGTTTGCTGAATAATTTCCTATGAGAGGCTGTCATGAGAATAGAAAGAGCATCTTGCAATAGAAAAAACGGGCTTAATAAATCATTTCTAAAAACCTGAGCAACTCAGAGCTTACTCAGCTACATTTCCATCAATTAAATACTAAACACATTGCTGAGTTGGAAGCATCACTTCGCATTGTTTCCAAAACACGCAACTACGCAAGGTGAGAGAACCCTAAAAATAATACGGCTATGCATTTTCGGCTTCAATGTCACTTCCATGCCATACACTGAATGCTGGATGGATCAGAATATGTTATAGAGGGGGTTTTCTTCAGTTACAGCTCAATATCGTAAATGCTCGTCGCAAGTCTCTCTTGTCTCTATAAACAGAACCTGGAAACAGCCTGAATTAAAGTATTGGTGCACCTACCAAAAGCCAGTTCCAAGGCAGACTGGCACCTAGCTACAGAGCACTACACAGCCAAAAAAACATCCGCTCTCCTGAAGCCTGATCCCAAGTTCCCCAAATTCTTTCAATGTCCATAGCAAATAACCAGAGGAACACTTTAATGGAACTCTCCTGACTCTCTCAAAAACATCTCTGTATTAGGAAAACAGCCACAAAAAAGGGCAAACCTTTAACGGAGTAATCTCAGGAAACCAAGGGGCTCAGCTTTCACAGCACAGACAAGAGATGGCAAAGAGGAAGATTTCTACACCACAAAACCTTTCAACCCGGCCCTGCATAAGTTTGAAATGAGTATCCAGGAGCATTAAGGACACAGCTGCAACATCTGACCCGACCAGCTCCACACTGCTGGCATTCTCAGCTTGTAAAGGGCTCCCTATTCTGAGGAGTACAATACGGATCTTGCACTTTGATCCTGGCAAACAAGCAGGCATTGACAACTGGCAAATAAAGTAAGCCTTAGGAGCCCAGCCATTGATCAGACAATAAAAACATCTTGAAATGCCTATCAGGTGATGTAAGGTCTTAGATAAAAGAACCAGAACACTACATGACTGGAAGATTTGTAGTACAATGGCAAGCACCTTCTGCTTTATACATACACCTCGAGTAAGGAGAGAGGACACACAAATGGACCCACTCCCCACACTACAAGGGGAAATTTGCCAGTAACATGGTTAGAACAGGTTAGAATACACATGGAAAATCATAAGAACAAAAAAGGAAACCAACATTACAGGTCTAAATGGGACTAGGGGGATATTTCTCTTTTACTCACTTATCCCTACATTAATTTATAACCACCAATGGTAAAACACAGGCTTCATGCAACTGTTATTCAAACAAAACGTTTATAATATCGTATCAATGACAAATGGAGCTTAGAATCTGATGTTCAAACATAACATAGAACCTTAAAAAAACCTGTACATCTTTTCAATGTAGCTTCCCAGCAATCACATTAAAAACCATACAGCACTGCCACCCAGAACACAGAAACATGGGCTTTCTTAAAATCACTGAAATAAATAGGGATTAGCAAGATTAATAGATGCTGAGGTTAGGAGACATGAAGCAAATGTTTCCAAAAAGTTATTTTACTAAAACCTAAGTGAATGCAATGAAAACTGAGCTCTATTCAGAGGTCAAACAAAACTTCTTCCTACCAAGTATGATGTGGTTTGACAACACTACTGAGCCAGTCTAACAGTTCTTGTCGAGTTCTTGTCTTCCTCCTCTCCAACCACACCTTTTGCAAGCACTGTCACTGACAGCGAGTCAGTTCAAGGAACCAATCCTCAAAGAACCTTTCTGGGTTGTGGTTAAGAGTAGCTTTCAGGACACAGAGATTCAACAGCATTGATACAGAAAGGGGGATAGGGCTGGCAAAAGGGACAGAAAACAGAACTGTATCTAATCATCGTATCACCAGAGCTGTTCTGTCAAATCCCAATTTCAGCCATTGCAGCTAAGCTTTAAACCTATGAAAGTCCTCTCTTGAGCATAGCTCTGTTTCATGCTCTGCCAGTTCCTGGTTTCATTACTGATACAGGTGTTTTCAACGAATTTTCAGTCATTAGGATCATACATGAAAACACAGGCAGAGATTGCCAATCCATTACATCAGTCATTCAAAATGTCTACACAACTTCTACTGAAAGTAAGGCTCCTACAGATATCTGGACAAGGCAAAGATCAGTGTTGCTGTGGTTTCCTATCGCAGCTGAACATGCAATTCAATGAATATTTGACGAGCACATCTTTCCTGCTTGTGAAAAACCAAATTTTATTTTGGAATTTCACATTTCATTTCCTTCTTTTTCTTTGTTTCACTGACAGTGCCAGGATCAAAGGATTTTGCAATGCAAAGATGCAGGACTGAGATCAAGAAACATCACGCAGCAGGTTTCTCACCAGTACTACTCACAGGGTTAAGAAGTTCACTTTCCCAAATCATTGCTTACCTTTTCGGATGCAGATCAGCTCATGTACACCACAAGTTCGTTCTCCACCTGTGTGGAAAGAAATCATTAGAAAATAGTATCAGACTGGCTTCTTAGTAAGTCAGGATTTGGCTTCTTGATAAGGCTTATAAAGAGTATAATGGCAAAAGCTGTAAACCCATCCCATTGATTAAAATGAAGAAGACTGATTCAACACATTTTCCATTTATACATTCTATCCTTTGGAGAAAACAATAAATGCACCTTTGGCTTAATATTGCTAATGATGGTGCAGGTGGAAGAGTTTTACATGGAATCTCTACAGATACAATTACAAGGCAAACAAATTAATGGAAGCCACACTAGTATTTCCCAAGTATAAAACAATTTCCTGTTCTGCCATCTACAGAAGAAGTCTCAAAACAGCAACTACATTAGTACCCAAATAGAATGCCAAAATAATGTTATGATTATCTTCTATGGTAAAATACTGTTAACACGGTAAAGGCTGGGTTTACCTGCAATTTCTTCTTACGGGTTCTTTTTGGCAATTAAGAAAACAGCTATACACAATTTGAGACATTTATATGAGAATAATAAAATTGCTGCCAGAAAAAGGAAGCTTTACATTTAAATAAAAACCATTTTAACGTTAGCATTACAGCTATTAAACAAACACCAACACATAATACACCTAGTGAGGACAACGAATGGGTCCACAAAGGAAAGAGCCAACCATGCGGAAAGAGGAAGGTGTGATACAGAAAGGGACATGAAACAAGCTATTGCTAAGCACTGCAGAAGAAGGAACAGGCAGTCAAAGAACTGCTGAAGAGATTCTTTTAATGACATCTAGAAATTATTGGAAGAGCTGCTTTTTTAATTAAGATGACTTTATATTGAATACATTTAGAGTATTCATTATCCTTTTTAATGATACACCCCACAGTCGTACGTTAAAATTCCATATGTATTAATCACTAGTAGGCCCCAAACACTCCACAACACACTAAAACAAGCCTCAGATAACAAAATTCCTTCCACTTCAAAACCATGGAAATACATTACAAAGCTCTTATTGCTCTCCTTCGTTCTGTAATAAGGCAATTGTGCCATATAGTAAGGGCTATTATGATATAATATAAACTAGTACTGAAAACTCATAATCGATAACACTAACAGAGAGTGTTGTGGAAGCGTATTTGTAGCTAGATTTAAGTTTTAAAGAACTAAGTGTAGGAAATGAATGTACTAAAGGGAAAAAAAAAAAAGGGCAAAAGGCGTCAAATAAATGGGAATAAACCGTACTTATTCCAAAATTAAATCAAATGTCTGTGAGGTACGAAGTTAAAATAATCCTCATTTTATGACAGCATACTTTTTTTCATATTCAGTCATGTAAAATAAAAGCCTCAAAGATACTCATGAATGGGAAATCAAGTCTTAGTGAGGCTGAGTATCCTGTGAGTTTTACATAGTCATTGCTGTTACAACAGCCATATAACAATTCCCTCTTTTCAGTGTGTTCTAGAAGCTGGACAATACCGTTTCCATTCAGGAAACATTTTGGAATGAAAACGTAACAGAAACTAAGAAAAAAAATCTGTTTTTACAACAAAGCATTTTAAATAAACGCCAACCTTTGGGGGAAGATTGCAATCTTCTTTAAAGTCACTGCAATGACCTGCAGGCTACAGAAGAGAAACTACAAGTGACTGGAACTTCTCTCTCTACATTTCCTTCCCACAACAGGCTTAAAATCAGCAGTGAAGAAAGAATGAAAACGACTGAAATACAGGACTTTTTTATGACACAGACCCTAGACAGTTAGTTAAAAATAAAGATTCAACTAGAAATGACTAAGAACAGCAGCAGCATTACATTTTAGTCCACCAGCTTGAAATCTCATCATAAAGAACTCATTTTAGGGTTACATTTTACATTGCTCCCTACTGTTTTTTAAAGAAAGGTATCCTTTGTCAGTAGTTTAGATGCTAAAATATTATAGTGTTCCACTAAATAAAGGCTTTCAATTCATGGTCACATTACTTTTTGTTGACCACAAGGCTATGCAAGGTATTTATTTACACAATTTAACATTCATTCACTCAGGATTTCCATTTTTTATGTTTTGTTAGAAAATGCTGAATGACATTTCTGATTTCATAGGCAATTCATCTCCTACTCTTTTTCCAAATTGCTTTGGGATGGAAATCAACGTTAAATACATCAAGTGACCTATGTGTTTTGAACAGAAAGCTGAAAAGAATCTCTCTTCTCTTTTAAATTAACCCATTTATGAAACACATGAAATACTGTCCTCAAGTGACCTGGGCAGATTCTTCTTTTCCCTAGTGCTTTTCAAAATACACTATTGACACCCAGCTTTTACTCACAAATTAACAAACAAACCCAAGGTTTTCCATCTTTCCAATTCCCAAGAAGTCTCTCGGCTTTGAATAACCTGGTCACTGAAAGAAGCTAAACTGAAAACATGAAAGTATTTTGCATGACAGCAAGAGGTCAACTGGTAATTCAGCATTTCAGTCTGAAAAGCCTGGGTTTGTGCCATTTAGCCCACAAATCCCAATGGTTCAGTGACATGACCGTCTTCACTTTTGCAGTCTTTAAATGTTACTTTAAAGTGATTCGACTACAGTGGAAGTTCACTTTAATAGTTGATTAAAATTTAAGTTTCGCTTAGATACAAATTGTAATTAATTCCATTTCATCTTGACTATGAACATGATCTCCTCCTTAACAGTTTAAAGTTCCAGGTGAGTTTGCACATAAAACTACATAATACTTGTCCAAAATGTAATCGGAGAGCACAAAAACCCAGCTGAGGACATACCGCTCTTCATCATTTCAGACAACAGAAGTAATACAAGAAATAACGGAAGATGGAATCATTTTAGAATAGCACATCCAACAAAACTGATGGGTTTTCCTGAGCAAAAACCAGCACTTAGTGGCCCTGAAATCAAACTCATTCAAACACTTGGCACAAACAGAACAGCCACATGTTTTACAGAGGCAGCTGAAACACCTGAAGTTTCATATTCTCCATTTAAGACAGAGATTGCATATCCCAAGTCTGTGATTGCCAAGGCGATTGCCACACCAAAAAGATTAGAAGTTGCACATCAAATAAGGTAAAGTATTACCTGAATCGATTAAATTGTAAAATTCTGTCCTTCTAAAACTACTACAATTCAAAATTCAAAGTTCTATGTTCAAACTTTAGCTAAACCTCCACCTTTAGGAGCTGAAAATAACTGGCTAGGAAATCTAACACGGGCATCACCATAGAGTGACTTAGATTGGGAATGACCTCTGGTGCTCTGAGAGACTTCAAAGCAGGACCACCTTTACAGGAGGTTCTTCTAGGCCTCAACCAAGCAAGTTCTGCAAGGACCAAGATTCCATGACCTCTCCAGGAACCATTGGTTCCTATGGGAAAGCAGGGAAGGGGTCACCCTTCTCACTGTAAGCACTTCTTTACTGCCAGTCAGGACTTCTCTTGGTGTAGCTGTGCTGGGTTGACCCTGGCTGGACACCAGGTGCCCACCAAAGCTGCTCTGTCAGTGCATTTCTCAGCCAGACAGGGGAGAGCAAATACACCAAAAGGCTCATGGGTTGAGACGAGGACAGGGAGAGACACTCACCAGTTACCAGCACAGGCAGAACAGACTCCACTTGGGGTCATTAAATTGTTACCAATCAAACCACAGCAGGATAATGAGAAATCAACCAAGTCTTTGAACACCTTCCCCCACTCTTCCCTTCTTCCTGGGCCAAACTTTCCTCCCTATTTCTCCACCTCCTCTTCCCAGCGGCACAGGGGATGGGAATGGGGGCTGCGGCTGGTACATCCTACCTTGTCTCTGCTGCTCTTTCCTCCCCAGGGGAGGACTCCTCACACTCCTCCCCTCTTCCAACATGGAGAACCTCCCACAGGAGACCAGTCCTGCATGAACTTCTCCCAAATAAATCCTCCAACAGTCACACCCTCCTTTGGGCATCCCCCTGCTCCAGCATGAGGTCTTACATGGGCTGCAGGTGGAAGTCCACTCCCCCATTAACCTTCATGGGCTGCAGGTGGAAATCCACCCCCCCATTAACCTTCATGGGCTGCAGGTGGAAATCCACTCCCCCATTAACCTTCATGGGCTGCAGGTGGAAATCCACTCCCCCATTAACCTCCATGGGATGCAGGTGGAAATCCACTCCCCCATTAACCTCCATGGGATGCAGGTGGAAATCCACTCCCCCATTAACCTCCATGGGCTGTGGGGCACGGCTGACTCACCATGGTCTGCAAAGGAATCTCTGCTCTGGAGCACCTCCTGCCTCCTTCCTCACTGACTCTGGTGCCTGCAGAGCTGTTTCTCTCACATTCTCACCCTTCTCTTCTGACTGCTGCTGGTGCTGCACAGCAGTTTTCCCACTCCTTCTTCTTAAATCTGCCATCCCAAAGGCCCTACCACCATTGCCAACCTTGGCCAGCAGTGGGTCCATCTTGGAGCCAGCTGCATTGGCTCTGTGGGACACAGGGGAAGCTTCTAGCAGCTTCTCACAGAAGCCACCTCTGCAGCAGCACACCCCTCCCCTCCGAAAACCTTGCCACACAAACCCAATACAGTAGCTGACACCCATTCCCTCATGTGCACATGAAGAACCCATCTTCACTTCTTAGACACCCTTACACAGCGAAAGGCTGCAGCAGGAGTCCCCTTCAGCTTTCCCCAGGCCACACAAAGACATTTTCCAAGCCTCTTCTCAAGTGCCGTGTATTCCAGCCCCCCAGCAGCACAGGCAGTGCCCTGCTGGAGTCTCTCTCATACTGGGTTGAGACAGCTGGATACAGGGCAGAGGCACAGGGCTGGTCCGTGTTCAACTCCCTGATCACCAGGACCCTCAGGTTCCCTTGTGCAGAGCTCACAGAACCCTGGAACCATCAGTGTTGGAAGGGCCCTCTGGAGATCATCCAGTCCAACCCCTGCCAAGGCAGGGCCGCCCAGAGCAGGGCACACAGGAACGTGTCCAGGTGGGTTTGGGATGGCTCCAGAGAGGGAGACTCCACAGCCCCCCTGGGCAGCCTGTGCCAGGGCTGTGCCACCCTCACGTAAAGAAGTTCTTCCTCGTGTTGAGGTGACGCTTGGTGTGGTTCAGTTTATGGCCATTGCTCCTCGTCCTGTCACTGGGCACCACTGGAAAGAGTCTGGCACCATCCTCCTGGCACCTCCTTTGAGATCTGCATTGATGGGATCCCCTCTCAGGCTGCTCTTCTCCAGACTAAACAGACCCAGCTCCTGCAATCTCTGCTCATAAGAGATGCTCCAGACCCCTGAGCATCCTTGTGGCCTCCTCTGGACCCTCTCCAGCAGCTCCTTGTCTGTCTTGCACTGAGGAGCCCAGAACAAGACAGATAGGTTGCTCCTAGTTAGTGTGTCTGCAGTCTGTAGTGCTGCACAGGCTTGGAGGTTTCAGTTGTCCTTGAAGTTCCTGCTGTTCCCTTCAGCCCATTCTTTGAGCCTGCTGAGCACCTACCAGGGAGCAACCCTGCCTTCCATCTAATTAATCACCCACAAACTCAGCAAGGGTCATTCCATCCCTTTAACAACCATGTCACACAGCCTTGGTTTCAGTATCAATACTGGGGTGCAAGTTAAGCTACTGTGTAAAAACCACCTTATTCTTCAGTTCAGCAACAAATTCATCTTAGCAGCTGCAGCAGAAAATTACACCATAATGATAGAAGTCTTTGTCATCAGGTGTAAGTTTTGGGACATACTTTTTATATGATAAACCTCTTTCCTACTGAGAACTGTGTTTTAATCAGCATTTGCATAAGCCTGGACTACATTCAACAAACATTTACTTAACATTTTATTCAACATTAGACAATTATTTTTTTCCCTTGACAAATCCATGAAATTCCAGTGAATGACAACACCGTGCAGGCTGAGAAGCATGAACAAGGAGAGGGGCATGGTGCTCATTACAGCCCCGGAGAGCCCATCCTGTCAAACAAGAGGAGTAGCTGCTGCTCACCCACAGACATGGCCATGGGCATGTGTTTCAGCAGAGCTGCTTCACTCCTGCTCCGTGACCCTCCATTAGTCAGCTTCCAGATCACAGGTCAGGCTGGCCGCTGCCTCAAGCATGCAGGATTAGAAGGCCATGTAGTGATAGGACAAGGGGTGATGGGTTCAAACTGAAAGAGGGCAAGTTGAGGTTAGATCTAAGGCAGAAGCTCTTCCCTGTGAGGGTGCTGAGGCGCTGGCACAGGGTGCCCAGAGAAGCTGTGGCTGCCCCATCCCTGGCAGTGTTCAAGGCCAGGTTGGACACAGGGGCTTGGAGCAAGCTGCTCCAGTGGAAGGTGTCCCTGCCTGTGGCAGGGGTTGGAGCTGGATGAGCTTAAGGTCCCTTCCAACCCAAACCAGTCTGGGATTGTATGGCTGTTAAACGAGAAGAAAACAGTGCTGTGCAGCAAATGTGTAAAATAGAGGTGTTATGGTGCAGAAACATGAAAGGGGATGCAAGTGATCAAGCCTAACACACTTAATGTTAACATGTCTGGAGCATATGGAAACACTAGCGCTTTTGCTGTGAATACAAGATACTTAGGAAACCCATTCTTATGCTGTTTCACATAACATATCACAAATCTATTCTAAAAGACAACCATAATGAAAGAGTTCTTGTTTACTTATAGCAACAAATATAGTCCTTGAAATATTGCCTCATACCACAAAGTGCCTTTAAAGAAGAATCTGGGTTTCGATGAACAGAGAGCTAACTGGAAAGGAAAATACATGAAAGCTGGAAAGGCTTCCACAGAACAGCATACCCAACATACTCATCAGCCCATCCTCACCCCGGGTGTTAAAACACCTCTGCATTCCTTTAGTAGCCTCTTTACAATTTATTCTACAAATAATATTGCATACATAAAAAATGAAATGGTTAAAGTTGAATGCTTGGAAGTAGTCAAAAAAGCAAACTAAAAAGCAAACACTGTTTGAATTTCCTAGGAAAGAACAAGTTAAATCAAATTTGCTACTTTATGTATTTATTATGTGCCTACATCTTGTCTATGTTGTGCAATTCTGTCCCACCACAGAAGTCACAGAGACAGGCAAAAAAAAGTCAACAAAAATGGTTAAAAACACAAATGGGTTCCATATGACAAGTGCTTTAATAGAATAAGACACTTGGAAACACAGATGCAACAGATGGTGGATGTAAGCAGGTGAATAAAGGCCAGTTATTTACTGTTGAACCCACTAATAACAGAAATAAGCATCAAATTAAATTAGCAGCAGATGTATTCAAGAGCAGAAGTTTTCAAGAGTAAAAGTCAGCAATCGACTCTCAGCAAAACTCCTCCTGTAAAGACTGTCTTCCTGCTAGCACCATTGAAAATGATTGCTGTCCAGTAATTTCTTACCCTAAGGATAAAGTCATCCACCTGTCCTCACTTAAGGTGAGAATATTTTGTTTGTTATCTGACCCTAGAAGTCGCAACAAACATTAACTTTTCTTTTTCACATGGAAAATATTTCATTTTAATTATATTTGTCATCAACAGAACCAGCAATACTGATCAATGCCTGAGCAATCAGTGGCTATCAAGCACAGCACAGATACTGCTGTTCCTTAAACAAACTTTGCATCTGATCCTACCCTCTCTAAAATAAATGGAAGCGCATCCCTGGACTTACAGAAGCCAAAAAGCAATGGAGATAGGACAGATTTTCTAAGCTGTGGCACAAAGTAGAGACATTGAAAATAATATCATGAAAATGGTATTATCTCAGCTTCCTTTCCAGCCAGAATGACCAGAACAGCATCCCCCCAACCAGACCAGCAGGTCGAGGGAAATGATTCTCCTCCTCTAATCTGCCCTCGGGAGACCCCACCTGCAGTACTCTGGGGCCCCCAACACAAGGGTTATTAGTGCGCAAACTCACTTGCTGGCTCACAATGAACTTGCAGGACCATCTCCAAGTTTCTGTATCTCACTCTAGAGGCAGATTTACATAGCAATCAGAAAACACCTCCCACCTCCAGCTGTTAGACACTCAAAAATTAGGAAGCACAAGGACTTGAAACCCACTTCAGTCCGCAGGTGCACATTCAGTTTTCTATGCGGTACAGGACCTTTGCCTTACGCAATTCAAAACCTGAGAATATTCAGGGAGAAGTCTGAGTGTATCAGCTGTGGATCCCTCACAGCATTCATTACAAAAGCTGGAAGAACTGTAGTTGAATTAGGCTGTAAGGTGAAGAGAAAATATGACCCAATGGTTAAAGCAGCTCAAAGTTTTCCACAAGACAGTAAGACTCTTTCCTCTCTTATAGATCCCCCACACTTCGATGGGGATCTGTATTTTCGATCAGGTAGTGACTGTGTGTTTGCGTTCCTCATGCCCATCCTAAACACCAAGAGTTCCAATTCGCGAAAGCGCTAAGCATTAAACATGAGTAGCATTCAAGCAGGATTTCAATCCAAACACATCAACTGTTCTTCAATCAAGTATGATAGTTCCATCTCAGCCCACAGGGAGCTTGTCAAAAAGAAGTCTGTAAAGCATTAGAGGTTAGATTACTTTATTTTCTTTTTAAAGGTAGCCTACTCTGTTATCTAGAAGGAAATACAGACCTGACAGCTTTCTGCATGGAATGGTTAGGGTTGGAAGGGACCTTAAAGATCATCTAGTTTTCTTCATTTCAGTAGATCTACAACACGACAATGATAGTGGTGTAACACAAATCCAATCAGAAAACTGATGGTTTTGCATACGGCACAAGGTTTTACTCTCATCAGCAAATAATGCAGGGAATCATCCTTACGACGACAATTCATACCAGGTACTGAACAGTTTTCACGACAGACAGCGAAGGAGCATAAGGCAGCATTAAACAGGTTCCGTGTGGCTGATCAAATCTGATACCCTGATGTCTGATCCATCCCCCATTTAACAAATGTGTTTAAAAGTGGGCATAAGTCTGAAATACAGCTTCTTATGTGCAGGCTTTATTTCATACTGCTGCTGCTGCTCAACCCTTACCAACTTGCATCCAGAAGCACTACTGACAATACAGGTCAGTGCTAACTTGAGGATCTCTGTATTATCGTACACCCTTCTAGTACCTGCTGCAGTGACACCTGAACATCCCAGGTAACTTGGGAGCCAAGATAAAACTGCTCCTCAGGCCAGATTCAATGTATGAGCCACACATACGATACCCAGGCACTGTACACTGCTCATTGCTCTTTAGTTTCCTTTTCTGGATTCTGGCAATTTGCAGTTAGACACAGTTTTCACATAACCTATATGAAGCAGCATTCTAAATCCTCTCTCTTCTTGTGCCCATAAACAAAAAGTAGGTTCATTCAGGAATTTCTGTCTTTGTTTCCCAAGGAAATGAGTGTTATATAATTAAACAATTCGTTTTCTGCCCCATCCTTCCATCGCTACCAATCCACTGGCTAATTTAAGCTCAAATTGACAGGAAGTTTTAAGATCTTAATACTTTTACGATTCTATGTTTCATAAAAAGCACAGCAGTCAAACACAACACAAACCCAGACCCATCAAACACATGGTCAGCCAACCAGCCCATAAATCCCTGCCCAGCACATGCAGCCGCAGCTCCCTGCTCCCAACCAAACAGCTGGAAAATGAGGAGGAGGAGGAAAACCTTGTCAGAAAGCTCAGGACCAAAAAGAATTAACTCAGTCTGTAAAGGTTCATCTCTAAATGTGTTCCCCTCCTTGTGAAACGTACACTTCTCTACAGCCAACACCACATTAAACCATGTTCAAGTGCAGCCCAAAAACCTGGCAAAAGAGATTCATGAGGATAGGCAAAATGTGCAATTCTGCCTCAGAGAAAGCATGCACTTAACCTCAAACTGCCTACCAGTCTGGTCTTACTACTGCTTCCAGTTTGGCCATACTCTCTACCATAGTTGCCATCCTTCCCATGCTCATACTGCCTGTATTAGATGAATTTAACCTTTCCCTGTGAAAAAGTGGAAACATTAAACAATAAATAACCTTGCATCTTAAAACATTTTGTTTTGGAAGACAAACATACAGAAATAAGAACTGGAAGTACAATTCTTTAATCTTCTTTGAGCCAAAACCTTCCCAGTTGGACTGCTCTCTGCTAGTCCCTCACAAATCTGAGACTGCCTGCCCTATGCACACTAAATACTTGATGTCTTCATAACGAAATAACATCTTTAAAATGACATTAACTTTCTAAAGAAAAAGATGTAATTGTGCCCACAGGCACTAAATTAGGGGTTTGTACTTGGTCATGTGAAGAACACTTGTCTTTTAAAAGTCTGTCAGTGATCACAATGCATATCTGAAGGGGGCTACAAGGATGCTGGAGAGGGACGTTCATCAGGGACTGTAACAATAGGACAAGGGGTGATGGGTTCAAACTGAAAGAGGGCAAGTTCAGGTTAGATCTAAGGCAGAAGCTCTTCCCTGTGAGGGTGCTGAGGCGCTGGCACAGGGTGCCCAGAGAAGCTGTGGCTGCTCCATCCCTGGCAGTGTTCAAGGCCAGGCTGGACACAGGCGCTTGGAGCAAGCTGCTCTAGTGGAAGGTGTCCCTGTCCGTGGCAGGGGGTTGGAACTGGATGAGCTTTAAGGTCCCTTCCAACACAAACCATTTAGGATTCTATGAAAAGTAAGAAAGCACTGACCAGAATGACAGCAGTCACTGGCCATGGCCAATGGCTCCTCTATATGCTTCTCTATAACCCCTGGTAAAAACCCCCCACTTTTGCAAAACCTTGGGGGCTTAATGATAGAACCAATGTGAACTGGTATGCTGACAAAATGACACTGGAAATGGTACTTACAGACTTTCTTTTTAAGGACAGCCCAAAACACTTAATTCCTTCCAGCTAACAAATCCTATTGTAATTTGAGCTCATTCAATTTTGTGTATTCTTCAAATATAACTGAGTATGTCCTGCTTTGAAGAAATCATAGAACAACAGAATCAACTATGTTGGAAAAGACCCTTAAGATTATCAAGTCCAACCATTACTCTAGGACTGCAAAGACCACCACTAAACCATGTCACTGAGGGGAGTTCCATACTTCATATTTATTCTGCAATCAGAAGTTTTCAATCTTGCTCATTTCCCATTAAATTCACCCCAAATAAAGCAATTAAAAAATAATGTGGACAACTGCAGGGTCTTTAAAACTTAGCAGAGTATTTTCTGCTTACTTAAATACGTTTACAAATGTACTTGGACACTATGTAAATTCTGTATTTTGACACTTTAGACTATAAGTCCTCTGGTCTGATCCTGACTTCTAGAGTTAGTATTCACCCAAATCAAACTCGTAGCTTTAAACACTGCTGGTCAGGAAATAGTACTGCTAAACAGTACAATCAAGGCAGGCACAAACAGGAGGGAGAGAACACCGGGATACGGAACAAAACCCGTAATACCTACTAACAAACCTACAGCGACCAGCTATCTGTTGAAAACAAAGAGGATGCTGCATGCCTGCTACAGCCTACAGCAGCAAAACCACTGCATTTTCTGTCTTCAGGAAGAGCACTAAATCAAAACCAGGCAGCTCACTTTCACAACTGGATCCTTCTTTTCAATCCCCCTTCACATCTCACTGTAAACTACGCACTTCTCAAGAGCTTAAGTGCCATGTTGGCAATTTCATGTAAGTGTCTACAAAGGCAGTTGGGCGATTTCTGAAGGGCTGCATTACTTGCCAAGGCTAGATTGCGATATCCTCCGAAAATATCCACCAGGAATGGCACATCTTGTGAATATTTTCAGATGTAACAAACTGGGATAATGCCGCCTAAAAGAGGCAGATTTTGAAGCACTGGGGTGTGGGGTTTTTCTGAGCTTGAGTTATGTAAAAAGTCAAGACCCAGGAGAGATTTCTGCCACCTTCTTGATAATACGAAGCGGGCTTTCCAGCACAACAGAACCTGACCAACTTAAAGCTGGCCAACTTAAGACTCCTGGTGCGCACAGCTTCCAAGGCAGGGTGAACACGCAGCTTTGCTTGCGCAGTGCAACTTCTCCTTACAGAGGCCTGAATTACTCATTCAAGGATACTGACAGCACAGGAGCATCCCACATACAAAACAAACAAGCACAGTTGGATTCCTCCCCCCTCACTGTTTTCCTACATTCTTCAGGTTACAACAACAGATGCTTTCGGAAGAAACCAAGTGCAGGAAGCAGCATGCTTTAGGACCTTCTTTGGCTGGAAATAAAGTTCTAGAATTTTACTTTTGTTTAAGAAAAGGATGTTTAACGAGGGGTAAAATCACTTACAGAATCGAGAGGGAAGGTTTCAACCCAGAGCTCAGAAACCAGCCCATGGCAGAGGGGTTGGAACTGGATGATCTTAAGGTCCTTTCCAACCCAAACCATCCTCTGATTCTAACCCTGTCTATTAAGACGATCATCTCCAAACAAACCCAACAAGTGTCTAGCACATCGCACTGCTGCTTTGACGCTGTGAAGTGATGACTAGAAAGATCTGTGGACACCAGCTTCTGTACAGCCTGTTAGGTCTCAGCAGCCGGGCAAGCGGCGGCGAGAAGGAGCCTCTCCATCGCCCGGGGCATCAGCGCTGCGAGACTCCGGGGCCGGGAGGGACGCTTAGTTTGAAAGCAGTTCCAAAGTCTCTCCGGGTGACAAGGATGGGAAACGCTGCGCACGTTCCGACATCTGCAGCCGAGCTGCGGGGTGCTCCGGACACCCCCTCGCCCCGCCGCTCTCGGAGCCGCGGCGGCTCAGCCCCCGCCGCCCCCCGAGCCAAGGCGGCCCACAGCGGCTTCGTGCTCCTCCGGTCCCCTCCGCGGCGCCCACGGCCCGGCATCCCCGGGCGGAGGAAGGATGTTGGCTCCCGTGCCAGGGCTCCCCGCAGGGAGCAGCGGCACCCGCCTCTCCCCCGTTACGACACGGCCCCTCGGCTGCAGCCGCCGGGGAGCGGAGAGGAGCGGAGGAGGCGCCCGCTGCCGCTCCCCTCAGCCCGGCTCCGGAGGAGCCTGCTCGGCTCCGCCGCGCCCCCACCTCCCGGCTCGGTGGGAGCCCGCCCCCGTCACCCGCGCCCGGGGGAGGAGAGGGAGAGGAAGGGGGCCGCGGGGAGGGGGGAAGGGCGCGATGGGGGGCGCGGGGAGCCCGTTATTGGCCTACTTACCGTCAATCGCCATGATCCGCGGTGGGCCGGACCAAGCGCCGCGCACGCAGCTCTCCGGCGCTGCCGGGCGGCGCGGCCGCGAGACGGGAGCGCTGGGCGGAGGCGGCGGGGAGGGGCCGGGCGCGTGACTCCTCCCGCCGCCACAGCAGCGCCGCCGCCCCGGCCCTCAGGGAGCCGCGGGGCCGAGCGGGGCGGGGAGCGGCGCCACCGGCACCCGGTCCGACCGTGCCCCAGCGCTGCCGAGGCCACCACTGACCCATGGCACTGAGGCCTCGTCTCCACGGGGTGTGAACGCTTGCAGGGACGGTGACTGCAGCCCTGCCCTGGGCAGCCTGTGCCAATGCCTGAGCACCCTCTGGGGCAGGAATTGTTCCTCAGCTCCATCTAAACCTGCCCTGGTGCAGCTTGAGGCCGGTTCCTCTTGTCCCATCCCTTGTTCCTTGGGAGCAGAGCCCAGCCTCCTCCTGGCTCCATCCTCCTGTCAGGCACTTGTAGGGAGCGATCAGGTCCCCCCTGAGCCTTCTCTTCTCCAGACTGAACCCCCCAGGTCCCTCAGCCGTTCCCCATCACACTGTGCTCCAGGCCCTGCACCAGCTCCGCTGCCCTTCTCTGGTCCCTCTCCAACAGCTCCATGTCTTTCCCGTACTGAGGACACCAGCACTGCGCACAGGGCTGCAAGTGGGGTCTCACCAGAGCGGAGCAGAGGGGCAGCAGCACCTCCCTCAGCCTCTGGTCACACTCTGGGGATGCAGCTCAGGATAGGTCTCACTTTTGCTAAGTAAAGCAGCAGGAAGATGGGAACTGTCAGCATTAAAACTGCCCATGTCGCCCTCACTTGCTCCATAGCACTGGGGGCACATCACAACGCGATGGTGCTGCACAATCGCGCACTCTTTTTCTTCCTCCCGTCGTACGTCCCACTCTTGCACAAGACAGATGGCATTTGAGAGTGAATCAGGATGCTGTGGTGAATAAAGACACCATAAATCTCAAGTCTGGTGGCCTCCATTTCTAACCGTAACATTCTGCAGCCGTAGCGGCCGGTTTCCCTGTGGTTTTGGGGGTGTAAAACTGAAATAACCTGTCACATGGAGCCACATGCACAAGCACGCCGTGTATCTTCAGAAGGGTTTAACACCTTCAAATTTACAGCAGCCTTCAAAAACCTCTGAAAGTGACTTTAATGCTAAAAGGGATTTGAAGGAAGGAGAAGGGATTTAATGAATCTGCAGTACTTTATACAGGGGATGTGCTTTGGGGGGGCGGGCGTTTTCGAGTTGAAACTTGGCTATGGCAGGCACTTTCCTGCGGCTACACCCCCTGCTCACTCCTTTCCAACCCTCAGGTCCTGCCTCTGTTGCTGCTCTTTCCTCTGTCCCACAGGTCCTTCCTGTCCGTTCCATAGCTGTTCCTCAGCTCCCTCGCACTCAGAGCAGCCTCCCTTCCCCTGGCAGTCTGGGGCACAGTCTCCGTGCAGTACTCTCCTCCTCCCCTCCCAGAAGCTCCATGCAAAACCAGCAGCACGCTGAGCAAAGAGGATGGATGTTAAATTCTTTTGCTGTGTAGGAAAGTCTGGGTAGCATTTGAAGCTATAGGGAAACCAAACCTGTTAGTGCACACAAATAGGTTTGGTTGGACGTGTATGGGCTGCTAAACGCAGCAACAGTCTCACAAGGTCTTTGGTACCAGTATAATCCTTCTGCCAAATGTTAAGTCACTCGTCAAATCCCGGAAGCATTCATCTCCTTTAGTCTCGCAGCCTTCAGAAATATCGTGCCGTACGGAAAAATCAATGTCTTGCCTCAGTTTCATTCCTCACCTCAGTCAGAAGGAGTGAGGAGTTTAAAAGCCAAGCCCGCTTGAGCGAAATGGCCATCTTGGAAAACACAAGTCCCGAATGACAGACGTTTGTCCAGACAAGAAGCAACTGTGAAAAGGATCTTCAAAGAGAAAATGTCAGCAGAACTTAAGGGCAAATGTATTTCTGTGTGCCAGCACTGACATTTACCTCAGATACCCCGATGATTTTCCAGCCGTTCCTAGAAAGTGTTTCAGCCCTGGAGTTTTCTGTATGAATTGTCTTGATAGCCGTCTTTCTGATGATATTACTGTATTGAGCACAGGCATAAAGGCTCCTGTGGGATCAAGTACGCAGTTAGAGTCGTTATTCTTCTCTTTATTATTACTTTTATTCCATTTCTCCCCCTGCTTTTGGCAGCATCCCCATACAAAGGAACTACAAGGCACTGATGGAAGCAAGACTTGCTGGGGCACACGTGTCCACCCATACAGAACCTGGGACTCAGTTTGTGGGATGTCTAAAAAGTCCTCTCAAATCTTTGCAGAGTCTCCCATGTCACCACATCTCTGTGATTCACAGATGCAATTAACAGAGTGGGATGCAGAGGTCTGGATCATTGGACAAACTCTTTTTGAGGGTGAGGAGTGAATATGTTTGTGAATTAGTGACATTACGATCGGAACTCTTTGTCCAGGCTGTGCGTTTTCCAAACACAAAGGAAACACATTTCTTTTCTACCAAAGCAGTGATTTGCTCAGTTTGGAAAACCAGTTTCAGGCCATGAGGAGCAAACATGGTTTCACATCAATAAGGAAATGGCATGAAAAATATGTATGAGGAACCAAACCACGACTTTACAGAGCGGTGCTGAATCAGATCAGTTCTATTTGTGCGTTAGTTTCACAAGCACATGTTTAAAATGTCTAAGCTTTATTCAAGCATCAGATACTCCTGCCCACCACCAGAAGAGCCTCACTTTTCAACGTTACCAGGAGGGACAAATCTTGAACAAACTTCCAAATCTCGACTATTTTTGTTTTGTTCCCATGGTATAATTGTGACAGTGTGAGCTATAGCTTCATCCTTCCCCTGCATAAAAGGAGTGCAGCTGATCAGTCTGGATGTGTCACAGGCTTTCTACTAAACCCAACGGGCAATTAATTCGGCTGATAGCACTTACAGGTGATCCTACGAGTGTGTTGTTTGCAGACAGCTGAGCACAAACGTGACTGCAGCTCAACACGAGACCTTAAGTAGCAGTGATAAGTCAGTAACATACAAACTATGCACAGGTTAACAAGAGTTTCCTGTCGAAGGGAAGAACTGACACCCCTTGTGACAGCAGATTTGCCAACAGCAGTACAACTAACTGATATGTACTGGATAAATTTTATCCCCTAAGCCCTAAGGTTTCCAACAGACTATCTACACAGGAGTAACTTCTCCCACTGCACTGATGTGAAGCCACTTTGGCAATTGAAAAGTTTGAGGGCCATAGGAAGGTAAATACATTAAAGATCATGAAGCTCTCAGTTACTCGGAAGACAAGCACGGTAACAGAATGGAAGTATATGGACAAGGTATAGTACAGTTATATATAGAATCATAGAATCATGGAATGGTTTGGGTTGGAAAGGACCTTAAGATCATCTCTTTCCAAACCCCCTGCCATTGACAGGGACACCTGATGCTAGACCATGTGGCCCAAGGGTCTGTCCAACATGGTCTTGAACACAGCCAGGGATGGAACATGTACCACTTTTTTATGTGTGTATGTATATGTGTGTGTATATATATATAAAAAATGGGAAATCATTCCATTTTAAGACCAAGTCTGTTTAATATCCCTCAGTGCCATTGTTTATGCACATTTTTGTGTGCGCATGTTTGTTCTATAGAATGACTTGCTTTTTCTGAGTAGAACTGTGCACTGATTTCTCTCAAAAGCAGCAAATACTTTATGTGAGGTTACTTCACAGTTCTGAGTTCTCCGACCCTTGCTGTAAATGGATTCTTTGCACATTTAAGGCATGATCCATGCCAAACCTATTCGGATTTTCTCTTCCACCTCAGCCATAATCTTAGTATTAAACCAGCTATGATTAAAGAGACTATGTTAATGAAGACAGAGAGTATATAAAAACCATAGCGTAAGTGAATGCAAAGGCTAAGTGAACGGTTGGAAAACACAGGCTATCAGTAACCAGAAAGGTTGAAGCCCTGCTAATGGAGATGCTGGACAGACTAGCAATCTGTAATTGTTTCGATGTGAACAAAATGGGTTCACAATTAAACAGACAGTGGAAGAAAGCTTCAAACAGCTGGATGTAAATCTTCTGGTGGAATGGTGCCATTTCAGTCAGCTGTAGGTGCTTTGCAGAGACATAATGATTTCACTGAAATGCCATTGGGGAGGGGGGCGAAATGAAAAGCATGTGCAAGATCTTTCATTTCAGGAAAAGAGCTTTTAATCCCAAGCCTTTTGACTTCATGTGATATTTTAACATAATATTGACATTTAAGTGAACCATCTTGATTTTATCAATATGAAGCCTTTCAGTTTGAAGAATTAGTCCTTTCTTGAAGTTTCTCTTCATGGGGTGTTCCAAGGCGGGGGGGGGGGGTGTGTGTGCGAGGTGTCTGCATGCACCCACACATCCCTGTGTGGCTTTCCTGTGGTTGTATTTCAGGCTGGAATGAAAACAGACTTTGAGAGAACAGCTCAAAACTCCCACAAACCTGCAGTTCTGTATGTGTTTGCTTCTGGTTTATTTTGATCAGTGTTCTAACCAGGAGCCTTACAAAAGCCCCAGAAGGAAGCAGTTTGATGTGCAGTTCTAGGGTATTCTACCCTTGTGGATTATTTATAAGAAAGCAAAAAATCAGGTGTGGCGATGCTGAAACAAGGAGGCAAACAGACAAACCCAAAAGCTCTAACCCATACTGTTGACATTAAAACACGACCTCTGAAACATCTCCCAAAGTCCTATCTCTCAAAGATGCTACTGCTCCAGCAGATGAAAAGATGGCTAAGAATTATAATGAGGTTTTGTGCCCTAACTGATTTGGGATATCAGTTTACAACTTACCCTAGGAATTTTTGGCAGCAGTTTTGTGAACACTGCCAATCAGATTTGCAACTGAACGTCCATTCAGATTAGTCTCTCACACAAAGTGTTCTTTGTTAGGACATTAAAAACCTGACCTTTCAATATTAAGGTTTGCATTATCAAGTTGTTGGCACTTGTGTAAATAACCTGTGACTGTTATTTAGCTCCTCATAGGTTTTGAAAGCTAGGAAAGACAGCCTGGGCCCTCTGACAGAAACTGCAGAGCTACAGCTGGTAAGAGTGATGTACCAGATACCCTCAAGTCTGCAATTGCTGGAACAGGATCATAAACCTGACTCTTGAAGCAAATGATTTGGCCAAATACCACTCAGTGTGTAACTTTGCATTCAGGAATAAATGATTGAGAAACTGGAAAACGTTATTTCCAGCAGCACTTGCCTTCTGCTGACTTTGGGACTCAACGAAGCCAGATTTCCAACTAGGATACAGTTGGAAAAGCTCCTGTGAGCTAAGGCGAAGAGCAAAGGCTTTTGCTGAGTTTCTCGATCTGTTTTCATTGTTTCTCAGTCCATGTTTTCTCCTTGTTAATCTATGGGCAATGCACCTGCTACAGAAATATCAACTGAAAACCTAAATAACAACGTGAGTTTTAGTGCCAGCTTATTCCAGCCACGAGTCACATGCAGACTTCCGAGATCGATAAATTAGATACTGAGTCTTATTGGTACACTCATAGAAAGCTTCACTGGATTGAGTTCCTAAAGTAAACATGATCCCACTGTGTTGCCTTGCACTGTTCCAAAACAAAAGCATCACGAAGATACAGCTAGCACCAGTAAGCGCAATTCCAAAGAAATGTGCCTGTCAAGGAGCATGTGTGCTCAGACAAACCACAGAAATCATAAACCAAAACTGTGCCAAAAAATCCTGTGCCAAATTCATCCAGAATCCATGCAGACATGCCGGTTTTTCCATGAGAAGCTGAACTAATGAAGCGGGCTTCCTGCAGATGTAGTTCTGCACTAATTGTCTCCATCCCTCCTAGTGGGACATCGCTAGCTCACCCCCATCACATCCTCTGTTATATCCCCAGCGATAACATAATGTGTTGCAATTATTCCAGAGCTTTGCTCTTGCTGTTTGAACAGTCAAGGAGCCGCAGAACAAAAAGTATAAATGTTGAATTGTCGTAACTGATTAATTCTGGCCTTTTCTTCAATGGGGGCACTGATTTCACTCTCTTTTCTCTACGCAGAAGTGAATTTCCATGAAACTAGCAGGAATCTAATTATTTCTGGGATCTTGATGAACTTGACCAACTGATCCAAAGCTGAAGCTTCCTTCAGCTTGGACAGGTAGAAGCATTTGACAAAGAGAACATGTTCACATAAGCCTCATTTGCTTAGGAAATCAGGCTAAATCAACAAAACCCCCCTTGCTTTTTCACAGACAGGTATCACACAGGAGTCTCCCACCATACAAGTGGATTGGAATTACTGTACATTCCTATAGAACAGTTATGTGGACTTCTAAGTAGAGAAACCATAGCATGTAATAATGAGATGGAAATAGGCAAATATGTTGTATGAAGAAACTGCTGTTCAGAAAGTCGTGGCTACTTTTTTAATGGAACAAATCTTCATCAAAAAGCTATCAAAAGTAATAAAATGGAACAAAACCAAATTCAATCTCTGTTATTCATACTTAAAATATTAAAAGGCAACGGGGAGATACGACCCAGCTCTCCTGGAGGGCTATTTTTAGAAAGAACAAGATCCACGATGCTAACAGAGCCTACGGGTCTGATTCATGCCAGCACAAAATGAATGACCTTGCTCTCACAACCTGATCTGACAGAGATGAGAGGCTGCAAATGGCTTGAATGGAGACTGAGCTGCATCAAGCTGTAAAACTGCAGCATACACAGCGTTGGTTACTAAAACATTTCAATCTCAAACTGCTCAAACAGTACAAAGGTTTTCCTGTCAGAGTGTTAAAGTAGATTTCTCACCAACTGGCACTGAGAATACGAGAATGGGAGAGATTCACCTCTCTGAGGCCCAGGTAGCTCATAAAAGCGGTACATGCATAGGCGGTGGTGGCAGCACAGGGAGTTAAAAGTCTTCCCAAGGAAGGGGAAATGACAACAGATCTGCACAGTGGTTTACAGTGTTAGTTACATACAGCGTGTGTGCCAGGCCTGTTTTATTGACTAGCCCTGGCCAAATCTGCCCCCAGTCGCTGCTCTTGGCTAACCTTGACAAAGTCATTCCCGTTGCCATGAAACAGCTTCCTTTGCTCTCACTCTTTATCACCCTCTAATTGCCTTTAGTGCTCTCTCTGATCCTCTGCTTTGCTTCTCTGCCCTCCCACCTGTAACCTGGTGAGCTTGAAGCTGTCACGTCTGGGTTGCACAGAGTACTTTTGTATAGCTGCTGTGCAGCAGGAGGAGAAACTGGTCTCTGTAGAGAAGGATGACAGTATCTAGTCACAAAAGAAAGTGCTTGACAAACACTGTCCCCTTAGCAGCTGGATAAGGCTGTAGCCACAGCCAGACCTCTTAGGGTTAATCTCTGGAATGAATGGCTATCCTTAACCATTCCTACTGGGAGGCTTGTGCAGAGTATATAATCTGCGCTTAATTTCGTTCTAATTGCAGTGGCTTGTTTTGTGTATGCTCCCGCACAGCTGAGAGCTCAAGCCTGTGGAGTACTCGGTACTTTCCCATTGGATTTAGTCCCTAGGAGCAGTATTGTAAAAATTGTTTTGAAAGTAACAAGGGTTCCAAAGGCTGCATCCATCTAATTTCGTGCTTCTTTTTACTGACAAAAGCTTTAGCATGCCTTGTAATTATCGCAAATATTCCAAAGGTATACAGCGCCATATGATCTACTCTGATTTTTGGACTTAGCAGAGCTGTTCCTAATGCTCTTTCTGAACATATGTTCCGTTCTTACTTTTAAAATATCTTCCAGAACATGTAATTCATTCTGATAGCACCACAAATCTTCTATTGATGCATTAATGACACTACTGAACCTGGGGGAAAAAAGCAGAATTGTTAAAATCAGGAACCTATTTAAATACATTTTTTTTTGATTAGCATTTCTATCGCCTATTAAAAGAGTTCCTTCTGTGAAAGAAAAACCCCCCAACTAACCCACATTATATGTAAACTGGAAGCATAGTCCTGCTTCTTTGAAAGATGACTCCTTTATACAATTACAGCAAGATTACAAATTCTGCGGAAGAGCAGAGCTGTAGAATCACGGAATTAAAGCATTATTTGTATGCAGTACTCAGGCTTTATCTACATCTTTTAAGGTAATTAATAAAACCCTCCAGAATTAGTTCATTAAAAGCATTTTTGATTTGCCAGCTGAAGCATGGGATTTTGAAAATTACCCCATTTCCAGGCTGGCTGTTATTTAGCAGAAACTTCCACAAGGTTTTCTCACATGCAAAGACCCATTTCTGCCTTCACAGAGGCACAAATGATAAAAGAACCCCTCAGTACCAACTAATCTGAGGTTAGTGTGCAACTGAAGGATGTAAAACAAGCTGCTTAAGAGCCAATAAACTAGCCTGCTTTCTCCTTTCCCAAGACCCAGCCTCTTCCATTAGAAGAAACAAAGCCATATATATTCTAGTCAGACCTCCTTGATTTCCTTCCAGCCTGAATTACCCTCTGCTCCTACTGATCCCACATGATAATAAGGAATTCAAATACTGCAAACTTACATTAAACTGAGGAGGTTTTCCATAGAGACATAGCTCCAACCATAGAACAGCAGGTAAGTAAACATGATTCCCCCAGGGATGCTGGCACCAGGCAGAGCTGCCAGGGCATAACAGCACTAGAGCAGGATTGGTTTGGTAGGGGAATGGATGAGGTGTGTTTGTAATGTATGGAAACACGGGCAGTAATGCATTAGCCATATTGCTTTAAAACCTTTCCTTCTGCTTGATGGGAGTTTCACTTTGGCATAAATGTACTTTGGCCATCTAAATGTTTTCCACAAAAAGGCATATCATGATTTCTCTGCTTTTCAAACAGCTTACAGTAGACATAGTGAAATAAAACAGTGTTTCATTTCAGATGCATTACGTGCCCATCGAGTACTCACATACTTTCTGAGAGGGATAGATACACAAGTAACTTTGGGAAAAAATGTAATGGAAAACTCAAAGGAAACATGAGAAATACCCACAGATCTATGAAACTTAAAAAACCCCCAAATATCCTAAAAAACCAAGTTACAGGTCCAGAGGTTTTTTATTACAATATTGTTAATACTGTGAGGGAACAGCCGTCTAAAATGGCGCTTTCTAATTTTCTGCCTTCTTTGTCCCTTTTCAGTATGAAACTTTTCATTCTTTCCAGCTACATCTTACCCCGCATCTGGAACCTCTCCACTACTGATCTCAATCTACAATTACTTTGCCTTGGCAGTTCTTGTTGGCTCCCAAAATCGTTTTCAGTCCAAGAGGTGGTCCAAGTGAAAGCTGTACTTCACCACCACTGTTTTCTTTGCCAATTCTCCCGAAGTCATTGGTCCTTGTTGCTGGTTATCATCTGCGTGCTTCATTCCTGCTCCTCTACACACACTTAGTGTCCTTGGTAGGTCAGCCTTTGGCTCTGCATTTTATTTGAACCTGATTCCAAGCCTTACCTTTGATACCCTTCTAAGTGCAGACTGTGTGGCTCTCCAAAAGAGAAAAGTACTCTACTGGAATTAAATCCCTATAGTTTAGGGCAGGGTCTGGCTCACCTTTAAATTATTTAATGAGATTAATCATTTTTTGCATAATAGAACATTTTAGTCCAAGTTCCTTTGGTTACATCTTTGTTGCACTGATCCCCACAATACTGTTGCAAGACAATGAAATGAGACTTCCTTTATTTCACGTAAATAACAGTGATATAGAAGCTGTAACCACCTTGCTCAATGAAACAGGACCGGGGACATCCTGTGGCTCTGGGGTCAGTTGGCACAGCCTGAGTATCTCCACACTGTGAATGACCCTGGTTTCTGGTTTGTTCTCATAAAATGCCTCTGTAATCCTAAGTCCTTATTATTGTGTACATGATTTTTATCTATTCAGAATGTCTCAACTCATGTAAGAGCTACATGCAGTCCATCAGAGTGTATTTCATAGCATTTACTGATATGTTGCATGCCATTGGGCATGTTATAGTGATACAAAGAGATAGTTAAGGGTGAAAGGTCTGCTGGGAAAGCGTTGGGAACTATGCAGTGTACAGGGACCCGGTACTGGATTTTCTGTACCACCCAGTGCAAAAACTTAGGTGTGATAAATGGCTTAAAAGCTTCTTACGGGCCTAAGGAGCAGTCTTTCCTGAAGCAGGGCTCTGTATCCCTACAGATAAATGTACTAGGTGGCCTAGAGGTACTAAGGTCACTTTGCCTGGCCACGAAAATCCAATGGAGCAGATTTTTCTTACACTAATTAAATACAAGGCACATCTCTAGGATGTATTTCAGCGTATGGGTAATACAGTGACACTGACACCAGGCAATTCATAACGTGGAAGATGATGACATTGTAAAGCAGTTCAGCTTTGTTCATTCTCTCTATGGAAAATCTGCTTCCATAAGCCATTAGGGAAGTTATTTTCAAACAGATCTCATCTTCAGCAACGTTTCTCTGGTGGCTGAGTTCCCTTGGATTAGTACTTTTTTTTCTATGGAAAGTGCACTGGGATTTCTATTACATCCCTATGGTTTGAAACAGAAAGAAGTACTCACTCATTTAGCTATTAAAGTTGATAAGATTCACAATTCATGAGCTGTGAATTAATATACAAACTGAATTAATGAACTTACACAAATTCATAGACTTATGGTAAATGAATTAATATACGAACTGTAAGAGGAGATAACATATGGGACCTGATGTCGCACGGAAACACTCTGCCACTCAGCTATATGTTAACACTGCTCTCAGACAAAGTGGAAACCCAGCATACTCAATCTAGTAGACCAGCACCATCATTTAATCCATCCGAATGACTAGTGCTACTTGACCTTTTCCTTGGCACAGAGCACAATTCTCTCAGTCAAGGCAAATCTAAGTCTAGGAAGCCAGTATTCAAGTGGGAGCCTTTTGCTACCATGATAGCACAGCAAACAGAGCTTAGAGCTTACATTCTGACAACGTGACGGGTTATAGATCACAAAGTGTTCTTGCTATGTATATATATAAATGTAAATACTGTGTATTTACATATATACATATGTATATATGTAAATACCATGTAGCTTCGGCACCTGATTATTACTGAAGCGTAAGCAGTGGGGGTTTTTTTTTGGCTTTTTATCCTTCCTTAGGTTTAAAACATGCCCATTAGGATTATTTCTTCCCATTGATCACCAGCTTTATAGATCTACCCTGCTTCTTCTTACCAGCACACTAAAACTGCAGCTCACCAGAGTCAATGCTTTTAGTCCAAATGAGAGTTAGAAAACTAATTGCCTTTTGCAAAAATGACATAATAGGGGACAACTGGTCACAACAAAATCACGACATACTCTCCTGCCACTCATAATTAACTTTACCTTGGATTGAGAAGAACGTGCTGTCCTGTTGCAAAAATAACAGTATGCTTGGTTGTGAGCCAGAGGCAGTCATAAATACATTTCTGATTAAGCCAGCAACTTCATTTACAAGCATCTGATTTAAAACCACTCCAAAACCCCCACAAATCAAAAAACCCAAACCCACCTTTCAGAAAATACAATGATAGAAACCAGACAACTGGGATCTAGTGCACAAGGTTGGAGTCATAACTCGGTATCCCCACTGCTGCTACTAACCCGCTGTACTACCATGAGCAAGTCATTGGATGTCTCTGTCTCAGTTTCTGTACTTCTGGGGAGAGATTTACAGGTTCAAGAATTGAAAGTCCTTAACTGAACTGTATCCTGTCTGCAGGTATTTATGCTGGGGAATTTTAGCAGAGTTACCTGCCCACGTGATATGATTAAGGCCAAAGGAGGAGAGATAATCCAGCTTTATGCAAAGTAAGATCCATGCTGTACAAGTCCCACTCACACGTTTTGCCGCAAAATATACCAGTCTTCTAAAAGCCTGCACTTGTTTCAAGGCACCATATTCCAACTGTATCAGACCAGTCAGAGCAGCAAAATGAGCATCATTTGTCTTCTCAGTTAATGACCAGGCATTTATTTTTAAAGATAACATCCTGCTCTGTGTCCTACGTCAGCCAGAAATACGTGATTGAACAGAAGTGAAATTACGTGCTAATGTGCAGTAGGCACAGAATAGTCCTGAGTGATCCCAGGGAGAAATGTATCACTGGGTAAAAAACTGGTCTGAGCCACAACATCGAAGTGAAATGCCAACCCTCTAAAACTTGCTGCTTTGGGAAAAGCAAGCATCTTTCATTGCTGCTTGAGAGCGACCACAGGGTTTTTCTGTCTATTGGGGCGAGCCTTTTAACACTCCATTGGTTTGGTTGCCCAACTTCACATATGATCTTTTGTTTCCAATTGCCTATAGGTTTGCCAAGTTTAAAACATCTGCCCAATGTTTTCCATCTTTGGTCTCATTTTGGAAAGTTTAGACAAGGTTTTTTGCTGTTTGGGAGAGCATGCTTACAGGAAAAGACTGTTGAAACAGTGTTAATCTATGACCACTTGCCTTTCCCCTGCCTATTGGCTCTATCACTTCCCTGGTTCAGTACAGGGAGATCTAACAAGTCAAAATCTAAATCCAACAGACTTTTATGGTCCCCTGTGGAAGCCACAGCAAACTACCCCTTGCACAGGAGCAGCAGAACCTGGAAGTTTGCTTTGAAAATGTCAGTGCATTTCACTAAATGGGCTCATATTGACCTGCAGTAACCAAAGGCACCAAAATACATGGTGAATGGATCTTTGCTTTCCTGGTATGTGCTTGTTTCCACTGGAGTTTTCTCTGATTCAGAGCACAGCCTAAACAGAGATCTTAAATCAGAATCACGCCTGCTCTGTAAAACTCATATCCTTTATTTGAAAGACTCTAAGATGTGTACTCTAATAGGTGAGGAGCTGAAGGGAGAGAAAGAATAGTTTTCTCGATAAGAACCGGGCAGGCATTGGAGAGCTGTGATTTTGTTGCCAGCTCTGCCACACGCTGCTCATGCTACGTTAGACAAATCAACAGTTTTTAAGCAGATATTCCTTATACAGCTGATAAGGGGGAAAAAAAAAAATCATGATTTGTTATAAAATTGCTGGAACAGCTTTTCATGGGTTAAAACTCCCTCATTTTTAAAATATCATTGGAAAACATGAAGGGTTTTTATGATGCCTTGGAGAGGAAAAAGACCAGAAGAGAAAGAAAAAAGCCACATTTCACTTTCCTATGTGCATAAATTAAGATCATAAAGCCAAAAAAAATCAAAGGATCTGACTTTCAAGCTTTCAAACGCATTATTCCACCTGGCTTACATTTTGCTCCAAGAAATAGATTCTGCTGCCTCTGGACAGGGAGAGAACACCGCTCAGGAAGCCGGTTCAGCAGAGTATAACCAGGCTGTGACCTGTGAAGCAGCGCTCCCCCACTGCTCCATGGTGACAGTACAAAAGGGTGCGTGGGAAGTGAGAGGAGGCGTATGGCTGATGAATCCATGCCAGTGTTGTTCCACTGGCAAAATCCCCTCTCGGGGAAGGGAAGCTGCTGCTGAAGCTCCGGCACGCGGAAGGCTGCAGCTGTGTGCATGGAGTACTTATGCAACCTGGGGAAGGATCGGGGGTGGTTTTATCACCAACACATTATACCTCTGCTAAACACTCTCCTTGTTCCTCAGGGCAGTGAACAGAATTAAGCTCCGAGAACAGAATCTGTTAATATGAATGGAGAGAAATAACCAGTTTATTTGCTACCAGGCAACTTGGAGGTACCAGAGTTTTTCCACTGCGTTTTAAGGTCCTGCTGCCATAGTAGGCAGAAGAGTTCAGAACAGTGAGCTGCCGTTCATGGAAGGGACTGGCTCTGAGGAGCTACAGAGCAGAGGTTCAAGAAAGGACACAAAGGCAATTACAGAAGCTGCAGGGAAATGAAATAATTTTTCTTTGAGCTCAATGTTTGCAGTTTCCGCTTTGACACCGAGGGAATAAATGCCAAGAAAAAAAATTTCATCTGCCCTCAAAGCAATGTGATTTTAGAAAGATCAAACCATACTCTCAATATAGGGTGACAGTGTTCGAAAAACCAAGGACTGCCCCATGCAAAAATAGTCATGGATTAGACCTACCTCCTGAATTTCACTATGTCTTTAGGTGCTGCTTTCTTTTCACTCATCTGTTCTGTAGTTCTCTAGAGCTAATTTCAATGCCTGGCAAGCTCAGAGAAATTGTTATTGTGGGGCCCTTTTACAGCCTTGGGAAGTCAAAGTTAACAAACTCAGAACTTCCAAGTACTTACACAAGCAGCCCGTTTGCAAAAGAATTACACGATGCTACATTTAATTGCAGTTATTCTTAATGACATGCATTCTTATAGACCGTGGTGCACTTCTAGAGCCCAGGATAAAAGCTCTTGCTCATTCAATGCTCATTAAAAGGCTGAATCTTTAATAGGAGCAGGATGGGATCATTACTATAAAATGATGTAAAAATGTAATACAGAGCTTTGATTCTGGGTATATTCCATTTTGCATCACTGAAAGTAAATCTGTTTTGCAAACGCAGAATGAATATGCCTTTATATTTGTGCCAACCCCTACCCTGGCCTCTCCATTAGCAGCAGTAAACTACCACAAACACAGGGGCTTGTAATATAAGGACAAAAACCTCCTGGGTCTCATTGGTGGGGAGCTACAGTAACAATTATCAGCTCCCAGTCTGTGTTCTCCTGGCCTGATACAGTGACATACATTTGCATTTGTCTTATAGCAAATGATAGGGCATGCTGATAGCTATTTAATGGTTGAGCAATTATTTAAATTCAGGTTAACCCTGATTACATTTTCTATTAAATCCAGGGAGTGATTTCCCCACCTCCAATGGAAAGAATCACATGGAGAGGCTTACATACAAAGATGGGTCTCTAAAGCTTTTCTCTCATGGGTTCCTAGAGGAGAAGACCTGCGGAAGCTGTGGCTTTTGAGTTCTTGCCTCTTTTCCCAGTCTTAGTAAGCTGAAGGATCAGCAAGCATCAGGATAGGAACTGTCCTAAAGCAAAGATATTTAGCTTTGCTGATCCTCTTTGGCCTGATAGCTATTATCTCTTCAATGGCATGAGGAAGCAAACAGACCCAGAGGACCTCTTTGGAATAATCTTTTCACAGGTGAGGGGGATTTGCTTTTCAGGCTCCCTTGCGTAGTTCTGTTCAGCAAAGAAGAAACAAGAGCATAGAAGTTGAAACAAATTCTCCCTGTATCCCCCCAAAAGATTAACTAATTCCCTCACATCTTGTGGATTGTAAGTCCTGGTTCTTCATTACCCTCTAATTAGCTTATTACTGATGGATATTACTGAAACACAGGTGGTCCATCCCTATAATGTAAGTGAAGGTTTTATTTGGGAAGCCTTGAGGCAGTGAAATCAGAAATGAGGCCATTGTTCATTCTCAGTGTTGACTGGTTTAATTTAGCTTTAAGCATGTGATTAATTTTAATACTATGGGAAATTAATTATATTTGTCTTCTAATGATCAGTATTAACCTAATTAGTGACCATAAAAATTCCCAAGCAAAGCACTTAATCGCATTAGAATTAAGATTGTAAATGTTTTCCTAATGGACAGCTGCCAGTAAAACACTAGTGCTCTCAAAGGCTACAGCCACAATAAAACATGCAGCATTTATAACATGACTTCCATAATGAACTTCTTATTGCTAACTCTGCTACACAAGTTAACGGTGTCTGTAATGTGTTAGAAACACTTCCATACATCACAAGTAAACTGTGTAATACTTAAATCGATGCTCTTAAGCTTCAGTTCACCAGATACAGCCAAAAACCTTTTCAAGAATCTCGAATTCCCAGGCAGAAGTGGTGCCCTGTCCCTATCCCCATGGCCACTGAAAACTGCTCCAGAGACAGGAACAAAGCCTTCTCTCAACCTAACTTGTCCTTCATGTGCATCATTTTCCTGCTGTTAACCCCTGGATGTCCACTTCCAGCCCCGCTCCCATTCACGCCTCTCATTTCCACCCTTCGTGTTTTCTTTAGGCACAGCAAGTAGCTCCAAAAGGAGCTGCTGCACCCTGGAAAACACAAGCCAGAGAAGCACATTTGAGGGGTAGCACAGAGAATGCCACTGCTAACACACAAGACAACTGTTCGTTCAAATAAAAGGAGGATCTCCAAAAAAGCAGCATTGTTTTCTGTCTTCCAGGAGGCATACGGCCTCCTGAGCTAAGCACAGGCCTATGGCAAAGAGCCCGCATACACAGTGCCCACAGCAAACATCTTAAGCCCACTTCTATTTCGTTGTTAAAAAAGATATGCTCTGCTATGTTATTCTACACAGCCTGTCTTGTAATTAAATTACACCAAATAACCAAAAGAATCCTTACAGTTCCCCTGGGATGATATAGTTATTCATCCCTGAATCTGACCCTCCTTTATGCTTTGGTATAAAAAGCTTTCTTTTACATTACTTGTTGCAAGCACTGTCCCAGATTTTTAATACAGGGAACATAAGTGTCAATGTGATCCCCAGAGGCCACCGATCATTCCCAGGCATTGGGATGATTGCGATTGAAGTATTTATTGAAGAGAAAGCCTTTGTATTGAATTAGAAATTGATCTTCCACTTGAGCAGATAGTATTGCTTTATGTACTTATATACAGGTCTCTTTGGAAAGCTCTGTCTGTGTGCTGCTCAGACTGATTGAATCTTCCACAGACGTGTGGAAATAATACTTGGAAATGTAATTCCCAGCTTTGTAGGGCTCAGGGTGAAAGGTACTAATTCTCTTGTCACCTCTTGGCTAAACACTTTAGCTCAGTTACCAACTGCATGCAAAGGGTGCCAGAAATGTATTGAGTCACTATTACACCTTATCAATTATGTATTGCCTCCAAACACAATGCAGCTCATGAAGTCTAAACACAAACCAGAAAAACAGAGAATGCGTTCCTCCAGAGCTGCATCATACCCTTTATGCACAAGATAAGGATTTCACTGTAAATTCCTCTCTTTCCTTGCAACTTTCCCCCTTTTTATCGTATCCTAGAGTTCTTAATCCAAGTTATGTATTATAACGTAAAGAGATCTGATCAATTAAAGAATTAGTGGAGGGGAGATGTTAGCTCCCGTAAACTGTTGGTTTATCCTATGAAAGAATTGGTGACTTTTAGTTTCCTGTTTCTTTACGTCTATATCAGCATTTGTGCCTGAGCTCCCCTCCCAGGTAATAAAACCACCAGTGTTACTGAAGGTGTTTATAAATGTGAAGCAATTCATGGATGGCTGTGCTCCAGCATATGCCATGGGCTGTTTATTATATTGTCATTCACTCCAGTACCTTGTGACAGCTTATCATTGAGGATAACATTAATGACAGAACATTCCCAGGCTGAAAAGATCCTCAGTAAATACTTTGCAGAGAGCAAAAAATAAACAAGTCTTAAAATAATAATGCAGTATTGATTTTGGGGGACAATTGTCTTAAAAACCTGGATCAGTCAATATCTCAACGTATCCTGCAAATATACCTATTCCCAAAGACTTGTATTGCACTAACCTGTCCATACATGGAGGTTTTTTCAATCACCTTTAGGTACTAATGGTTGAAATCCATGCTTTGGGAATCAATCCACTCTGAGATGGGAAGCCGGGTTGTATTGCTGGCTTTTTGCTGGGGTTGTTTTCAAACATGCAGAACACAGGAAGCTGCAAGTGTTTTGGAGGGGATTCATTCATGCAGGAACCGTGTTTGCTCTCTTGGCTGTTTGAAAATCAAGAGGATTGGTCATTAATAATTTTTATCACTCATTATCATGATGAGAACTAAACCAAGGCCAACTTGTTTAACTGATGGGGATTTATTAACTGAAAGCTTTTACTGCTATCTATCTACTTCATTTTGAAGCTACTGCCATGAAATAAGTACAGTATATGACTGACTTACAATTTCACTTCAGATGGTGCCAACCCTTGAAACCTCAGCGGGTCTCCTTCAATCACACTCTGCAAGTTTAAACAGCAGTTTGGCACCAGCACAGCGTCTGTATCAAGCTCACGTGCACAGGGTCTAAAAACCCCAAATGAATCCTCAGACTCACGTAAGAAAAGGGTTTCATGTTTGCAGACAATAAATGTACAACACTGAGTAGGACTGCATTGATGGTATCAATAATAATCTCATCATTACACCTGGCTTGGACGTTTTAAACTCAATTTATACGTTCAAAACTGGATGTGTAGCACATGAGCAATTAAATACACAAACAGAAAATGGGAGGGCTAAAGGCTTGATAGAGCAATGCAAACACAAAGCACAACTGTGATGAGGGACCTGACCTGCTGCTGGCTTTTTTCAAGCAAGTTTTCCAGAGGGACACAGGGTTAATGCAGTAAATCCAGTACAGCCTCAAAGGAGTGTGTCCTTCCTCTGGGCATCAGCGATCTCCTCTGATAGACTGAAATAAACCTCTGCTTGCTAACGGAACACAAAATTGAGCAGAAACGTGCAAAGGAAGCCTTGTGTTGCCCTGCTAGCAGAGAGGAAAGGAATGGAGACATGTTCAGGGACACAGCTGGGATATTTTGGGGGCCCCACCAAACCAACAGCTTGTTTTCCTTTTCAAGGCCATTTGCAATGAGAGTAACTTAGAACCTCTCTAAATTATTCAGGGAGTCTAGGCCTGCACACTGCTGGCAAACAACTAGGGAGCGTTAGGTTTATATTTGGAAGCTTTCCATAGCTACCCGGTGGGGTGTCCAGCAGGATGGGATCACCAGGACAATCAAACTGCTCCTCTTCTCATGAAATCCATGGGCAAGTTTAGAGACAAAGCTGAGTATTTTCCTGCATAGCAAGAGTTCTGTGCTGCACAAATTAAAGCACCAGGAGGTTTTCTATTTCTAACTGGAAAAAATGAGTATTTGCCAAAGCCAAAGGAACACAAGAAGTTGAAGATGGGGTTTGGATGTTTTTGTGCTTTCATCCAGATAGAAAAAGCAGCTTCTCAAATTCATTCCACCATCACTTGGAACCAACCCAAACAAATATAATGGTGTATATATAAATTCACCTTTGAGTCAGCGTCTCGTGTTTCAGCACTTCTAGTCACAGCATCTTGCAGAGCAGTACATCAGCCACATGCTTCCTGCACATCTTTTACCTTCCCAGTAAACCAGAAGATGGATGCTAAAATCCAGAATGCAACCTTAAACATTCTCTTGGGGTTTTTAGCAGGTTTTATTGGTACTGCTGGTAGAACAGATTGGTTAGTGGGAGGTAGCAACCTCTGCTTCAGAATTCAAACAGTCAATGGAAAGAAGAAAGAGGTTATCAAACAAGGAGCTCTTGCAGTGGCTGAACAGGAGTTTTCTAAACTAATGGGGAAAACCAAACTACATGCAGATACAATAAAGAAGAATAAACTCCTTTTCACTATAATTGGTGTGAAGCATGAGGAAGAGGCATAAAAGCCTCAAAAGGATGCTTTTGTTGTAAGGCAAATGGGTGAGCTCAGGTATGGGGTGGTTTATGGGTTATTTTAATAAGGATTTTTGCCACTGGGAAATAATCTCAAAATCAGGTTTCCAATCAAACAGATTTACTTGATCAGTAGTTAGAAGAAAATGGAGACCAGACAGGAATCACTATGGATATAACCGTGATGGTCTCTTTGTGAGCTTTTTAATCAATCTCATCCTTTGAGTCTTTCTTCAGACTAAATCCTTCAGATTAAGGGAGCATAACTGACAAAGTTTACTGAATGGCACATGGTGCATGACCAAACCCCTCTGTACCACTGTCATTTTACCTATGTGGACTACGATCCACACATATGAATAACATATGATAACTGCATTATCGCATGTCTCAGGGGTCTCTCAAACCAAGTGTTAAATTCAGTCCTAACCCACCCTCGCATCCCACTAATGTGATGACCCCTCACTTTTACTATAAGGACGTAGTAAAGTGTTGAAGCAAAATTAAGAGAATGAGAGCACAGAGTCAGTTACATCTGAAGCTTGGTCAGAATGTTGTGTAAGTGATCCTGTCTGCTTGGTTAGGGTTTTGATACAAACTGCGATGAGCATCCCCAGCTGCAGTAGCATGCTGATCGTGCCACTGCTCCCACTGACTTTCAACTGGATTTGGGTACCCACAGCCCTCCCAGACGTTCAGAATCACAGCTTAGTGCCATAAATGTACTTTTCTAACTGTACTCTTACAAATCATCTGCTTTTTACTCACAGCTTGTCCTCTTCACTATCTGCATCTAAGCACCCTGGGGTATGAACCTGATTGTTTCTCTTAATATTTTCTAGCTAGTGAATGCTTTATACTTGGCACTTTCAAGCCTTCCAGAGGTCAAGAAGGAAGAAGAATTTGCTGTATTTTCAAACAACCTCTCTGACGACAGTTGTAGATGTTAGTAACTAGATGAAAAGATATATCTGTTCTTGCTGAGGATTCTGAATGCAATTTGACTTCTTCCTTCCATTATGTCAGGGAGAAAATGAATCCTGTAACTCATTTGGTCCAGTTCTGAAATCACAGAACCATAGAATGGTTTGGGTTGAAATGGACCTTAAGATCATTCAGTTTCAACCCCCTGCCATGAGCAGGGACACCTTCCACTAGAGAAGGTTCTCTGGGCACCCTGTGCCAGCACCTCAGCACCCTTTTATCTTCAGACAGATGCAGAAGTGAGAACATGCATTCCCTCGAGCTGCTCCAGAACACCACTGCTCCTCCTTCCCAGCATCAGCCACCTAAGCAGAGGCCAGGAACTGCCTCCCCCAGTCAATTTTGCCATGACCGCTCCCAGACATAAACTTTCAATCCCCACCTTCAGCAGTGCCAGCAGCAGGGAAGCATTCATTTCATATTGAAACAAGAAAATGGGATTTACCAGCTTTGTGGGGCTCTTCCTGGATGTTGTAAGACACCAGAGTGGCAGCACTGGGGACATCCAGAACACTACTCTGGAGAGAGCACTAACACAGAGTAGCAAATAACTTCTTTCATGTCTTTCCTTTGCATTCCTAGTGAGGTACAGCACATCTGAAGCCTCAGACACTGAGCCTGCGAGGTACCATGGCAACTTCTCCCCTACACCCTGGCCAGTGCTTATATAGCAGCCAACGCTCTCTTTTTAATCAGCACCGATGCTTTACAGGATAATGATTTCTAAGTGGGACAACTTCCCTTGTTTTTATTCACAGAAAGTCCCCTAAACCCCAGAATAGATAACAGGACTTAGAGAGGAGGATGAGTAATTCAGTGGGTTGTATTTGGTTAGCGAACAATGATATCCTTGCTGAGAGAAGCATGTTTTCTATGTTTCTTCCTCGGTTGACAGCAAACTGCCTGGAATTATTGTTACTGTAAAAGACAGGGCAGTGGGACAGGAAGCAGTGGAATTGATAGGATGAACTAATTACATTGCTGGTGGACACATAAACAAGCTGTGAAGGCAAAGAGCTATTCAGATGGCCACAGTGACTGAAAACCAGCCTGCAGTCCTGCTAGTCCTCATTGCCCTGGCTTCCTGAGATCATCTGTTTTGGTCTCAACACTGATCTGTGCCATGCAGTAAGCAATAACTGCTTGAGTAGATGCCACAATGGGTACGAGGGGTTGCCTGGCAACTTCAATTCGTTTAGCAAAATTTCATTTCCTTTCTATTACGACTTTTATTCTAGAACATGCCGGGCCAAGAGGATTGAATTCCCGTTCGAACTTTCCTTTGGAGTGAATATAAAAGCAACCAAAAGAAAGAAAGGAGGGAGGGAGGTGTAATCCAGCCCAGTATTTTGACCTAGCTTTAAGTTACAGTGAAGCAATAGAATGTCACAGTATGCTAATTATTTAATCAACCCACATCTCCTCTGCTGTTCATGTATTATTCTGACTATCAATCGAACACCATCTGCCCTCACAGAAATATGTTCTTGTAACATACAGAATATTTAGCTGGCAAGGAACCAGCACCACGTTCACACTCCAAAGTCATGAACCCCAGAAAGCACGAGCTGTGGGACATCCAAAACATCCCTGCCTCTCCCTTGGCCTTCCTCTGGAGAAATGGATGATTTCCATTTCCAATAATGAAATAGGTTCATTAATGGCTCTGAATGCAAATAGGAAGCTTTGGAATCCAGCGTTCCTTGTAATGAAACATTTCTGTCACTTGGGGAAGCGTGGGAAGCAGCAGCAGGGAGACAGAGGCGGCTCCGGCTCCTTATCCCCACTCCTGCTCTATTAATGCACATTACTGGCCTGGGCAGCAAGTATAAGGATGTGCAGTATAAGGTGAAGAGAGAATTCCTGTCTCCAACAGAAGAACAACTTTGTCAACAAGATCCTGGTAAAGTGCTCCAGGGAAAAGGGTTTGGAAAGGTTGTTTGGGAAGTAGAGATTATAAGGGGATGTTTACCTCAAACAGACAAAATGAAGTATAAACCCTCCTCACTGGCAGGAGAGACTGAAAAGTCCTTGATTTAGACCAGGCAGTACTTAGCAACAACTAAACCATCGGTGTATTCTCAGTATTATTCTCAGACTAGAGCCAAAAACACAGCAAGGCACCAGCTACTGGGCAGAAAACTATCCCAGCCAAAGCCAGGGCAATGGACATTTGTGAAACTTCATCCTAAATTGCTCAAGTTGGAAGTGCAGCATCTTCATCATTTCCTAATCAAGCACTGCCTGTTAAGGAACCCCAACCAGCTCTCCAAATAAACAGGTACAAGGACTGCAAGTGCAATAGAAATAGAAGAGCAGACGCAGCCATGGTGTCTTCGGGTGCTATTTAGAAACAGGTTTTGGAACTCAATATCTGTAGTTAATATATCAGTTAGCAGGTTAGCTACTAGATGTTGAGTTGCTCCTTCATGTCCTCCTGTCTCACAGCCTGGCATGGAGCACCTCAGTCCACACTTCACCTGCCAGAACAGCCAACAGCTTAGAGCAACGTTCCCTATACCAGTGAAGAGCTGCCGATAGGGCATGGATGGATCCACCCCCCAGAACCATAGAATCACAGAGTGGTTTGGCTTGGACCTTAAAGCTCATCCAGTTCCAACTCCTGCCACAGGCAGGGACACCTTCCACTAGAGCAGCTTGCTCCAAGCCCCTGTGTCCAACCTGGCCTTGAGCACTGCCAGGGATGGGGCAGCCACAGCTTCTCTGGGCACCCTGTGCCAGCGCCTCAGCACCCTCACAGGGAAGAGCTTCTGCCTTAGATCTAACCTGAACTTGCCCTCTTTCAGTTTGAACCCATCACCCCTTGTGCTATCGCTGCAGTCCCTGATGAAGAGTCCCTCTCCAGCATCCTTGTAGCCCCCTTCAGACACTGGAAGCTGCTCTGAGGTCTCCACGCAGCTTCTCTTCTCCAGGCTGAACAGCCCCAATATTCTCAGCCTGTCTCCATATGGAAGAATAAAAACACTGGGCCCCAATGTCTCTGTTGTCCATATCCTGGATTCCTTGGAGCAGGACCAGGGATCTCCAGTGCGACTGGAATTTAGCCCAGTGTGCCACAATCCCATAAAACACAACTGTCTATTGGTTAAACAATGCCAAGCTTGTCTCAGCCAGATGCCTGTTTACTGACTACTGAGAGAGCAAAAAAGCTTTCAGATGCTATTGCTTGGGTTCGCAGGATGTAGGGCATATTAATTATGAACAAATTAAATGAGCACAGAGCAGAGCTGAGCCATGGTACTTGGTTTGGCTGCAATTCTCAGCATATGAAGAAAAATGACAGCACAGGCCTTGATGAACATAAATTCTGCATTCAAAATAAATCATTCTGTTATCTCTATTTGCTTAAGGTACTTGTTTGCTTTCTTCTGCTATGTGGGATAATGGAGCATAAAATTGGTTAAATTACTGCCCATTTAGCACAAGTGCTTTCTACAGTAAAGGAAGAATCCTGGTTCATTTGGACAACCAAAAGCTGTTCTGTTAAAAATGCCCGTTCTTTCCTAGGAATAGAGAAGTCCAATGCCATCAGGTGGTATTCCCTCGGGAAACACTGATGAGGCAACTGCAGCAGGTCAGTGGCTTGGTGAGCACCTACGAGCGGCCTTCCCTGGGACTGAACCTCACCTCCCTGAGCAATTGGTTCCTGTGCCTGCATGCCCTCTCCATTAAAATATTCCTCCTGGTTTTGAATCTTCATTTCCTCGTTGTGGACCCTGTCCCCCATAAAGAGCAGATGTTCCTGCTCTCTGCGGTAAGACTGCCCCTTTCAGTGCCCTCTCTTTGTTTTCCAGGCTCCTCTGGGCTGAGTGGCCCACACCTGCTCTGCATGCAGTGTCCCACATTAGATGGATACTCCAGACCAGACAAGGTCTGATGGTTTGCAGTAGATGGGATGGATTACATCAAAAGTCCTGAGGATTATACTCCTAGGAAGGCATCCTCTGAATTATCTCTCCTTTTTATCAGTATCATCATGCTGTGGACTGTTGTTTAATCCGGGCTCCACAATACCACCATGATGTGGCTTTGCAGATCTTGTTTGTTAAGCAGCGTATTTTACTGCTTTATATTGTGCATTTGGTTATTCCAGGACCAAGACCTTGATCTTGTTCTAGTTAAATTTCTTTGGTTTTTCTATTTGCTGGGCCATTTTTCCTATTTGTTGACAACACCTTTAATTCAAATCCTGCCCTTTAAAGACCTTGAAGCTTCTTATCCTTTGCAAATGTGAAAAGCAGAAGCCTTTGTCCAGCAGTTGCTAACAAACCCTCCTAAAGACCATTTGAAAACCCTCACCAGAGGCCATTTCAAGACAGACCATCTCTTGAACTCCTCAGCTCGAGAAAGCAGCATCGAGAGATGAACACAGCAAGGGAAGACTGAAACAATCACAAGGAATTCAAACCCTGAGCACCTTCCTCTCCCACCAAGAGCAAGCAAGAGGTGAAAGAAGGTGCTCAGTGCAGCTGTTTCCCTGCTCCCAAGATGCTGACCAGAGGCCAGAACACAGAGCCTGAGCCGCCGGAAAACATGAAAGGAAGAGTTTGATTTAAAGATGCTGGAAGTGGGGAGGAACCTCCCAGCCCCCCTTTTCTTGACCTTTCCTTAGTGACAGTGAGATGCTTCTCTCCCAGCAAAGCTGCTCTTGACAGGCTGATGTCAGCTGGAGGAGCAGATGGCTCCGTGGCTCATCCCGAGCCTTTCCTCAGCCAAGCAGCAGAAATTGCATCAATTGCCTCGCAGTACGAGCAGGGGTGAGCACTCGGTGCGGCTGAGCTGGGAATCAGGTGCTGCTGCTCGCTGTGATCCTCACTTGACTGGTCAGCCAGGAGCGTGCCCACGTGCTGGGATGGGGAGGGAGCACAAGGAAACGCCTGGGCCAAGCACTCTGCCGGCAGCAGAACATCCCCAAGAGCTGATGTAGATTTTGACTTTCACCTCGCCATTCAGGTGGTTTCCTCAGCACAGCGCCACTTCCTGAAGGATAACACAGGCCAAGTTGGACACAGGGGCTTGGAGCAAGCTGCTCTAGTGCAAGGTGTCCCTGCCTGTGGCAGGGGTTGGAGCTGGATGAGCTTTAAGGTCCCTTCCAACCCAAACCAGTCTGGGATTCTGTGATAATTTCTTAACAGATGAGACCTGGATTATGGCATGAGAACGGATGCAGTAACACACCTACTGATGTGGGAGGAGCAAGATACCATTACTGACTATCTCCTCCCTGTCCACACTGAGATTAGGGACACCATCAATGCACCAGAGGCACCTCTATCGTCTACCCTTTCCTGTGGCAGGGGTAGCTTACACACCACCAGTGGGCCACCTAAGAGAAAGCGGGTACCCCCAGAGCCTCCCAGTCGCAGCAGCTGGGGAGGGAAACTACATAGAGAGACTGAATATCTGCCTTCAATGAGCCCTTCTATCCAAGAACTCAAAAAGCTGATGGAACTAACGAGTTTGAAGCAAGTTACCCCAAATATCTCACTGTTCTGTTGCTATGATCTGGCAGCCTTGTTCATGTTTCCTTTATACATGTGCACAAGCATCTGGAGGATTCATGCAGAAGGTGAGTTGAGACAAAAAGCTCTCCTTTGGGTCTGAGTGCTCTAAACCTTGCCTGATAAAGTGATCTATTGGATGCTCCATACCCTGTTGAAAAGTCCTGGCACCTCCTCACCCCTTGCAAGTGGAAGGTGGGAGCATTCTGCTACCTGAAGACACCACATCTTTTGACCAAAAATCAGGAAATTACCAGGTAAGGCCAGGAGTTTCAGGATACAGCCTTCCAGATAATGTGACCACTGATGCTGCTCTGTTACCTACTGAATGGGTTTTCTGTATTTCAAGAACCTTTGTAAAATATAATACTGGGAAAACACTGACCTCAGTCTCCTACAGGCTGTTGAGATTCCCGCTGCTCTTCCCTCCTCTGCCTTAGCAGTAGAGCCACTGTGGTGTTGTTACCACCAGGGCAAAAATTGCTGTACCACATCTATGTGCACTCCCAAGTTCCATGTAGGCTCCTTCTCCAAGAAAAAGCATGGAAAAACTATGGAAAAAGTAAAAGACAAAGCAATACGTATGCAAACCCAGACCGCCTGCTGTGCTGTAACCCTCCCCACCTTGGCAGCAGATGTGATTAGCATAGATGGGTGGCAGCTTGAGGGTGGCTCTTTGCTCTCACTTGGTGGAGGCTCCGCACCTTAGAATCGCAGCATCAACCAGGCTGGAAAAGCCCTTTAAGCTCATCAGCTCCAATCATTTCCCAGCACTGCCAAGGCCACCACTGACCCATGGCACTGAGGCCTCGTCTCCACGGTGTGTGAACACTTGCAGGGACGGTGACTGCAGCCCTGCCCTGGGCAGCCTGTTCCAATGCCTGAGCACCCTCTGGGGCAGGAATTGTTCCTCAGCTCCATCTAAACCTGCCCTGGTGCAGCTTGAGGCCATTTCCTCTTCTCCTGTCACTTGTTATGTGGGAGAAGAGACCGACCCCATCTCACTCCATCCTCCTGTCAGGCAGTTGTAAAGAGTGGTAAGGTCCCCCCTGAGCCTTCCTTCATCACTCACCTCAAGTCTCACACGCTTCTAGAGAGAGGCTTTTCACTGGTTTCCTCTCTCAAGCAGAAGTCAGCAGCAGGGAGAAGATACCCGGTTGTGTCTGACAGAAAAAGAAGCATTTCAGGGCTCTGCTCGTTTGAAAGTTACTTCACACCATTTGCCTCTCACACATTTGCTTGGCTCAATCTTACTCTGCTTTTGCCCCACCATGCTGACCCAGTCACAGAAGAGCTGCACAGCCAGATGGGCTCCCAGTGCTTTCCCAACTCCTTTTCCAAAGGAGTGTTAATTATGTGATTAGGCTGATGAAGAGGGGGAAGTGCTCACACCAACACACACAGTAAGATTGGAGAGGGAAATCTAATAGTTTGTGCTATAAAGATGGTCAGAAGGAGATGGTCAGAGGAGATGGCACTGAAGTTACTTAGAGCCTTTTGCTCTGATGAGGTGCTATGATCCTTTCAGCCACACCAAACACTAACTTTAGAAGCCCCCAATGAAGGAACTTCTCAAAGACCTTGTAGAAGTCTAAATAAATTGTATTAACTGGTTCCCATTTATCCATTTGATGTATCCAAAACTGATTCACCTTTTCCTGCTTTGATTAAAACAAGTATGCATTATTAAAGCTAAATATTCATTCTTTACTATTAGTTAAGTGCCAATGAGGGCTTTTCAAGCCTGACACCTAGAAGCATATACCATGGAGATTGCTGCTCCTTAGCTGGCAGTAACAAGGCACTGGCAATGGTTTTTTAGTTACAGCCCCTGCCACCAGGTTCCCTTATTGTAAGAGCATAAAGCAGGGGCTGATCAGACACCTTGCAGCATCCTGCTAAACCTGACATCACTATGCTCCAACCACTCCACAGTTACCATCCTACTTTTGTCCTGGGTCTTGTTATTTCTCTGTATCTTACCTTGATTTTGCTCATGTCCTTTACTGCATCTCTTGTACATAATGAAGTGTTTATCTCTTGAGTACCACTCAATGCTATGGCCATTCTGCATCTCAGATAAGTGGTTCCCATTACCAGCTCATGCCTGTGAGCTGTTTATGCATCCAAGAGCTGGTGGTCTCAGCCCAACTCACAGTCCACCTGGTACAAGCAATCCCTCAAGCACAGATGAAGCTAATGCTTAATTAAAATGTAACCAGCCCTGTGCTAATTAATTACCCTTTACTGTCAGGCTCAGCACAGAACATGAGATTTAAAGCCATAGGGACTGAACTATGTCTTGGATCTAGTGTGGGCAGAAGCATCCTGTTGACCAGGACAAGAGCTGGCTACAGTAACACACTCTGTAAAGCCCTTGCAGTCACGCTTCTGGCTTTGTCCTGGGACGCTGCATGGCACAACTCAGCCAGTGTGGGTGCCTGTCTGTGTATAAGCAGCAGCTTCACCTTCTCCAGCATCCCTGGAAGGATGTCCTCAGCCCTCCACTTGTTCTCACCCTTCTCCCTTTTGCAGAGACCCCGTGTACATCCACACAGGCCTTTGTGGATGGGTTTCTGATGCTCCTATCCCTGCAAAGCAAACTGTTTCTTCAGACAGACCAAGTCCAAACCAACCCCAAACTCAATGGGCTGAGGCCAGGGAGAACAACTAATGCAGAGCTGAGAAACCCCACAGCCTGTGACAGCACAGCTGTAAAGGAATTGTTAACTGTGCTGTTGTTAACAGGAATGCTCCAATTTCTCCCTCACGTGATTCATCCCATGTCTCCCAATGCCTGCTGCAAAACTAACAGCCTCCTTATCAGAGCAGCTCCCCAGCGCTGGAGCCAGACTGTCCCCAAGTCACCTTTCCCTCCCTCTTCCACTCTAATACAGCAGCAGGCTGGCTCCTGCCTTATGAACACATTGCCAGGGGGAAGAAAAGAGAAAAATTGCCTTTTTGTCATCTTTGACAGGAGCAACAGAACATAACAACCCTGTTATCCTGATTAGGTTTTCCTGGTGAAAAAAGGAGCTGTTACAACATGCGCTCATTAGCTGGAAGAACAATCTTCCTATAGAGACAAGTGTGTCTTTCTCTTGGTCATCAATTAGTAGGATTTCCCGAGAGGCAGGAGATGCTGAACAGAAAGAAATCTTGTTTAACATCTTAATCCCAGTTCATTTTGACCCTGGGGTTTGAATTCCCCAAAGCTGTTAGTGCTTCAGCACTACGGCACGTTAGCAGCTGGTGCCTGGAAAGCTGCTGGCCTGATGGTAGGCAGAGCTCTCACACTGGCATTTCAGCAACTAAAAAACCACAGGATTAGTTTTCAGTACCCTGAGATTCTCTTGAAACATCAACAAAAAAGGGTTCTTCAGAGACCCCCTTCATCATCACCCTCCTTGAAAGTATAAGTACCTATGCCAACATGAACAGGATTTCATTTGAGATTTCTTTCTTCAAGATGAGTAGTTCCTCATCATCGGTGCACTGCTGTGAAGAAGTTGCCTGGGCAGCATGCTGTCAGGTAAAGAAACAGATAAATGTTGTATTTGCTAACACAGAATCATAGAATCACAGCTGTGTTTGGGTTGGAAAGGACCTTAAGCTCCTCCAGCTCCAACCGCTGCCACGGGCAGGGACACCTTCCACTAGAGCAGGGTGCTCCAAGCCCCTGTGTCCAACCTGGCCTTGAACATTGCCAGGGATGGGGCAGCCACAGCTTCTCTGGGCACCCTGTGCCAGCGCCTCAGCACCCTCACAGAGAAGAGCTTCTGCCTAAGAGCTCATCTCCGTCTCCCCTCTGGCAGGTTAAAGCCATTCCCCTTGGCCTGTTCCTACAGGCCTTGTCCAAAGCCCCTCTCCAGGTTTCCTGTAGCCCCTTTAGGCACTGGAGCTGCTCTAAGGTCTCCCCTTCAGGAGCCTTCTCTTCTCCAGGCTGACCCAGCCCAGCTCTCTCAGCTTGGCTCCAGACCAGAGCTGCTCCAGCCCTCACAGCATCTCCGTGGCCTCCCCTGGACTCACTCCAACAGCTCCATGCCCTTTTGATGCAGCCCAGCATAAGATTGGCTTTCTGGGCTGCAAGTGCACAGCACCAGGTCATCTCTCCTTATTCCATCCTAACCTCTATTCTAACATCTTTTCTTATTCCATTTGTGTCAAAACTTGCACATCTTTTAAAATTGTTGAACATTAAAAAAAATAAAGACAAGCCCCAGATGTGAATATTCCATTTGTAAAACTAAGAGCATCCACCAGGATGCACTAGGGTCAGCCACCTTATCGTCAGGAAAATGCTTTGGAAGACTGGCTTTTAAGTAACTCATTCGGAGCCAGCAGTTGCCCCAGCAAGCAAAACCCTGCCATTTGTGAAAGCACCAAGTCTGACCTCAGAGCTCATCACCTCCTGGCACCTCTGTTTCTCTGGAGCCACTCCTGGATAACCCACTTTGCAGAGTCCTGCTGTGACCTGCACCAGGCAGTTGTTTAAAATGAGGTGAAAAGGGGGCAAGGAAGTTTTAAACAAGCCCAAGGCCTCTTTCCTGCTCACCCCAATTCCGCTGTCAAGGGCAGCACCTGAGGAGCAGGAACATCACAGCACTGGGGTAGGAGGAAGCACTCGGAATAGAAACTCCTTCATACTGATATGGAGAAGGCACCAAACCTGCCCGAGGCACTTGGCTACGAGGGGGCAGAAAAACCCTTGCATAGTTAAGGCTCTGGCACTAACCTCTTGCTCCTTCTTCACAGTGGCTGCACTGCACAGTATTACCTCGCTAAGGAGCTATCCCACTTTAGCTTCCTCAGAGGTCAGATATTCACCTCTGTGCTAAGTCCATCCGGTGAAGAAAGGCAATTCCTTAATCCTATTTTGTGTGTTTGTTTCCATATCCACAGTTCTCCCACGTCAAGCCTAGGCCATACATGAAAATTCCTTGTTTGCTGCTCCTGCTGTCTCTGCTGCCCAGCAGACAGATGGTCATGAGGAGAACTTTGCCATGGCTGGCTCTTCATTCTTGTGTGCTACAGAGAGGTACATAAAATCAACATAAAGCATTACCTCAAAATGCAAAGCAGGAAACTGCAGGGACTTGCATGATTGCAGGACCTCAGGAACTCCCTGAGAGCACAGCCTCTGAGAAATACAGCAATCAAAATAAGGATAGATATCAGCTAAGTTATGTGTCTCATAGAATGCTTTGGGTTGAAGCTCACCCAGTTCCAACCCCCTGCCACGAGGCAGGGACACCTTCCACCAGAGCAGGTTGCTCCAAGCCTTATCCAACCTCCTTTAGTCAAGTGGTTTATTCCACTTTGGTAGATTTACTTAAGCCTCGCAGGCAAGAACTCCCTCAAAGCTCATCACAGGATGGACGTTTCCTTCTTGCATTTGGGCTCATGTGGGGCTTACCTGCCCCTTCACAGAACAGCCTAGCACATGCCTACAAGAACTACTCTACTTGTAGCTCCTTTTAAATTAGGCTTAGCTTCCCGGAAGGAAAAGGGGCACCACGCTCTTTTCCAATCTTTGTGAGATAGGAGACCACAGGTACTTGCAACTGCCACACTGGTTTTGTACTCCACAATGCTGCTTTGGTGATCATAGCGGGGCCAGGCAGGCTCAGGTTTCTCTCCTGCCAAGTTTAACCCTGTTTCCCTTTGGAAAACACTTATCCCTGGTAAAACTGGGGCTCCTGTAAATAGGAGGCAGAGATATTTAGATCACTTACGGAAAAACGCAAAACCACAGCTCCAACCCAAGCACATTCATGGATTCTCACAACTCAAGTGTGAAGCAAGTTCAGTTCTCATTCAGCAAAGTGCTTGAGGTGAAGAAGTTGCTCCTGCACCTCCCTTACGTATACTGCATTGAATACTTGGGATCATTTCTTCCCCTAGATTAAAGGAAAAAGTTGGTTTTGATATAAGAAGATGAGTTTGCTACACCTGAAAATAGAGTGATTTTTAAATTAAAAACTTATTTATCTCAGCATCAATCTTGGTTGACCAGGGAGTTTTTCAATACACAGGAAGAACAGTTCTGCATTGACCTTGTTTCTATGCAGAAGATACCCCCCAAACCCTGCTGTCTGGAATGACATCCTCTGTTTGTTGTTAGACAGAGGACTGAAACACAAAATGCTGTATGAACAATTTCAACAGAATATTTAATAAAAGGGAGTAAGAAGTTTAATACTTTCTTTAAAAGCACCATCAGCAAGTGCATGAAGAGTAGAATGCAGGTCCATTTAATGTTACTTATTCACTTTCTCCTGTAACAAAGAGGTGCACGTTCTTCTTGGACTGTAGCATTTGAGCTGCGCGCTCTATGCCAACCACTGCAGCCAATTTCTGAGCATCATACTTGGAGTAGAGCACAGTACAGGTCCAAGTGGCATCCACTCCATTGTCCGTGGCCTTCATCATATTGCAAATCTCACTGTAGAAGTGGGAGTATGTTGGTAACTCATAGAAAATGAGGTTCCTGATGCCTTTTATTGTATACCTGTAGTAGGAAAACAAAAACCAAATGTAATTTGCAGTCCTGCATCAGTTCTTCCATCAACTTCAATGCACAGCAGCTGTACCTCAACTCCACAACCCTGTGTAGACTAAACCTAGCACAAAGGTGGAATTTAAGGGGGGGATATCGAATACTGCCAGGCACAATGACTTCCTCCAGAGTACAGACCACCACCAATTTCTGCAGATTTCAGCCTCTTTTAGCTTGGATTTTAAGACACAGAAGCCTGATCAGACCAAGCTTCGTGAAACATTTTCTGCTGATAGAAACGCTCCATTAGGAACCTCTAACTAGCCCCGGTCAGGATGTAGCAAATTTTCCAGGTGGCCTCAGCCTGCTGTACTGCATTATCAAACCAATGACAAACCCTCTTCCAGAATCTTATGTAATTATTGTGGCACAGATGAACACAAACGAAAGGCACAACGAATCCCATTTTGCAGGCTATATAATCCTGGCCTGACATCAGTGGAACTTGGCAGAACTTACCTTCCTGAATAAAGCCCTGTGCATACCAAAGTATTAGAGTCTCTGCAAAGGACTGCTGATAACCTGCATAGATTTTAAACTGAAAAGCTCTTAACTTCAGTCACAGAAGTCCTCAGAGAGATCCAACAGATTCATAAAGCAATATAGCCCACCTACAATTAAGGTCAGACTCTACATCCAAAACAGCACACACATAACTCAGAGGAAAACTCAATCCACAATTCACCTTTTGTAGAAGTGGAAGCGCTCAGTGAACAGTAAGAACTGCTTCTCTCCCTTGAGGAAGAAGCGCCTCGCTCTGCAGACAGCAGCCTTTTTGGTGTATTCACAAATGTGAGTAAAATTCAGCTCCTCTTTCTTGAAGTAGTTTCGAAGACGCACGTAGTCAAAATACGATGGGACGTAGATGAGAGTGTGTGACATGATGGCATCGCGGTACTCAGGCAACACCTTGTCGATGAAGAACTGGAACCTCAGATAAGAAAACAAGCATGTTATAACTACAGTTAACATTTAGCTTTCCAATACTGATATGACCTCAAACAGGAGTATCATCAGACAACAGACTATAGAAGATTTTGACTATAGTTTGCTGCCTTTAACTTCATGGGATTCCTACACATGTAGAAGATAAAAGGCAAAGGCTTTATCAGTACTACACAGTTATGGTAGAGCCTGGTATTCCTTTCCTAGTCCCTATTCTCCAGTGCTTTTGGCAAGGAGGTCAGTCTTCCATTCACCTGTGCAAGGCCTTGCCTGCATCTGAGCACTAATGAAGGCATACTTCTATGCTGAAATCACACTGTGCCCTGCAGGAAATAGTATGCTCAACAAAATCTGAAATTGCAGTCATTAGGGCACAGCAACATAGTCTGGAACACAGAGTACCTTGTATCTATGACCGAAGTTAAACTTTCAGCTTCTAGCCTCCGAAAAACATGAGGAAGCTGGACCACAACATGGCTAATGGAGCCACTGAGCGGTACATTGCGGATGGCCACCTGTGGACAAGAAGCAGGACGGATGTTTAGGGAAGCAGCATTTCAAAGGCAGACATGCTGCAGCCAGCTTTCTTCTAGTCACTCTTGTCTGCAGCAGTGCACAGGCTGTTCTTAAGAGAGCTCCAGTGCAAAACTACATTCCATATAGAATCACAGAACAGTTAGGATTGGAAAGGACCTTAAGATCATCCAGTTCAATCCCTCTGCCACGGGCAGGGACACCTTCCACTAGAGCAGGTTGCTCCAAGCACCTGTGTCCAACCTGGCCTTGAACACTGCCAGGGATGGGGCAGCCACAGCTTCTCTGGGCACCCTGTGCGAAAGCCTCAGCACCCTCACAGGGAAGGGCTTCTGCCTTAGATCTAACCTGAACTTGCCCTCTTTCAGTTTGAACCCATCACCCCTTGTCCTATCGCTGCAGTCCCTGATGAAGAGTCCCTCTCCAGCATCCTTGTAGCCCCCTTCAGACACTGGAAGCTGCTATACACATACCAGATATACACATACCAAATCTGTTAAATATACAGGATCACCACTTCTGCCCTGACTTCCATATACTTGAGATGGACAATGAAGGGTCTTACTTTCTTTGTTTCTTTCAAAGTAATAATGCTTTGTGCTTCTTATAGAACAGCAGTAAAGAAAAAGGAAGAAGGCAAACCCTCCACTGCACAGCAAAAGAAGTCAAATAAATAAATAAACCCAGATAACTGGTGTGTGCCAAATTAAGAATAAAACAGAATCTGATTTCTGACATGAAGCAGCTACCAACGAAATAACCAAAGATCAAGTAAGTATCCCTGCAAGAAAGTATTCTTCATGCTTTTGGCCCAGCATTAGAAATCGTTGTGCAGCATCACGGACATTCAGAAACAGAACTACTTGGGTAACAGAAACGATTGGCACATAGACAGTCTTTCCGCAACTGAGTTATGGAATTTTTCCCTGCGCTGCGTTTTGTGTTCCTCTCCCCTCCCTTAGGCCAGCATTTAAAAGGAAGCATTCAGCTCCTCTGTGAACTCACCTGCCCCATGTAATTGAAGCAGTGTTTGTTGAAGACAGAGTTAACCTGGGGGTCCTGCAGGGCGCTGAACAGCAGCGTCTGGCGGTAGTACCTGCACCAGTTATTGAGATTCAGCATCCGCACTCGGGAGAAGTCTACCCCGTGGGAATCCAGAGGCAGCAGGTTCATGTGCTTCATCAGGTGCTGCACGGAGAGATGGAAACACAGCCTCTGACTGACAGCCTCACAACCGGCCTGCAAGAGCCTCAACAGCAGTGAGAAAGTGGGCAGGGATGAGCCAGACAGCACAGAATATATAAATCAGTGGTGATCTCCCAAGACATGGCTGAATGGAATTGACAGACCACAGCAAGAATAAATGACTTGGTTTCCCACCACAGAACTGAAAGTTACCATCTCTTTAGTCATCAGTAACAGTGATCTTTGCTCTCAGTCTTCTCCCATGGGACAAGTGTAACAGATTTGCTTGTGGTATTAAAGTCAATGGGCCCAAAGTTTCTGAACTAAAAGAACCCCAAATGCAGTTCCCATCACATTCAGGGAGAGTTTGGGTGCAAGTGAAGGAATTCTCCTCACTGAATGATGCCTCAGACTGGCACTGCTGCTGCTGCAGTGAAGGCAGTTGCACCCAAAGCAAAAAACCCCAACAACCCAGAAACAAACCAACAGGAAACAGGCTCCAGGATTCATCCCTTGGATATTGTGTAGGCTCATGTGCCCTTCATGGGGCATCTTCAGAACTGGTTAACTTTGGACATAACTAGTGCTTAGTATCTCTGTGGTGATTAGAGACAAGCCCCAGCTCCTATTGCTTTCTGGAAGAACCTGAATGAGGATGTACAGATTCCTCACACTGAGGCACTGGGCAGTCACACAGCTGGCATATTTTCTCTCAGGTGTGATTAAAGGAATCATCATTATATTGTTCTGCAAGATAATTAAACCTATCAAAAAATAGTCTCAGATGAAATATGCCACTAAAGCACCAAATACTAAGATTTCTAGAGAACAGGTGCTGAATGCTACCAAAATCTACAGAAAGAATATTCTTAGTATAAGGCAAATATCACGGTGGGGGCAGGAAAAAGAACAAGCATCCATGTCTGGCATCAAGTCAGTAAATATAGCAACACTGCTCACTGCCAAAACTAAGTTCTATCAGACTAACAAGACACAGTGCAACACTGAAATCCATACGGACAACGCACCAGGACATGTTCCCAATTCTGCATCAGGTAAATATCTGCTTGATCGATTATGAGAATTTCTATTGATGACAGAAAATCAAAATCTCTCTTCTTCTCCCCCTCTGCCCCAATGACAGTCCTCATTCCCAGGGGAGAGGCGATGATGATATCCGAGGAGTAGAACGGTGCATAGAGCCTCATGCTCTTCTGGAGAATCGCAACCCCTGTCCAATGACAACCAACAGCAGGTTCTTAGTTAAGGTCAATCATCAAACATATTCTTCCAGCAGGTTCTAACTGCAACTCCCTACACTCCCTCTCCCTTAACACCCACTAATGGTTAGAGCTGGACAAAACCGATCTGTTCCAAACTCTTCTTTGCCTAAAAAATGCTTACCCACCCCACGCCCAAACTAACAAGCATCTGGCAGATGGAGTTCAGCAAACTCTTTCAGCAGTACTTATTTTTTCCCAGATTTTTCATGGCCTGGACATTTTTTATCTGAAACACACTTTTTTTTGTGATTGTCTGCTATAAAGGGAGATGAAGGGGTTAAGAAAAGTAAGAAAAAAGAAGGATAAAAAAGGGCACAAACGATTAACTACTCCTTTCTCCCTAACTCCTAAACTTTGGTGTCTGCCATTAGGTACTAGAGAAACTGTTACCTTGACCTGTCGTGAAAGATTCAGTGTGGATCTCTTTGACTATAAACTGTCTTTATCCACAACGCCACAAGAGTGGCTACTAAAACTCAAACGAAAAGGTTTTTCATGTTATGACAACTGAAAGCATAAGCTGGAGCACCTCCCATACAGACAGGCTGAGAACATTGGGGCTGTTCAGCCTGGAGAAGAGAAGCTGCGGGGAGACCTCAGAGCAGCTTCCAGTGTCTGAAGGGGGCTACAAGGATGCTGGAGAGGGACTCTTCATCAGGGACTGCAGCGATAGGACAAGGGGTGATGGGTTCAAACTGAAAGAGGGCAAGTTCAGGTTAGATCTAAGGCAGAAGCTCTTCCCTGTGAGGGTGCTGAGGCGCTGGCACAGGGTGCCCAGAGAAGCTGTGGCTGCCCCATCCCTGGCAGTGTTCAAGGCCGGGTTGGACACAGGCGCTTGGAGCAACCTGCTCTAGTGGAAGGTGTCCCTGCCCATGGCAGGGGGTTGGAACTGGGTAAGCTTTAAGGTCCTTTCCAACCTAAACCCAAATCCCAAAAGTCTTGGGATTCTATGATTCCCTTGCACTGCTTCTCACACCCCATGTTGTGGTGCACATGCCAAAGTAGCTTATGCATCACCTCTCATGTTAAAGAAAGGAAAAGGAAAGGAATCAAAGGAGTTTTTTTCCTGTGTTATAACTGTATGGTAACTTTGCTAGGACCCAGAGTTTTCTGATTTAAAAATCCAGGTAGTCTGGCCCATATTCAAACCACCCACTACAGTCTGCCCAACAAAGGTGTCAAAGGTGTTGCTTCAACTTCTCTCCCTGCATGAAGCCAACTACCATGGGCACAGGTAGAGGCTGTCACACAGACAGCAACAGGGACCTCTCCTGTGATCTATTTAAACCCAATGATAAAAATGGTCCAAAAAATGCAAAATTTGGTTGAATTTCCAGAAAGATCTCACTTCTCACCGTGTAACAACAGCAAGTCTTTTCTTTCTGATTAAAAATGTGAAAGGGTGGTTTTGGTAAAGCCTAACAAATCTGCTTTAAATGAGATCTTTGTGCAGAAGTAACAGGGTGTGAGGCACAGTAAGAAAGAATAATTATTCTGCTTCTACGATTTGCTTCTGCAAGTAACAGCACTGAAAGGTTCTTCAAGCACTTCTTCACACCTAGGAAGTGGATCAAGCAGACTCTGGTATGAGAGAGGGCTGAAAGGAAAACTATTATGCTACTGAAAGTCAGATGCTCTCAGCCAGAGGTACTCACTGGGGAAGGAAGAAAGACTGCGTGGGACCTGCTCTCATCTTCCACTCTATCATGGAATTTCTTGGGATGTCAATTTATCTCTTAAGAAACAGTAATTTCAAAAGCCTCTGATCTGCCAAGTTAGAAAAACTGCCTACTCACCATGGCAGCTCCAGGAAGCAAGCACTAGCTGATCCTCTGCATGCTGCGTTACTTCAACAGCATAAGATTATCATATTATGAAATAGCCTCAAAGTTGCTGCTTGTCCAACAGGCTTGCTGGCTACTCCTTTGCCTTCATGAAAACCATGGGCAGCACAGTAGAAAACCGCTTTGCTTGATACTGAGCTTTACGTTTGTTCTAATCATTATCCATTACAAGAAACACTGTGAACTGGCTGATTAAACCCCAAAGTTTTGGTGGTTTCTTTTCCTAGCATGGAAGACTTTGCAGCATAATCAAGGTTACACTCTTTAAAATGTAGTGTGGGCAATCTTGCTACAATCAAGCAATGACTGCATTTTAAGCAATACTGAACTTGATGTGCAAATCATTACTTTTGGGGTTCCATTTCATTTTTAAGTTCAGATTTTCAGAAACATCCAAGTTGCCAGTGCAAAACCAGCATGAATACCACAGAGCCTCGAGCCTTAACAGAATGTCCAGCCCTGAGCTAGACATTTAGGTAGAACTTGTTACTTCTCAGTTCTTTAGAAGGTAAAAATCATCTGTTGAGTACATTATTACCAATTCTGAAGTGGTCATCAATGTTGCCAGCAAAGACAGCTTCGTAATCTTCCGGTCTTTTCAGGTTGGGGGGCTTCTCTTCTGGGTCAGAGCCAAACTCCCCTTTGAAGCGCTTCTTATTACTTACATCTATTTTTCTTTTGTCATTCACCTCAAGCAGACTGATGAAAATATGTACAATTCTCAAAGCACACTCCCTGAAGGGCACTATCATCAGTACCTGTGTAGATCAACAGTTACAACAGAATAACCCATAAAATATACACTCACATTTAACTTTGTGATAAGTAATGCTTTTGACCTACCTCTGCCCCTCTGGGGCACTCCAGCAATCAAAACAGAACTCTGACATGCAGCAAGGAGCGAGCATACTCTGGGACACAGTGTGCTCATGAACAGGTACTGGCCAGCAGCTCTATTTGGTTCCCCATCTTGCACCCAGGGTACCATTACAGCAGAACTGAAAACAAAGCACGTTCTCCTGTCTCCCTAACCCCCAAGCAAGTGACAGCTCTCACCATACACAGCCACAATCAGTGGTTGGCTCCTGGATGCGTGGCAAGAGTCTCTGCACAGCACTCTGAAATGCAAGTATCTAACTGGGGAGTCACCACCACAACCCAACCTGTTCGACAGGTAGCTGGCACCACCAGTGACAAGCTAGCTGCTGTTGAATCCACCTGGTTACCAACTACAGGATGCTGTGAACCCAGGGAGCATTGGTCTGAGGCCAGCTCCACCAACTATGACGGGTAGCGTTGACAATGGAACTGGGATTCCCTGAGGTCTCCCATGTACAGAAAGATCCTTCCACACAGGCAAGTGCCTAACGACAAAAAAATTCCTGGGATATCCCACACTGGGTGACAGCCTACACTACTTGCACTAATACGGAAGATCAATGTGGAGGCACCTTTCTGTACTGGTAGATTTAGAAACAGAACAGGAAAAGGTGACATGTCAGTCTGTAGTGACAAAGGGACAAAGCAAAAGATAAGTCAAACTCATGGCTCCAAGCACAGAAACAGGCTGACCAACAACCCTGTGCTACTTCATGCAGGCACATGGCAGGTGACTTCCGGACATGATAAAGGCATGTGGAAACCCCCATGCCCAGGAACAGATCACTGAGAGAGCAGCAAGAGAAACAGTCCTGGATAAACTCCAAGGATGTTTATAGAGCCTGACCAGAAAGCCAGGGTGGGCACGGGGGAATCACATTCATGAAGCTCTCTTACCTTAGGTCTAGTGAGCCCTTGATCTCTGTGGTCATCATTGTCAGTCCCTGGCTTTTGGTTTCTTTTTTTGGCATTGTTGCTGAGCACCTGGGAATTTGCCTTCAGAACATGGTTCAAGGCATGCAAGCAGTAAGCATGCCGGATTTCTTCTCCATTGGTTAAAGCATTCCTTTCTGGATAGAACAAGTCCCTGTATGTGTTCATGATACAGAAGAGCTCTCTTTGTAATGGGGTAAAAAAGGCATCACTTGGTTTATTCACTGAGGACAGAAATTGTTTATTCACTTTTGGCCAAGTGGATTCCAAAGGCTTGTGAAGATAAAGCTGCTTCACATCAACTTCTTTGTCTGCCTTCAAAGTTTTCGGTTTCTCCAAAGTGGAAGAAAACGTCACTTGGCCCAGCCTTGGCCACTGAAAAAAACCCACACGCAAACAAAACCAAAGCAGTCAGATGAACCTTAGTGAGATGCATCTCAGCAGTGAGATGCACTCACAGCACCACAGCTGGCACCTTCATCAAGTTCAAGAACTTTGAGGAATTATCTTTCCATAATACAAATCAAAACCTTTTTTTTCATTATGCAATCTCTTTTCAAGCCTGCCAGGGTAAATAACAATACACTTGAGCTCAGCAGATCTGCATGTATTTTGCAGTGATGTGTCTATAACCATCCTCATTTCACAGATGAGAAAACTGAGGAAGGATGACATTTCTGCCTAACCCATCCAGCACATCAGTGGCACACACCAGGGACAAGATGACAGTCTGACCACATTTACAGATGAGCCGCACTGAGGTATGTACTTTGCTTAAAGATGAGAACAGAACCCCATTAGGGAATAAATCCAGAAGTCGTGATTCAGTTGCTAAATGCAATCTGAGTCTGTCTGATTTTGAGGACAGAACTATCAGTGTAGTAGGGGAAAACTAAACTTTAAGCCTTCTGCCATGCAAGTTGTCCCTACCTATCTCTGTAACATAGCTACACCAAGTTAGGCAAAGATACATCACACATTGCTTCAGGTGGCACGGGTATTTTTGGCCTCCACATTCCAAAAAAGAAAGAAAAAAGGAGTTAAACAAATCACAGCTTTCTCTCTGACTGACTAACCATTGGATATCTTCCAGGGAATGTCACCCAGCATATGGCTGACCAGAATGTAAGGCAACTCTCCAAAACAAAATCAGATGTGAAAAAGTTTGGAAGCAAAGGTTTGTCTAAAAATGAGTAGTTTGAAAACCAATATTCTCTCCCAAGCAATGAGGTGCTTTTCTGGTACTAATATTGTTAATACTGGAAATAACAGGTGAAGTAAAGTGTCAAATTGCCCTTTATGGGCTTGTCAATGTATATGGAGATGCAGTCATCTCAAAGAACGTGGAAGCGCACCACAAGTACTTACAAGACTGCAGATGGTCACCTCACAAGTTCAGTTACGGAGCACAACCTGGCAGTGTTCAGTTAACACTCAGAAGCCAGTCCTGTCCTACCTGGAGTCAAGAGCACTAAAACTGTGGGTTTGAGACCACAGCTCAAACTCTAAAGCGATGTTTCTCAGATCTGTTGCCTTGTGCCTACACGTAACAGCAGATTTCAGATTTCAACTCAAGCCCAGCACTAAGTGAAGAAGAGAACACTTCAGCAACAACACAGTGACAAAATCTTGACAATTACAATGCCAGCAGCTAATAATAACAATTATGAATTAACTTGTACAAAAAAGAAGAACTATTTTAATCCCAGATTTAGGAGCTCTGGATAGCTACAGAACACGTACCTGGCTTTGACTTGAAGTTTTAGGAAGCGTAGACATTTTTTCTACGTCTTTTTCTTCAAGTTCTTTGTCCATGTGCTGTTTAAATGGATCTATTTGTAACAACAACAACAACAACAACAACAACAGGAAAATATCCTGAGAACCATGCAGCTAATACTAGAAGCAAGTTTCAGAATCGATTTGCAAATGCAACAAACAGTTTCCATGCTGGCCAACACCACAGTTAAAACTAGTTATTTCAAAGCACTTGGAGACGAGCGAAAGGATGTCAAATTCTCTCTGCAAGAACAGAGAGAAGAGATTTGACAGATTGCTTAAAAGAAAAAAAAAGCAGCACTTATGGAAGTACTAGAACTTTCAATCACAAAACAAATGTTGGACAGGAAAGCAATATATAGCAGAAAACATTGTGGCGATTTTCTGCCTTAAGCTCTGACATATCCATCCCCTGCAGGTGAAATAGGCTATCAACAGTAAAGACTTCAAGTGAATTTATTGCCCTTCTTAATTTATAAGCAGTTCTGCCCAGGGCTTAGCATCTTTGGCCAGTGATATGAGTACAGTGTGTGATAAAGCATGGAAAGATTAAGTGGATTTTGGGAAGGGAGACAAAAAATGCCAGAAGTGAGCAAAAGTCTGATTTATCTAATCAGCATTTCTTTCTGGAAAGGAAAGGAAGGGCAGGGAAGTGTAAAATCATGCTGCATTCAAAGATACTGGCATGCACAGAGTCACATGCAAAGCTTATTTTGAAACCCAAGCCCTGTATACTGCTTGCAGCTCACTGCATAAAGCAAACCAACTAGAGAACACTAGTGCTTGCCAACAGATCAGTAGCCCACATGCAAGTTGCCCAGGCCAAAGTCAAGGCAGTTGCTCATCATGACACTGTTAGGAAAGTCTTCCCAGCAACACAAATGAACAGGGTATCATTTAATTGTAACACAGGCTCTCACTTCAGTTGACTTTCATAGATTTCAGCATTTGTCAGATAAAGTACAGAGAACAGAGTGAAGCATTTATAGGAATTCTAATGACCTCAGGACCAGAGGAGAAATTTGTCCCCTTTCTGCTATGTTACGACTCATTTTCTGTAATGAATTACAAAGCCACCTCCAAGCTGCAGGAACCCACTGAAAAGAAGTGCATCATTTATAGGATGAACAAAGCTGTTAGGATACTTAGCATTCAGTTGGAGAGCTACAGTTCTCATTAAAATGCAATGCCAACAGCCTAAGTAATATTCTCATGGTAACAAGAACGAGCTGTTTTTTCTATCACATGGCCCTTTGATGCTTCCACACATTTCATGTATCAGCTAGGCTGCCTCCCAGATCCAATGGCAGCTGCTGCTCCAATATGACAAGCCAGCATCACTAGGGATGCTACAACACATATTTCTCTCTCTCAAACTATGCCAGCTGATATTAACCAGAGGGCATGAAATACGAAGAGAAGCTCTGCAGGTGCCAACATGCAGTGTATCCCCAAACGATCACACACGTGTACACACAGGTATTTGTATCACACATGGTGGGATGGCTCCAACACTGGAGCTCTGATTGTACCCATCAGCACACTGCAGCACTGAGGTTCTGAGCTACGCCTTTAGAAGGTACCACACAGACTCCACTGATGCCTCATGCCTTCCTGATCCTGGTGCAGGAGGGCTCCTCTGTATCACCTTAAAACCTGACAGAGAGACTAAGCATTTGTCTCAATTACTATGGCTGCCCCAAGCTTCTCAAAACTCACCTCCACTGAGTTGTGAAGGATACCCTCACAGGTCAGCTTTTTGATCATCTCCTGTGCTCTCTGTGCCAAGAATATCTCCCAAAGTCAAGTGCAAGCTTGCAGGGCCCTTCATATTACACTAGCTTTTTATACTACTATTAAAGCAACAGAACACATCAACACCCTCCATGCATATTTCTAGCTCCTGATACTTCAAGCTTTATTGATCATAACAGAAACTACACACAAATCCCAGTCCACAGGGGCTGCAGAAACAAATGGTTCAGCTACACATCTGCATTAGCATCAAGCATTCCCTGTGGAATCAGCTCAAACGTGGGCACCACAATGAATAATGTAGCAGAAAAACTCGGAAGCTATATAGCATATCATTAGGCATCTGATAATTTACACGTTTACAGATCATCCTCTAGAGGCAGATCACTAAAGACAAACATACTATGTTTTACCTTCTGAGAAAGCTTGTGAAGAACTGCCATCTCTCTTATCTGCATTGCAATCTCCACTCTCCTCTTCCATGAAATTGGTTTCCAAGCTAAATTCAGATTCATGTTTCACATCAGTAAACTCCTCAATTACTCCACGACTAGGGTCACAAGAGGTATCTATGCCATCAGCCTGCTGCTCTGCCGTGTCTGTAGCTGTGAAGGGTTAGAGAGAGAAATGGGTTATAGTCTCCTGGAAAAGTTACTGTGTGTAGCTAACCTTTTGCTGGCTAGGTTATTCCTTTTTCTTCCAATGCGCTATCCAAAAAGATAAAAGCAGGCTTTGTATTCCATGGTAAAGATGACTTTTGACTAGTACGCCAAATGTTACATAATACACAACGTGTTTCCCCAGAGAAAATGAGAGACAGAACCTATTTAGGGAATATAAGTTTCAGTTTCCAAAGACCTCAAATAACTCAAAATAATAAAAAGTTGTCTCCCCTCTCCCAGAATTTCTTAGCAGTCTTTACGAATAAAGATGTCTCGTCATAAAGAAGGAGGTTTCCTCCCGATTTCCATGTTTTTTCCTCTGCTATGAGGCAAACCTTTCCCTCCTCTTGGCGGCAGCAGCCAAGGCAGATGCTGTGTGAGAGAACAGCTTGCATCTCCCCTGAGTGGGTGAGAACCCCTGGTGTGCTGCTCCATGTGGATTTCCTCTGTGCTGCCGCCCAAACAACATCTGAGGAAGCAGCAGTGGGCTGTCAGCTGGGAAATAAGCACAGCTACCCTCTCCCTGCTGAATCCTTCAGCAGCCACAGAGGCAATGGAGTAGCAGCAGCTCCAAGACAGAAGAGCGCCCAGCCAATAAGCCAGTCTATACCAGTATCCCGGCTAAAACCAGACGTTATTCAAACTTCCTAACTGCCACAACATTTACCAAAGCATGGGAAAAGACAAACTACCTTCTTCCTGCTCTGGTACATCATTCTGATCTTCTCCACCGCCATCTGCTTCTCTGGTCTCCTGCGACCCTTCGCTGTCCATTTCTGTCTCACTTTCCTCAGCTTCTGATTCACTTTCATCTTCCTCCTCCTCCTCACTCTCAGACTCAGGAGAGGTCTTTAGGGTAGCCAGGAGCTTATGATATACAGAGACCTGTTCCACTTCAGTCTCTGAATCGCTTTCTGCACTCGATTTATCAGAATTGTCAGACTGGAAGGGAAAACACCAGTGTAACAGCAACACTCCATTAGCCACAAGGCAAATACCCTAACTTCTAGTTCCAGTGTTTGGTTTTCCCTCTCCCATCCCACCCTTATGCAGATGGAATTGTTAAAAAATCACCATTTATGCAAATAGTTATGCTGGACACCTCTATTTGGATTTTGAAAGCATCTTTGTAGACCTAGGCTGAAGTGTCTTGTTCTGCACTGATTTAAGAGCACCACAAAACGTGGTTCTTTCAGTCTCATCTGAGCAAGTACATCTGATCTCCACTGACAAGGCATTTACTCAACTGGTCCTGGATTTTCCTAAGAGAACCACACACAGAACAAAACCAGGGCACACATATTAGGGACAGAGTACACCGAAAATGCTTCTGGCTTTTAAGGAGGTGACATGGCTGTTGGCTGACAACAGTTCACCGGTGAGCCGGTCAGGTTTGGCTCAGCTGTAAAGCTCTAACCTTCAAAAAACCAGTTCTTTCCTGGGCCAGTTCTGTCCTGGGCTAGCACAAACCAACAAGTACACCAGGTTATAGGCAGAATTAGAGTAAAACCAGGAGTATAAGCACAGCACCATTTACTCCATTCTTAATTCCTTTCAGCCCCAAAAGGCAAAACTAGTAGATAAGATATGCATCCATAAAATTGCAAGAGGAAATAAATGAAACCAGAAAAAGTAATTTTTCCACACTGAAACTTTGAAGTTTTTTAATAAACTGAAGATAAAGAAGGTTACCAAATCCTGAAAACAAAAGCACTGGCAATCTGAGGGAGAGGAAAGAGCACATTTCTTTGTTCAATAAAAATGAAACACCTCCTAACCCATGCAATACTAAGTTATTAATATAATTAAAACAACTTAAAGAATGATTTACTTTCCCCTGTGACTAAGTAAAATGCAAAATCCCCAAGAACAGCTGTGATATTTCCTGCTGCTTCTGCCCTCTCATGGTATTAGTTTTGAGTCTACAGATACTACAGAGAACAACTCAGAGCCACACAAAAAGAGACATTCAGTTTTTACTCCTGAACAGAGGTTTTCTAAAGGGAACAACTTAATCAGCTTGCATAGCTTGGTAAGATAAAATGCCAAGTGTTTCACTTCACTGGACAACACAAAGACTGAAGTAAGAAAGAAATAAAAATCAATTACCAGTTCACAGACTTGAGTTGCTTCTGGTCTTCCCGGAACCCTGAAGAGAAAGCACTGAAATACCTTACTCTGTCAACGATGTTATACACAGGATGAAAGAGATGAGGAGGAGAAGGAATTCATGCACTACACAAGTCTTAGAAAATGTAAAAGAAAGCATAAAATCAAAGCACCACACAATTAAGGAAACAGACTTGGCACTTACCCTGAGAGGTTACCCTGAGGTGATGCTACACTCTGTACATGAAGCCTAAGTGCTCAGGCATTATAACTGATCAAGAAGTGAAATGTTTCAAAGCAGAATCTGATGTTAATCGGAAGATGAAACATTAAAAGGAATCTAAGGAATCTAACTACAAAGGTAGTTCATATAACAAAGTTAAGCAGAGCAAGAGCCTGCCTCTAGCTCTTTTAACTATTGATCTGTGAAGTGGGAAAACAGACACATACCACAGGGAAAACAGCATTAGTTAACCAGTGTGGGGACTATGATTCTGCAGACAAGACACTACGAGCTGGGCCTGAACTAACCTCAACTCTTTCCTCAGCGCTAATTCCCTGCTACTAAAGACATGTAATATGAAACTGAACAGGGCACTGGGCAACATCATCCTTGCAGGCTTTCAGACTTTACAGCAACACCACATCACACAGCTCTTCGACTAAACAGCTCATTCTTCTCAAGTTTACGTGGGGGTCCAGAAGCGTGGTGCCCTTTTTGACAGACAGGCACCCCGCTGAGGCAGATCTTATCACACAAGCTCTCCAATGCTCTGTTTCTGCGGCCTTTACGAGATCAGAACAGGATGCGGTCAGCCGGAGCTCTGGCCAGCCAAGGGACCGCCCCAGGGTCAGAGCAGGAGTCCCGCTTCCCAGGGCAGGCTGCGGGCTGCACAAGAACACTTCAACAAGTTCGCTGCCCAGATTTCGTGCCTCTCCTTGCGAGACCGCAGCCCCACCTCCCCTTCTCTCCTCAGGGAAGAGGCCGCTGCCCAGGCTGGACTCGAGGGGCCTGGAGCCGCAGGCAGCCGCTGCCCGGCGCACCCCCGCGGCAAGAGAGCAGCGAGCCCCCCGCACTCACTTGTCATGGAAGGGGTGCTCCTCCCCGAACTCCCTCAGGTGCTTCTTCTGCTTCTTGCTCAGCCCCCGCAGCAGCTCCCGCCCGCCGCGCCGCTTACCCATGCCGGCCCACCGCCCGCCACCGCGCTTTACGGCAACGCGCGTGGCGCACCGCTGTCGCGCTGCCGTACGGCACGCCCGGGGTTGGCGGCGGCGGGTGCGGCCGGAACGGGAACCGCGGCCGTGCTGCGGGCAGGGACCGAGCCTCTGTGCCCGCCGCTGCCGGAACCCCGCGCCGCTCTGTGGCGGTTCCGATGGGGCCGGAGGTGCCCCGAGCTCTGTGGCGGCCGGGAGCCGCGGGCCGGCGGCACATTCTCATCAAAGCGGTGTTGCCGGCCCGCTTCCGCCGCTGCTCGGGGGGCGGGAGCCAGGGAAGTGTGGGGCAAGGAGGGCAGGTCGGGGTGGCACAAGAGATGGAGAAGAGCCGCCGCTTGTCTCTGCGCTGCATCCGCTGCAGCCGGAGGTCGGTCTCTTTGTACCATATCCACTGCAGGTGGAGATGTGTTCCTCTGTATCGTATCTACTGAAGCTGGAGGTCTATCCCTCTTCATATCCACTGCAGCCGGAGGTCTGTCCCTCTGTACCATATCCACTGCAGCTGGAGATCTGTCCTTCAGCGCCGCATCCACTGCAGCCAGAGGTCTGTCCCTCTGCAGTGCAGCTGGAGGTCTGCCACGGGACGGTATGACCGTGATGTTTCCCCAGCAGTACATTTGGGGTAGGCTCAGGCAAGCACTGTTTCTGCTCTGGAAACAGTCATCAAGAGGAAGCCCTGAGCAAGTAACATTTAATTCTTGCAGCATTACAGATGAATGTGGTGCTACTTCTGATCTCTAGGTACAGAAGCAGCAACAATCTAAATGAACCGAGCCTACCTTGGAGACTGACCCTCTGCATGCAAAGTGGGACGCTGCAGTGGCGTATTCTCCTAGATGTTGGTTGAGCTACAGCATCTTCCCAAACTGCCCTAGAACCCAGTGTACTCTGCAAAAGGTTGTTTTTTCAGGGAGAACTCCCGCAGTAAGGCTGAAGGAAGAGGAGGAGGAGGAAGAGGCCCAGCAGAAGTTCTTATTGTTCAGACTGCTTTAACCTAAAAGGTAGAATCAAAAGCTCCCAATGAAATCATACCGAATCCTGGATCTTCCAACATCTCCCTGGTCACTGCCATATGGATGAAGTTTAATGCTGCTTTAGCACGTGCAAAGACGTACAGTCCCCCAGAAACCACCTGACATTATGCCAAATAAGAAACTAAATTCAAGTCCATGTCTTCGCTTTTAAGTTCTTTCTCTTCCTGATATCCTGATCCTGTATCTTCCTGTGTGACGCAGCACAAACTCCTCTGAGTGCTCGGGAGGCTGAACCATGCTTGCAAGGACAGGCAGGTTGGTGGGTGCATGCAGAGCCCACCTGGTGCTCCTGGAAGTCATCCCTGCAGCTAGGAGCAGGGAGAGGAGCCATCCCCTGACCGGCACCCAGGCAGCCCAGGGCTTTACAGCCCGAACAAGCAGTGGGGAAAGGGAAACGCAGCGGGAGCGCTGAACCTGGCTCCCCGGAGGCTCTCTCCACAGCTTCTCCACAGCTCTGGTGTAAATGAAACCCAGTTGCCAAGCGCTCCCTCGCCTTCACAGTTTGGAAGCAAGCTGCAAGCTGAACTGGCATTTTGGAACAAGTGAAATCCTGTGAGGTACCCTGGAGCTTCCAGTTGCTAGCATGGTAATGTAGCACTGACAGTGCTCTTTCTACAGATCTCCTTAGTGCCAGCATCTTTGATTCCAGCAATCATATTGGAAAGAAAACCAAGGCAAAAACCTTGAATTACTTGTGATCTGTTCTCTTGCCCTAATTCTGTCAGCAGCAGTGTGCTGCTGCCACCTGTGTACCTTCAGCACTTGTATGTGTGTGACGTTCCAGACACACATGGGTTATAAAAGCTGCTTCCTTCTCAACTAACCTGAAGGTGACTCCTCACTGCTAGCTTACTGCCTTCGTGCTTCTGTCTCATTTCAGGTAGCAGTGCAGCACCAATTTTATGCTTTCTTCATCCCTCCTGTTTGACTTCTACCTTTTCCCTTGCGAGATGCCAGATTTTCATTTTAGTTTCTGGTTTTAGTTAGATAATAAATGTACTGGAATAATGGAATAAATGTATTGCTCACCCTCTTTCCTTCTCCACATGCACAATGGAGAGCTAAAGTTTAAATCATTTTGCTGTAAGTTACTTAGGCAGTGTAAGTTACATCATGGACTGTAGCATATAGGTTATAAAGTTAAATTTATGTACTACATTTAATTGATGTATCTACCCTGTTTTGTGGCATGTAGTAAAAGAAAGATGCATAACTCAAGATACTGGCTTGAAGCAATGTGAAGGGTAAGAGAGGAGTTAATTTCTTCCTTCTTCTGAGCCTACCCTTGCTTCACCTTCTCTGTTGCCTCTTTCTAGACATCACTCCAGGTAACAGCTGGCACTACACAAACATAACTACTTTGATGTTGCCTTGCTGTGCTATTTGCATATATGTGGAGAATAACAAGAAAATAAATACCAGTGAAAATAAAAAAGCAGAGCCATGACCAAATACTGGGTTTGGCAGCTGCTGACTTGAAATATAAAATGAAATTTATCACAAACCCCAAAACGTTCCACTTGCTCACAGGGTACTTAACATATCATAACTGGTCCTCTGCGCAAGACCACGAGCACTTCTGGAACTAGCCTGGCTCTGGAACTGTGAGGATGGAGCATGACTTTCTTGGTGAAAGAATGACTCTATTCTCTTCACCAGGGTAACACAATCACCCTTGGAAGCCACCTGGAGAGGCTATGCTGACCTATGAAAGAGCAGAGCATAACTGTAGTTAAGATGACAGAGTTTTAAAACTCCTTTTTCCCTCCCTTTCTGGAATTAACGATAAACAAAAAGTTATTGAGGCAAATATTTTTTACTTCTCTATGCAAGTTTCTTGTTTGTTTAGTCTTAATTTAGCTAAGAACAGAACTGCTGGGTGGTTTTGTATTAAACATCTGTTCTCAACCAGCCAGATTTAGCCTAATATTCTTATTTTGCTTGAATAAGTTTAGAAACTGCTTTGCCACTGTTTTTGGTTTTCTTTTTGCCAGTGTGAGCTGTATTTCAAGTGATGGTGTTGAAAATCAAGCTGCAATTCTTTTGGCAATAAAATGGCTGGTATGTTTACTGAACCTGTAATTCCTTACACTGTGGTTACTATAATGTATTGATACCATTAACTTAGTATTCTTTAAAGAACTACTAAGCTTACACACTGAAAAAATATGGAATATGGAGAAGATGCAATCTTAAATGCAATGTCTCTCAAAATGTTTTTCGGAGGAACATTTTAGAAAGATCCAAGATACATTAATCACATAAGCTGGCTGAATCCATGCGCTGCCTATAGCAACATTAGCTTAAAAACTCCCAGCCCCACAAACATTTATGTGGAAGCATTTATAATACAACAGCTACATGTTACCTGCCAGCTTGGTGGACATGTGCATTCCAGCTTACATGCCAGAAATGGGAAGCTGAAGGTGAAAGAAGGGAATGAAGACACAGCCCTAAGCTTCCTGTGGCCACCCACAAAAACGGGTATGTTCTTTTCAGCATTCCAAACTAGTTCTGCAGTACTTCCATGCCTGGTTTGCTGAAAATGGATTGGAGAGAGCATGTAAGGCCAAGTTCTCCAAGCCTGGGTACCCTGCACTGGGACAGGCTATCCAGTGTTTCAAAGTGAATGTCTAGATTTGAATGAGATCCTAGAGAAAAGAGAAGACACATCTGACTTCTTCAGCTTCTGGGTGCGTGCTAACATTGGGGAAGAATTTGTCAGTTTAGAATTGATCCTGTTTCAAATACTAGAATTCATTTTTCTTCCAAGTAGTTACTGAACTAACCTATGGGTTTATTTTTTTATGTCCCCTCTTGGATAATGCAAAAAGATAGTTTTGCTCTCAAAGATTCAACACTGCATTTGATTTTTGATGGCAAACTAAACCTTCTACTGTAATTTCTTAGCAGCACGACCACCACAGGCTAAAGCAGCTCTAATCAGTTCTAGGTATTTGAAGTTGCTGTACATGTTTGGAGTCATCTTGGTGTTGGTTATGATGGCACCGTGTCTCCACAATGTAGATATTTTAACCTTCTCTGAGCAAAAAGTGAAACCTTTGTACTCCAATGGTTATGGGGAAAAGCCCTATAAATATTTTCAGTAACTAGTATAAAAAAACCCTATTATTTTGAACTGGAAGTTCTTTCCTGTGAGGGTGCTGAGGCACTGGCAGAGGTTGCCCAGAGAAGCTGTGGCTGCCCCATACCTGGTAGTGTTCAAGGCCAGGCTGGACAGGGCTTGCAGCAACCTGCTCTAGTTGAAGGTGTCCTGACGCATGGCAAGGGGATGAAACTGGGTGAGCTTTAAAGTCCTTCCCAACCCAAACTGTTCTGTGATTCCGTGATTCTAATACTGAAGCAAAGAAGAGTTAGTATTTACACGGCAGGAGGGAATGAAAGTATGTGATAATAATGTGCTGATGTATGAAAGCCCTTGCATCAGCAGATGTGCTTTTTGATACCCTAAAGTGGTTATTTTATTGAAGTAGAAAGAAGAAAACATGCACTGTTTATCTATGATGTTTCTTTTAATGCAGAAGTGTTTCCAAAGAAAGGTCTTTTCTTTGGGAGAACTAGGAATTTCATATTGAATTGAGACAGCAACTTCTTTTTCAGCGAGACGCAAAACCCCAAATCCCATAATGCTTCGCAAACAAAAGCATGTAGAAAAATGTTATAGAAATGTGCTGTGTGCGCTGACTTGGACTAATAAACTGCTTGAATTAAAAGGGTTTTCCATATTCTTACTGTAAATGAAATATCCCATTCCTGTATGTTACAGAAACTGGGTCAGTTGAGGCACTGAATATACATGGGCACACAGTGGTACATCCGTTCCCTGGTGCATTGATATTCTGTCACACGAGCTCCTTGCAGTGCCTTAGGGATTTGTCATGGTTGGCTTATAAATTACTGTCAGAAATGCAACTTTCTAATTTGAAGGGACAGATATTAGACTCTGCCTGTTTTAGCAGAGTTTGATTTAAGACAAGAGCAGACTTAGAATCATAGAATAGTTAGGGTTGGAAAGGACCTTAAGATCATCCAGTTCCAGCCCCCCTGCCATGGGCAGGGACACCTCACACTAAACCATGTCACCCAAGGCCTCATCCAACCTGGCCTTGAACACCGCCAAGGATGGAGCATTCACAACCTCCCTGGGCAACCCATTCCAGTGCCTCACCACCCTCACAGTAAAGAATTTCTTCCTTAGATCCAATCCAAACTTCCCCTGTTTAAGTTTTAACCAGTTACCCCTTGTCCTGTCACTACAGTCCCTGATGAAGAGTCCATCCCCAGCATCCTTGTAGCACTTGAAGCACTTAACTACAGCTTTATATTAAACTCCCTTGGACTGGCTGTATTTTCCATGGAATAAAAGACAGATAGCAGTCAATTTCCTGGCACATGAAATGCAGACTGGTAGGAAAGGCTTCTAAAGAGAGAAGCTTGCTGTATAGTCATAAGTGGAGACCTCATAGCAGCCTTCCAGTATCTGAAGGGGGCCTACAGGGATGCTGGAGAAGGAATCTTCCTCAGGGACTGTAGCGACAGGACAGGGGGTGAGGGGTTCAGGCTGAAACAGGAGAAGTTCAGGTTAGATCTAAGGCAGAAGCTCTTCCCTGTGAGGGTGCTGAGGCGCTGGCACAGGGTGCCCAGAGAAGCTGTGGCTGCCCCATCCCTGGCAGTGTTCAAGGCCTGGTTGGACAGAGCCTTATGTGACACGGTCTAATGTGAGGCATCCCTGCCTGTGCCAGGGGGCTGGAACTGGATGATCTTAAGGCCCTTTCCAACCCAAACTATTCTGTGATTCTATGATTAAAGCTAACAGGCAATTAAGTTGTAGTGGCATGATTAAGACTAACTGTAGAAACCAAACCTGAGGTAACACTGCAAGCATGACTGATAACCCTTGGCATGTGTAAGAAAGGGAAACACGCTCCAGAGCACTTAGGTGAAATGCTGAGAATAATTTCATACTACATCCTTAAATACCATAGTACATGATACAGAAGTTACTGCTCACTAATTGGTTTTGCACTGAAAGCTATGGTCATATGCAAATGAACACTGGGTGTCTTGGAAATGCAGGGCAATTTAGGCTGGTTTAAAAATATCTTTAATCCATAAGTAATAGGATTTTGCCACAACTGGCTCTGAGCAGAGCCTTCCTGACAACTTTGAAATGGCTCAAAGAAAAATAAGATCAGTGAATGCTCTGGATGTAGTTTTATATCATTCTACGAACCTCAATGTTTTATAAACAGCTGTTGTATCTTGTCTACATAATATACTGGTCTGTATATTTTTGGACATCTAAAGTAGGCTGGCAGCAGTTAGTCACAAAGTATTTGTGGAAGGAAATCCACCTCCAGCTTGCTGGCAGTGCCCAAGGGTTTTAAAGACTGAATGTACTCAAAAACTTGCCAGTTTCAGTGCCAATATTTAGCAGAGCTCCTATTCAGATTGAGACAGTCTAACCACTGATGGAATGAAGAAGTTTCACTGTTGGATCTGGCAACTGCTTTCATGATACTTTTCTTAGTATTTGCTACCACTCTGTGGGTTGGCTTTTTGTAACAACTTTACATGGCATCTCTTTGCTATGACCCTTGGGAAAGCATTTTCTCATACTAGCAGATAGTGCTAGACACCTACCCTTACAAGCTGGAGAATGGTTATAAAGCAGTCTTCTGACTGTGAGTAACCCCACTCAGAAAAGAACCATGTTCTTTCTGTTAATGCAAATAGTTTCGGCTGCCTGCCTTACCCTTTAAATAAGAGAAAATGGTATAAAATATTTGCTCATTGGTCTGTCTGTGTTCTTGAGCATTTTCAGGTTTTTTCTATTAAAGATGTTCTTAAGTGCTCGGTGATAGTACACCAGCAGGCTAGAAGAGAATACAGCTATGTGCACAGGGGCAGGAGTGTGATCTGATTTCAGACTACAGGTGTCTACCCTTGAATGCCACACGCAGATTACACAGGGAAACCTGAACTGAGGGCAGGGAAAGAAAGGTAATGAGGTTGAAGGTTTATTGTTGCCTGAGTTCATATATAGGAAAACTTCATCTAGAAAGACAGAGCATTGGCTTAACCAAGCATTTTAAAATCTCTTGGGTTAAACCTGTTTGCTAGATAGGACTGATGAAGTATGAGCTGAGGCAAGAGAAGCAGTATTCAGAATCTGTGCCCTGATTATAGGGTGGGACTGCAGACTACTGGATATTGAAAGTCAGGCTTTGCTACTGAAGCTGTCAAGTCTTCTCATCCATCTTTCCTTCATAAAAAAGTGATGGAACTGATCCCCAGGATTTAGTGCAGTTCCATGACTGAAATCCTCTCCCTCTCTCCTTAAGCGGGAAGTGCTCATATAAAGTGACACTGAGTGGTTTGACTCTTTTCAGATCCAAACTGGAGTTCTAGGAAGGCAGGAATGCTTTGCTGTGATGCACACAACATCCTCTGTGGCATATATTGCCTTTACTTTAGGGCATGAAATTCTGGCAATTTTGCTGTATAAATGCAACAGCTGGCATTCAGTCAGGAATCATTTAAGCTTTGGATGTCTCACTTATAAGAACACAACGCAGCATGTTCAAGTAAGTGGTATGAAGCATGGCATTTTTATTAGCATCCTCTAAAAACCAACTGAAAATTTTCGGATTGAAAATGAGATGATATGGTCAGCTCAGTAGGTGGAAAGATGACTTGAGACAAGACCTAAAGCAATGATTAGAGTGTTGCCGTTCTTACTTCCTGAAGTGGCAGAAAGCAAAACTGGAGAAATGAGTTAAAAGAATGGCAAAAGAAGTATGAAAATAGTTTATCCAAAGTTTTGTAAATGAAGATCACAACCATGCTGTGAAAGCCAGAAGCCACATTAGTGGACAGCAAAAGATGATCAGAGTGTATTGCTCAGTTACGCAAATGCATAAGTAGAGATAAAAACAAAGATGTTGTTATGCTTTAGGAAACAGCTAAATGTGAAGGGGAAGATAGAGGAAGCAGGGAAGCATCACCATCTTGAAAGGGAGGAAGTTTCACACAGGGAAACATATCCATGAGAAGTGTGACCTAGTGGGGTTAGTAGATGGCACTGTTAGTAAACACGGGTCTGTAACACCAGATGCTGCACAGGTCCTTCTGCTTTCTCAGGGTGGAGATGCCCTGTGATGGCAGTTAGCTACAGCTCTGAAAACACAGTTAAGGTCCAGAGATCACTCTGAAAGCACACTGGCTTTTCCCAACATACAACGAAGCTGTATGCTCTATCAGCTTCCTCTCTATCACGAGTGATACCAGCAACATTGACTGTTGACTGTCATGAAGTATTTCTTCTGGAATAGCTTTGGGCCTCTCTACAGCTAGAAAAAGCAAGCAATCTTCAAGCACAAGCTTGGCTTCTTGTCTTCCAGCTGTTTCCCATTAAGATTGTCCATTTCTGTCTGATAACAACACTGGACTTCTTTGCTTTTGTGACTGCATAGAGCTCTGAGTGCTCGGGAAGAATGATCCGGCCTCTCCAGTTGTCTTGTCCTGGGACCGAGTTGGCTATTCCTTCCGTAATTTCTTTTAATAGCAGTCAGATCCAAGCACTCCCTTAATACTGGAGCAGATTCCTGCAGCTGTGTCCTTCCTACTAACCTAGTAAAGGTTAATGCTTAATGCAGTCTGAAGGTAAAATCAATGATGGCTTTGCACCTAGTATTATCTCCTTTGATTCATGGTGAACTAACCTTCAAAGCAGTTGAGGACTCATTTGCTATTTGTACTGTTTTTCCCCTCTAAGCATAAGTAGTGTCCAGCTAGACTACATTTACACAATAACCAACCCACCCAGCTTAGAAAAAGGCTACACCTTTCCTTGTAGTGAACCCTTCGTCCTACTCATAGTCACTCCTTCTAGTAACCACTTGCTTTGCAATGCGGTTCTACAAGCAGTTAATTTCAGTTAGCAATGTAAGCCTGTGGAAGTCTCAAACTTATACTGTGATCACTGTGTTCTTCTGTTAGGAAGCAGTTACTAAGACTGGAAATGAGACTATTGGAACAGTGGGAGCCTAGAAAAGTCTCAGGATGACTCAGTGTCCTCCAAGATTGTGGGGTTTGACTTACTACAAGTTAATATGCATGTACATATCTATATGCTGTATGTACACCCGAGATTCAGTTACTTCAAAGGAGCTATAGTAAAAAAAGTGTATCAATCTGGCATCCACAACATTAAACATTGCACAAACATGAAGTGGATTCTGCAAATACTTCAGAATTCAGAAGCCATTTAGTATTAAAAGGAGATTCTGATTTTTATCTATATATTGTATATATATACATATACATGCGCTTTTTATATATATATACACACACAACAAATAAGAACAGATTTTCACTTTCTACAAACATATTATAGATGACCATAGTTCTTGATCACAGAGCACAGTCAAACTTCTTCACTTTACAGCTGCTCAGTCTACATGTACTGGAGTTGTGATCAAGAGTAACTTGATGAAACAAGAGTTTATTAATCACTTTATGAAAGAATTTTTATTTAACAGTAGACCATCTCAGTAAATTAAGTTGATAGAAGCAACTAATTTCAGCAGCAATGGAGCCAAGTACCTGGTAAGTTCATGACTTGACTTGAGTTTCTTCTACTTGAGGTGCTGTATCCCAAACTGGTTCCTTAATGTGTTCAGGTATTTTCTCTATCTTAGTCTAAAAGGGAAGCAAAATGACCATATATTATACCAATTGGTTAACACCTAACTACTTTGCTTTATTTAGTCTGGTTTGAGATAGGCACCAGATTAGAAATGCCACCTAGTGACGTTTTCAAGCAATGCAGCCTCTCTACTGTTCCCATAGTTTGGAAAATGTTCCTTCCAAACTAAACACGTTTCCTCTGCTGACGCTAAAGACTTTGGTAATTATTGGTACTAGCATCTGGATGTAGTCTCATAACAGTTAATAATGTGAGGTGGAAACTTACCTTATTTACTTCCATGGCCACCCCTTCGGGTAAGTTTCGTTGCACATACTCCAAGTAAACTGCAGCAGTACTGCCCGTTATGTACTTTAACTGAAACAGAAGTAATGTTCTTTTAATGAGCTACTACTACTAGTATTTCAAACAGAATACAAACAAAGTTTGCCCAAACCTCTCTAGCTCTTGCTATGGGACCAAACATCTTACAGGATGGCAGCTGCCATAACACTGAACAGAGGCAGTTGAGCTGTTCACAACTCTCACACAAGTAGGAAGTAGTTATTTCACTCCACAATGCACTAATTATGATGGAGGGGGTGGATTATAACACTGCACATATCAGATAAAATTAATTACAGGTTATGCAAGAATTACCAGCTTCTGTATGCTCTCCAAGTTCACGCTTATTAGAAATCCTGGAACTCCAGAATTCCATTGAATTATTGGTTTTTCAGTTTCTCCTGGATGCCAAAGCCAGTGCTTATGGTCTGTGGGCAGCCATTTGTACTGCATGAAGGCAGCTGTTTGTACTGCATGAATGTCTGGGCACTTCAAGTCCCATTTTGCTAAGCACTGTTACAGTAAGAAACCCAGTAACCACAAAATACAGGCAGTAAACCTTTCTTCTAAGAAAGTCGACCACAGCTGCATTCTAAACCATGCACAAGTCTGTGTCATCAGCCATAGAGCTGGTGGTTTGTACACACTTCCTTTCTTGTATTTCCCCCACGCAGTTCTAGTTTGCCACATGATGCTGGCATATGGCAAAGCCATGCATTTTCAAAAACATCAGACAAACTCATAAAGAAGAGAACCCTTGGTGACTAGTGAAGGCAATGATTTAGCTGCATCTTGCTCCCATCCCACTAATTCTTGGAAAGCAAGAACATAAAACATACTGATAACCCTCCATTCTACCTTATTTTTTAATCATTCTTTCAGCTGTTAAGATGTCAAAATCAGCCTTTTAATCAAAAAATTATGTTGGCTGTATATTCAGAATAACTTGTGTTACATTGGCTATACCTAGGTCAGCTCTTCTATGCTATTCCTTGCACTCTCCTCCCCAACCCAAGTAACCAGGAGGCTTGTGTTCACTCCTGAACATCTATTAACATCTTTGAATTGTGTTCCTAGAACATACTTTTTTTTACTCTTTTTCATCTTTCTTACCTCCAAACACAGGTAATGTGTTCTCATTTCATACTGAACTCTGTGCTTCTTGTAAATATGTACAGATTTTAAGAGTGTCAATCGTTCTATCTTCTTCGGAGGGTTGTATCTGAACAAAGCACAAAATGTCATTTTGTATCATTTTATACTTTATATAAGGTAATACAAATTATCTGAACAATTATGCTGAAATCCCTGTTCTTATTTAGAAGATCTACAAGGAAGTATCAGACACTGGTAAGTTTATAATTAACCCCCATGGGCATGGTTAATAGTCAGGTATTAACCAACATTAGTTCAGGGAAGCTACAGCACTGCCAAATAGAGTACTGTCAATACCCTTCATGTAGTTAAAATGCGCTTCTACTATGGCAGTGCGGAGTGTAGAACTGCTGCTGCTTTCTCATCACTGTCCTGCCATCTAAGAAGTATAAGACTTATAATCTGAGAAAAAAATGTCAGATCACAGTTGTTTCTTCTGAAAAAAGCACAGAACCTGAATTACAGGAGTGACGTAAGAAGCATCTGACACCACATCCCTCTACAGATCAGTTACTTACACTTTTTCAATAGAGATGCCAAGTTCTTTAGCTGCAAGCACTGCAAAATATTCATAGCTGTCTAACACAGCTTTATCGTGGCCTTTAACTAGAAGGGATAATCTCTTGTACAGTATTTCTGGCTCATCTGAAATAGATACCTGCATTTTGAAAGAAAGGACACAAGTTACTACTCCCTGCTCTCCTTAGCTGACACATGCCCCACACATTTTCTCAGCCTGAGTGCCTCATTTGTAAAAGAAGAAAAAGCCCCCACTGCTAGCTGCTTATTTTAGTTTATCTGCAAAAAGCTGGCAGTAATACCTTGATGGACAGTTCTCACTCTTATCAGGGAAAACAGAAGTGTGAAGAGCTACCCAACCTCTGAACATTTAGATTAGATTTCTTGATCAGAAAAAGGAAGTGAATGCCAGATAAGGAGGACAACACTAGCAAAGGCAAGAATGAAACTCGGTGTTAAAGCAACTCTGGAGCAGCAACATTTGTATTTTAAACAGCAGCGTGAGCATATCTGAAATTCTCAGACTTCACTTGGATATGGACAGTAACTAGAACATTACGAACAGTAACCATAAGTCTCACTTTACTAAGTCAGTTTGTAAGCTATAGCTCTTTTGACTTTCAATTTCTGATTGCCTGGGCTACTGATCATCTGAAAAACCTTGATGTGTGCAGGAAGCACAGACTGTCCCACAGGTTTACTCCCAGTTTACAGTTTAGCACAGTAAATCCAGCATGTACCAGACACAGTAGGAAGGCTGGGTCTGTACTTTAGATCTAGTACTGCCTTTACATTGTGGCTGGCTTACATATGTCATACAGACTGTGTGTTTCTGATGTCCTCCTCAAAGTCAACGCATTCAGATTCTAAAAGCAAGATAACCAGCTCATGCCTTCATGAACTTCCCACCTCCTCGGCCCTGGGCTCCCAGCTTCCAAGCCAGAGACAAAGGCCTTAGCCTAAGATACTGCAGGCGCTGAACTGAGCGTGGCCAAAAAGATGGTATTTCATGGAGTTACAGCTGCACAGAAAACAAGAACAGTGACTAAGAGGCAACTGTGGGCTACAGAATCTTGCTGGGGAAGGGAGGGGAAATATCAAATACCAATAATCTAAATTTCTTTATTTATGGAAAATTTGACATCATTAAGACAGAACTTCAAAAAGCTGCAATAAAGGAAGTTTTTCTGTCCGCCCTCTTTATTACTAAGACAACATACAAAATACCATTCTATAAAACACTTACCAAAGGATTAGTCTTAGGCTCCTGTGTATCAACATGTGATCCAGCCAGTCGTGCTCCCAAGTTGGAGTTTCTACAAACATGGTAATGGGAAAGCATAAAGTAAATTGTTAAAGTCGGGTATTTTTCAGGATTGTGGATGAGAAGCAGAAAGGAGGGCCTTTTATACTTACAGAAGAACACACTGCTTTTGCATAATTCTGCTTGCATAACTGACAGGAAAAGCTGATCCCTGTATAAAACAAATAGGTTATGTTGGTTTTTTTTCCCCAGCTGTCAAGTAGCTGGTTCATACAGGTTTATTAAAGATTACTTTTTTTTCACATCAGAGCATAACATATTCCTAGGCATTGATCTGCCAAACTAGAAAGTTTGCTTTATCAGAAAATGCTGGAAAACGGAAATATGGAAATGTATTTTTGTATACAACAGCACCTAAAAAAAGGGAACACATTAAGGGCACAATGCAACAGAAAGTTCCTTGTGGTTTTGAAAACTTGTTCTTTTGAGGAAAACATTTAAAACCTTCTAACAAGTAAATGAGCTGTATTTAAAAGATAACATGATTTTTTTCTCTGTGTTAAAAGGGGAATACAACTGTTAATCAAGATGTAACATTACTGTCTTCCATACTAGAATAATGGCTCCCTTCTGAACATTATGTGGCTTCCAGCTCCCTTCCACTAATTCTCAATTTGGCAAAGTTACAGACTACTTAAGGGGAAGGAAAAAAAAGGTGGGGGAACCAGAACTCTCTCTTGCTTAAGAGAAACTCAGGGCTGCAGCAGAATGCTGAAGCAAAATTAGCTACTTAACCAGCCCCTTGCTACTCTTATTTAACAGGTGCCAGAGTCACAGCTTAAAGAGAGCAGACACATATCCCACACATTAGTTATGTAGGTGGCTGTATGATCAAAACATCAGAAAGCAGCCAAAACTGACACTTTTCCAGGTAAACTCAATTTAGTAGCTCATGGATATGAGTAACTATATGATGCTATTAGGTCCCATATCTTCTCCAGTACGCATTATATATTAATTATAGATCAGCAGTCAATGAAACTGTTTTCTGAAATCATTGTGCCTCGTTCGCTATTTATCCCACAAATTCTGCATTCAATAAGGAAGATGACAGCAGGAAGAGTTTCTCATTTACAAAGCTGCCTCTTGTTTGGAAAGCACAGCTCAATGTCTTCCCTTAGGCAAGCCTTTCAAATCCAGACGCTCACAGATGAGGGCTGGTGTTACATTCTTAAGTGCAGGACACAATAAGCAACTTCAGGAGTACTGAATGTTTGCCACTATAGTTGGTGACCATTCCAAATGCTTCAAAGTTCACATTGGGAACTACTTGAGCCTTAATACCTGAAACTAAAAAAAATTACATCTGATAAAATTATCATGTTTTCTGCACCTCAATTCTCCATCTCTGAAGCGAGAACACTGCCTCCCTTTCATTCAACACCAATATGAAGTACATTAACATCATCAGCTGACATCATTTTAGGGAGCAGACAGACCCATGAGCATAAAAGACTGTATTCAGTGTAGGGCAAATGTGAGTGAAGGACATGGCACAGAACCTGAGCCCAGATGACAGATGTAAGACTGCTGGTTGGAACTGTAAGTAAAAGCAGTATCTGTCTTTTTTTTGTGTGTGTGTGTACACAGCCTCTCCTATGTATTATTTTAATTCTAACTGCTTTACCTTGTGATATGGATTTATTACTTGCATGCAAAGGTATGTACACTCGTATTGTATTATGTGGCTTTGGATACAAAAATTTCAGTCTTTATCACATGATCATGAATAAAACAAAGCATAATGATGTTCTATCCCACATACTAAGCTCCACAGCCTTTACAACATTCCACAACCGTGCACAGTATTCCCACGTCATCTCCTTTTGTTACTAGTTATGCACCTAGGCACCAAATAAAAGGGTTTTGTAAACTAGATTAGATGTACTCCGTGCAATTTTGATAAAATGACATGATGAGCATCCCAGGTAGTAAAGATGGCATTGTCAGAATCCCATCAGAATTGTCAGATGGCATTGAAAGAATCCCAGACTGGTTTGTGTTGGAAGAGACCTTAATGCTCATCCAGTTCCAACCCCCTGCCACAGGCAGGGACACCTTCCACTAGAGCAACTTGCTCCAAGCCCCTGTGTCCAACCTGGCCTTGAACACTGCCAGGGATGGGGCAGCCACAGCTTCTCTGGGCACCCTGTGCCAGCGCCTCAGCACCCTCACAGGGAAGAGCTTCTGCCTAAGAGCTCATCTCAGTCTCCCCTCTGGCAGGTTAAAGCCATTCCCCTTGTTCTGTCCCTACAGGCCCTTGTCCCAAGCCCCTCTCCAGCTTTCCTGCAGCCCCTTTAGGCACTGGAGCTGCTCTAAGGCCTCCCCTTCAGGAGCCTTCTCTTCTCCAGGCTGCCCCAGCCCAGCTCTCTCAGCCTGGCTCCAGAGCAGAGCTGCTCCAGCCCTCGCAGCATCTCCGTGGCCTCCTCTGGACTCACTTCAACAGCTCCACATACCTCTTGTGTTGGGTTATTTTATGAGCTTCCTTCATTCTCTGGTTTAAACATCCTTGATGCGCTCTTGCTAATGGCCATCACAGTAAGTAAAAAAGACAGACTGCAACACTTCAAGAACTCCATCTCCTGCATGAAACAAGACCTTGCACAAAACAAAACTACCCCTCTCCGACTGCAAAACAGCCTTCATTTTGTTTGGCTGTCAGATTCTGGAGTACCCAGGAAGACACATGCCTGAAAGGTAAGCCAGTCCAGAACAGAGCACATACACAGATGAAAAGAGGTTAGGGTTTCAGCAAATGAACAGGAAATCCCGGCTGTAAATGTTTCTCACCTTGAAAGAAAGCAATCACTCTTCAGAAAACAAAACCAGCAGAAAACACTGGCAGTGTAAAAAGTTTTCCTTTTTTGTTCTTTTACATTATAGCTTGAAGAGTTTAAACTTTAAGACTAGAAACAGATAGGCTTCGTCCGTTTCTATGTGTATGTTACACACGTAAGTTACAGTTAATATAATACAAGTTCTGATCTACATCCAGTATTTAAAAGGCTTGGGCCAGATGAGCTCTGAACCCAAACTGTTCTAGGATTCTATGACTTCCAAGTCCAAGTTATCTCTAATTCACCATCCTTTACAGCGACTGCCGCAAAACCAGACTGCAGAACAGACTTCTGAGGACCTGCCAGGCCAATACTGAGGGGAAGAACCACATCCCCACACTGTAAAACCCAGCCCTCCCACAGCCAAAGGGAAGCCGCATGCCGCCTCCCCTGCACGACGGAGCCCACCGAGGCTCTCAACCCCGCTGCTGCTCCAGCTCCCTTTTTTCCGCTCAGCCGTGAAGATGCTGAAGGAAAAGATGAAGGAGAACTGGGCACCCACATCCCCTTTCCCGCCTCACCTGGCAGAGCCGCCGGCACAGCCACCCCGCCGCCATCTTGTCTCCGCCCCAACCCGACGACCATAGCAAGCGACCCGGAAGGAGAAGGGCGGCCTCATCCGGCACCGCCGGTGAGGCGGGGACACTGCGGCAGCCGTGTTCCGGGGCGGGGAGATGAGTTGGGAGCGCGGATGGCGCCGTATAAGACATAGGGAGGTCGTAGCTCGTCTCCTCCCCGCCTCGCCGGTCCCCGCCTCACATGGTCGGTTACCTCAGGGAAGGGCTGGCCGTTTCCCTCCAGCCGTCCCCTCACACGCGCTCTCCCATCCCGTTTTCCAGGAGGGAAGGAAACGGGAATTGTTAGTACTTTTCCCACACCGAGGCAGGGCTGGTGATACTACTGAGGGCGAGAGGTAGAAAAGGAGGATTCTTCAGCTTTCTCCCCCCTTTCTGAGGCCGCGTTTTACCACAGCTCGTTCTTACCAATAATATTCATGCCCACCCAGCTGCACAGAGGTAAATAGTATATATTTATATAGTATTTACTTCCCTATTTACCTATATATGTATAGTACTTGCACACACACCTCCCTTAAAAATACAGGCCTATTGCAGTGAACTGTATCTGTATTTACCAAAGTATAAAAGTGACTGGAAATGTCTTCTCAACCCCCTTTTTGTTACACATATAAATTATTATAATAATAAAAATTATATATATATATATATAATCTTTTGCCTGGAGCTATTCAGGAACCCTTTGTAAAGCAATTACACATGAACCTGATTTTCAGCCCTTAAAAATACTTTGAACAATAAAAGTTATACAAGCGTGTTAGCGAAACGCAGCCAACTGTATTGTACCAAAGTGACTGGAAATGTCCTATCAAGCCCTTTCTCTTTACACACGTAAATCACAGTCCATATAACACAGGTTCTGATCAGGCCCCAGTATTTAAAAGGAGGGATAAACGTACTAATTCACACCACTAAACCATCCTATACACAGATCCAGGTCCACAGTAACCTGAAATTAAGGTGTGTGCAAGTCAAACGGCAACCACAGGAACCTGAGAGCAGCATAAATCACAAGCTCTATAAAATGGGTGGGTTTATTAGGGTTTTTTTATTTTGTTACTTCCTCTGCCACCTAAAATTACAGTTCGCTTTTTACACTGAAGCACCTAAAATATTTACAACCGTCTGCTAATAAAATAACACTTAAATATTGAAAATAAGATTTTTCTCATAAAATATGTTTTCTATATGTACAGGTTTTATCAAAGAGGACTCGGTTCAATAGTGAACAGTTTTCCATCATCAACCAGCAACAAGAAAACAAGTTTCCTGAAACAAAACTATGTTCGACTTATGTACAAAGAGGCAGAACAGCATCTGTTTAACATCAGCCAATGCAACACTTAAGAATAATGAAGTCAACGTTTGAGGCCTAAATCGTGCACTTTGTTTCCTTTATGAGTAACTTCTTTGGTCATCGTTGCTCTATTATCTTCTTGGCTGTACAATAAACCAGCACCTGATTAATGTTACAGAACCAGGCATATATACGTGTATATGTAGTTATGTATACTCTGTTTAGCACAGATACCTGTCCAATTGATGGTAGAAAAGTTCCACTGTAGATCCTTTAATACAGAGTTGCTCTTCAGTATCAAGCCCACGTTTCTCCTGTATTTCACTCTGTGCTGTAAGTAGAACTCTGAGTGACTTCAATTATCACACTGTTAAACATTCATTTTTCCCCCTACCATTAACAGGGGAATCTGAAAAACACACTTCCATTTCCCAGTGTAGCAGCCTTTCTCAGAAGGATCCTTAGAAGCTCAAAACAATACCAGATTGGAAGAGAAAGAGTGGGCTCTGCCCAGTGGTTTCTAACACAGGCTCCTAAAAGCCACCACAAGTTACTGCTCATGAAAGCCTCCATTTATTTTCAGTGGAAATTTATTATCAGTGGATCTAGTTGGCAGCATACAGCTGAGCACCCAGCCTGCAGAGCCTGGGTGGCATGGCCCTTGTAAAAGTAAGGTGTAACAGGACAGGAACAGCAAGCTGGGGAGCCTGCTGACTGGGAGTTCAGGAAAGAAAAGGTGGCTGCCTGACCTCCTGACACTCACAGGTACAGTAGTTGAGAACATCATCCCTTACATCCCAGAGGCAGTGAAATTCCACCTGCTGGTCAACACCAACTAAGAAAAAAAACCCTTCTGGAACGACCCTCCAAAGCAGTAAAACACCACGTGCACAGGAACTTCACTAACCAGAAACTGAGAAGTGATTTCCATTCTCCTGAAAGGTTGTTCCTTAGTATCAGAACACTCGACCTTAAGTAGAAACTTCAGGTCATTTGGCTTCACGTAATTGGCTTTGACAGAGAAGGCACCTCTCTGTCAATGAGTCCCATTGGGTTTGAAACTTCTGAACTATACAAAAGTGCTGTGATTTACCCTCATTTTGCATAGTTATACAAGGAAGAAAGTAGAAAATAAGCTCCACCATCTCTCAAGATTCTGCTCAAGATGTTAGGAATGTGGCAAAAAAACGCCAATAAAACAAAACTGAACCCATAAAAAAAAAAACCAAACGACCCTGAAATCTGGAAGATCTGAAATCAGTCTTATAAAATATTTTATAAAGTTAGCAATACTCTTCTAACTGTGCAAAATTCACAAGAAAATCAGTGCTGCTACCTGTGAAAGCTCTACAATCAGTATTCATATTCTCTACTCAAAGGTCCACTCAAACCTAGCTTCAATACTTCCTTACGTCTTTCATTCTGCAGGGTACAATTCTTTTGAGATCCTATTTAGAGGACCAAATCTAAATTTGTATAAACGGTGTTAGACACCCAGAATGTAGATCTGAACCTAAGGGAGGAAAACCAGTAATGAAACAGCAATGTCAACTCACCTTTGCAGTACGTTTTACTAAAGAAACAACGTTTGAATTTGATGTAATGAGGACTAAAAGTGGCACAAGAATAACAGTTCATGCCTACAAGTAAAAACTGACATGCGCTGAAGGCATATGCTCCAATCTCTTCCATGGGCAAGAACATCTCCCTGTATTTGCCTGGTGAGAGAGCAAGCTCCTGCGCTGCTCAAGCATATGCTCTCCTAAAACCACTGAGATGGCTATTCAGCAGTGTGATTTATTGTCACAGCAAAACATATTTCCAGTGCAATCTGATTCCCAAGGCAGTGTTCCTGATTCAGTGTTCCCGATTCAGTGTTCCCATCAGAGGATGTGAACCACAGTACAATCATCTTTCTTCAATCCTTGAATTAGGTCATTTTAAAAATCGGCAGATCAAAACCTTGCTAAAATGGAAGCTCTGAAACATACAGTGTAGCCAATGCTTTTGCAAACTGCCTAACATGTCTGCATTAAGGCAAGACAGAACTGAAAAAGGACTGTGATACTGCAGATGATACAGTCACTCCTGTCATTATTTCACAGTTAAATCAGAATAGGCTTTTTTCCTCCACCTTCCTTAAAAATGACAGCACAAAGAATGTAATTATCTCCTTAACAGAGATGACATTTAGTCTCTAGAAGATGCTGGAAGTGATCCAGTATAGGCAAAAAAAAAGAAATGCTCCATCAGAAGTGTCTGAAGATCATTCTTGTAATTGGGGTAAAATGAAACTTGGAAAGAGTTAAAGACTAACGATCCTACCGGGACCATCTGGAGGGAAGTGATAGCAGAACCATGAACTTCTGTAATCAGTGGCCTTGGAAATTATCAGCAAAATGAGCTCAGATAAAAACACCTTATAAGAATATTTGTACCAATTATTTATTTTTCCTCCAAAACACAAATTAATAGAAAAAAAAAAAAGGGGGGAAAAAGCAGATTTCTCTTTTTTCTTTTCTAGACCTGGATAGAAGGATTATCATTTTCAACAGGTAGTTTACAATCAGTGGGGAATAAACGAGCAGTCCAGGTTTCCTGATTGATCCATTCAGGGTGTGCTCAGTAGCTGTCTTTATCAAACAACTTTATTTACAACTCGGCGTCATCCTGCAGTAGATCTGCATCTTCATCATCCAACAAAAGGTCAGCATCCATGACTTCATTCTCTTCCATGACATCACCCAGCTCCTGAACAACATCATCGTCAATGTCACCCACACTTCCAACATGTTTCACCAAACTCATGTGATCCAGAGGGATCAAACCATGCCCAACTGGCCCAGTAGTTCTCGCAATAGCGGCTGCCGCTTCTGCTGCCACAGCAGCTTTCTGAGCCTTCTGCCTCTGCTGTTCTTCTTGTTGTCTGTGAGTCTTCATATGAGCATTGCGGCTTTTGATTTTGAAAAACACCCTAAATTTGAAAGGAATAAGGGGAAAAAAAAAAAAATCAGATAAAAATGCATTCCTTTTGATGAAGTGAGCCAAAAAAGACTCAACAGCCTATCAGTACATTTGCTTCCTTGTCCTGAAATAGAAGTCAGTGAAGTCTGCAAAGCCACGGTGAGAATTTCAGGGACAGACTACCAGATTTATACATCCTGACAGTATCAAAATGGCCTACTCCTACTGCCGGAGGTACTTTGTAGCTCACACAGTTGCTTCAGTGTCTATGCACATCCTAATTCTCCCTGTCCTTAGTTTCACAGCAGTCCTGCACAACAAAGAAAACGTGAAAGAACCCCACGTTAGGATGGACAAACTCAAGCACAGAAACAGACAAAAAGTGACCCACTGTCACATGCAAGTGCGTGATGAAGCAGGAAGCTGGACTGTCAAATGTAGACATTCCAGCAGGTAAATGGATTCAGGAATACTGGAGTAAATACCGTGTAATTTCCAAAACATCCAAAATGTCATGCTAACCAATCTCTGAGGGTTTTGGCAAGGCAAAACTGTTCTTTTGAGACCATCAGAGCAAAGCAAAGGGTTTGTTGCAAGACTCTTCATCTGGAAAACAAATGGGCAAATGTGATACTGCAGAGTTATCTGCACTTACTTGCCACACTCCTTGCAAGGAAAAATCGTTGTTGGGTCGGTCTCCCCGCTTGTTGTGCTGTGGGCAGGTGAGCTCTTGATGGAGCAGTACCCGCTCTGCGTACCGCATTTCTGCTTCGTGCCTGCAATGGTGCACCGTGGCTTTGTCACCTGGTTCGTACCTCCGTGAATGCGAGCGTGGCCATTCAGCGCCTGGCGGGAGCTGAACACCTGATAGAGAGTGGGGTGGGGAAGAAGAGAAATCAAAACCAAGCAATACTGCACTGCAGAAAGAGGCATGCTGACCGCAGAACAACCATACACCTCTAACACGCACAATCTACTTGGTCAATGCTGCTTGCTCTCACCTATATCCCACTAGAGTTAAAGAAACTTAGTCGTAATAAAACAAACCAGTGATATATCTTATTACTGCAGTTGTATAGCAAAAAGGTAATCAGACCTGTCACCATACAGTATTTCTGTTGATACAACAACTCAGGATTCAGCTTTATACTGCCTGTGTTTTGTGGGCTGGGATCTAAAAGCAGGCAAAATAATTTGTCCAAAGAGATTCAGGAGATATCGCCAGCCAGCAATAGTCTAAAGCCCTGGTTTCACATGCATGCGTGCAACCCCTCCTCCTGCTATTAAATATAACAAAACACATACAGCACCACAGTTTGGCATTTCACAGATGAAGGAGGACGAAGAAAGTGAAAGACTCTGAAGGGCAGGCAGATCTATAGGTCCAACAAGAGGGATAGGTGGTGGATCAGGAGACTTCTGCATCTCCCTCTCTTCCTTTCTGTCTTCTTCAATGTCCTCATCTTCCTCTAACACTTCTTCCTCTCCGCTCGTCTGAAAGTGAGAGTGCATGTAAGAGATATTAGAAATATGGTCACAGGCAGACGGTGCTGGATAGCAGGGGAAGGCACTGGAACAGCATGCTGCTTAACCAAGCGTGCCTCCAGGTTTCCGTACTTCTTCCTCATCCTGAATTCAGAATTATGGAGCAGACCTACATCATCTAGTTCAACCTCCTCCTCAAAACAGGATGAACACAACTATTATCAGGTGTTATTCTTACACTCTTTTAGACTCACCAGGCATTCCTCTCTTCTTTTCTCTAAACGTGTTCTGTGTTTCCGTCCCAAACGCAAGATTTTCTTCCAGGTATAATAGTATTCCACACACTGTGCAACCGTCTTAGACTTAACCTGTAGGTAAGTAATGGCAGAAATAGTCCAATCCCAATACTCTGGCTTTCACTCAACACAATTTTAATATAGAACCATAGAATCAACTTTAAGCTCATCCAGTCCAACCTTTACCGCAGCACTGCCAAGGCCACCACTGTCCCATGGCACTGAGGCCTCGTCTCCACGGGGTGTGAACACTTGCAGGGACGGTGACTGCAGCCCTGCCCTGGGCAGCCTGTTCCAATGCCTGAGCACCCTCTGGGGCAGGAATTGTTCCTCAGCTCCGTCTAAACCTGCCCTGGTGCAGCTTGAGGCCGGTTCCTCTTGTCCCATCCCTTGTTCCTTGGGAGCAGAGCCCAGCCCCTCCTGGCTCCATCCTCCTGTCAGGCAGTTGTAGGGAGCCATCAGGTCCCCCCTGAGCCTTCTCTTCTCCAGGCTGAACCCCCCAGGTCCCTCAGCCGTTCCCCATCACACTGTGCTCCAGGCCCTGCACCAGCTCCGCTGCCCTTCTCTGGCCCCACTCCAGCCCCTCAATGTCTCTCTTGTAGTGAGGGGCCCAGAGCTGAACACAGGATTCGAGGTGCGGCCTCACCAGTGCCCGGTGCAGGAGCACAATCACTGCCCTGGTCCTGCTGCCGCACTGGTGCTGATATAGGCCAGGAGGCTGGAGTTAAAAGGCACTGAGAAGGACATATAATATATAATGCAGGTACTGCGTATGGGATGTAAACTTCATTCCAAATACCTAATGTGCAAACATTTGTTTTCCTTCAGATGCCTGAAATCAGGTCAGAACAACAGTAATGGGACACTGGCTTGTGCAAAACAATGCTTGCTTTTTTTAATAAGCAGGAGCCCTACCTCACCAGTGCCCAGTACAGGGGGAAACTCAATATATTGAGTTGGTCAGTATATTCTAAGAGGCAGGCTTTATTTCTCAAACATTCATATGGAGAAAACAACCCCCACAGTTTGACTACCACAGGAATACTCTTGTAGAGTAACATTTTTAGTTACTGTTTTCCAGTCAAATTTGTGGTGACTATTTCAGCTTCATTTCATTTCTCTGGGATTCTCTAGACTTCAGTCAGAAAATGACTGAGAACATACTTTTGTAGCTCAAGTGTGCAATATCACTGAGAAATCTAGGAATTAAAACTTGGTTCCCATAAACCCAAATGTTTTGCCCCATCTGAGCCAACAAGTAAGGAATTCTGTCCCGAGATGTACACACCTTGTCTTTTCTACTTCGTGGCAGAACCTGAAAATTAAGCCCAAACATTTCCCTCCTTATTAAGAGGCTTCAGCCTTTTCTGGCACCGAGCTCCATGCAAGTGACTCAGGTACGTTTGAACAGACTGCCAGAGAACACAGAGCTGACAGCAGAACACCATGCTTGTTCCACACGCACAATGCCATCACTTGAGCTTCCAGGTGTGAAGACTTCCACATGTAATAACAAGAGGAACAAGTCTGATTTAATTGTTTCTATCTGCTTTTTACTGGTGCTGCAGTTGCAGGCACAGGTACACCAAATGGATTATATCACTCCTATCGGAGTTCTCATAACCGTGGCTGGCTCTGTGCCTGCAAGGAGCTGGTCTGGCACTGGAGGGTAAATGAAGGGGAACAGAATACAGCAAATAGAAGAAAAACCCAATTGACTGAACAGAAATAACCTTACCATTTTCTGTACAAATATGAAATCTTTGCTGTAGGTGGACAGTGCCTCTTTGAACAGCCTCCTTTCTTGATGTGTCCATTTGTCAGAGCCTTAAAGAAAAGGGTGAATTCATTATAAATTATAAAAATCACCATCTTTATACTGACATCATATCTGAAATAGAAACTGGAAAACCTCAAGCACATGCTGCTACCCAAATACAAGTATGGCAGTACTGACTTAGTCCTCAAGTCCATCTAACCAGTATCTGGTCTCCAGCAGTGGCCACAGGCAGTTGCTTAGGCAACAATAAGACCAGGGTAAGCAAATACAATGCCTCTCCTGAAGTTTTCCTAACCTCTGACCACTTCCAGTGCAGGGGATTTCCCAAGTCTGCTGCAATTTGCTTATTTAGTAATTACCATTGTAAGTGCTGACCCACTCTTCCTTTCAACCAATTGAACTTCTTGCACCCAACCCATTCTCTGCCAAGGAGTTTCACAGACCAAGAAACCCTTTGCGTGAAGAACCATTTCCTCTTCTTTGGCTCATGGCTCCCTGTAGACTCACCGGAGGACCCTTTGTTCTTCAATTGGAAGAGAAAGTAACCTAATTCCAACCATCACCTCCATGCTGTCCAGGATTGCATGATCTCTCTGTAATGGCCATGCAATCCTCTCATGGCCATTACCGCTGTCCCTCTCTGAACCTCTTCCACTACTAAAGCAAGCCTATAGATATGAAGGGAGCAGAAGGGTGCATAATACTCAACACAGAAGCAATCCAGACTCTCACAGTGGTATCACTGTGTTCTCTATTCTAACATTTGACTTGGGTTTTTTTTAGCTGCTGCAAAATGCAGAGCAGATGCTTTCATAAAACTAGCATTGCAATCCCAAGGTCTCATTCTAATTGAAAAGTATCACCACAGAGCTCAATTTTATATGTAAAGCTTGTATTGCTTATTCCCATATATACCACTTTACATTCAACTACATGGAAGTCACCTATTATTTTATGCTCCACATCGTAACTCTTCTAAGGTCCTTTTGCAGCTCTTCACTTGCATGGCTTGATGTAAGACACTTAAATCCTCTGTAACAGAGGTCACAAGTAGATATTGTAGCTATGTGCAGTACAAAGTGTTTTATGAGCATCTAATGGAAGCTGTACACAAAACTTTCCAACATTGTTATTCTGGGTCTGCTTCTCCAGCCTAACTGGCCACGAAAATGTGAAATCAACATTGAGATTGAAATGAATTTGTTCTCCCTCAGTCTTAGTCAAACAGAAGGAACACAAGATCGCTATACTGCATCAAAGCAGTGTCCCATTGGTATGAGTGGGCAGCATTACATACATTAAAGGAGGATATGCAAGAAGCTGTAAAGCAGATGCCTTTGAAATGACTTAGACCATAAGAAAATTCTCCTTCAGTCTGGCTGAAGGTTTCTGAAACACATACAACTTTCATCCGAAGAAATCCCTAATATTCCTGTCAAAGTCACCGTTCTCCATAGAAATGCTTGCCTCTGCACTGAACTCAATTAACTTGGGCTTGGCCCCATGCATGGCATTGAACTCTACAGGTTACTTATGCCTATAAAAACCGCACAGATTTTATTAACTGCAAGTGTTTTGTTTCTCAGCTCCGGCTCCCAGGCTCGCAATCTCAGAGCAGGTGTCTCACTCCTCCTTCATATGCTGAAAACTACTAAATTAACTTCCCTCCAACCTGTTTTCGGCAGGCTTTCCCAGCACACATTTGTAATTTCCACAGAGATTTACACTAAAGCTCTCTCCACCGTCAGAGAAAAGCACTGGCTTCAAGCCAGTTTTATTTATTCTGTTATCACCCAAAGATCTTTCTGCTGACACACTGCCTCGCCATCTTTCCCACCCTGAGCCACCATCATTCCCTTCTTACACAGTTTGCCAGTGATTTCATATTTCATCCCTTTGGGCAGGGGCAAATGCACCGATTCAGTCCAGTGGCCTGCTCTACTATGCGGAGCTGTAACTCTAAGAGGCATAAAACCACCGCAGGAGAGATTTTAGGCTTTGGCAAACCTCTCTAGTCAGTCATGCTCCCCTGCCTCTGCCCCACTCTCCTGAAAAATAAATACTACAGAATCACTTCTATGAACTAATTTTATTGTACACCCATGGAGGATTCAGGCCTTACAGCATTTCCCCAATAGCTGTGGTATTAGCAGAGGCCCTTGCAAGATTATGCGGGTTAATTGGAAGTAACCTAATTAATAGAATAAATCCTGTGTAGGAAAAGAAACAGAAGAAAAGCTGTTTTTAACTCTGGTTGCTGGGAAACCGCTTTTGCTCTTGTTAGCTTGAGGGAGATACAGAGAACGTGCATAGAGAGAGATCTGCAATGCAGCAAGGAAGAATTTTGGACTTTGGAATACAGATAAAATTTGAAGGCTCCTCTTTATGTTCAGACATTTATCGGACACATTGTTTTACAGGCCCTGTTGTCTTTGCACTGGTTCACTGACTATAAGTATCTTCTACAACTCTGGGGGCTTTGGACCCAATCTGTCAGTTCCGAGGGGGCTACACATGCACCCCGGGAGTCACCCTGAGAGGTGGCTCAAATCCATCACATACAGCATATGCTGGCTCTGATCCACACCCGATCCCAGCAGGTACAAGAAGTTTCCAGGCTGCCTGAACCGCATTATTTCAGAGACCATTTCTCCTGCAATTCTCACTGCAGAAGAACTTCGGACCTGAGAAATTCCACTCTTCAAATGCAAATACTTCAAGTGTTTGCACAGTGCTCCTCCTGTATTAGATACATGTTCCCTCTCTCTTCCCTAGAACACCATCCTGACAGATGGCAAAGCTTTAGGACAAAGAGATGAGGGTGCTCTCCCAAGCAGCCCAGGGCCAGCATGCCCAACTCTCTCGGCACACAACAGAAAAGCCTCAAGTTCTACAACTCACTTCCCTCACAAGCTAACAGGTTTCATAGGCAACCTAGTTGCTTATACCCTCATCCAAGGGCAATGCTAAGGATGAATTTGGATTGACTGTGCTATCAGTTAATGCTCATGAGTCAATGCCATGCTCTGTTTCAGTTATTTCACCTTTAAATGTGGTGACAACCGAGAGCTGCAATTTCTGAGTATGGAGCAGAAAGCCCAAAGAATTAACCCACACAAATGCCACTTGAAGTTACATTAAGCTATTCATGCACTAGATTGCAAGAAATTCCCATATGCCTCAGGTGGCTGATTATCAACCACAAATGAGCCATTATTCAAGAGCTGCTGCATGGTGCTAGAGTGGGGCTGTCAATGCAAGTTCCAATCACATGCTGCATTCAAGAGCATTAGTAAGTAATGCTTCGTCTTGTTATTTTATGGCACTTAAATCCAGACTGGTGAGATTTTGTTTCATGCTGTGATAAACAGACTCAAACTTCCTTTACTGCTTCAGGAATAGGAATACACTGATGTCCACAGGTCTCAGTGCTAGTTAATAAGGATTAGCATCATCTCATGTGGAAGATTAAACAAAATAGCCTCTCCTGGCTTCTCCCTGCACCTTCTGAAACTACTTTGAAGGTGCTTCAGTAAAGACTGTTCCTCCTCCTCTGCCACACAGGCAGAAGTGTCTTATCTGCTCTGCTAATTAGACTGCTTACTGAGGATGAGGCTGCTGTGATAGCTCCTCACCTTCCTGCTCTCATGCCCTGGACTGTCTCACACATGATTTGGTGTCATCTCTTCATATAAGAGACCCTTGTCAAAGCTCCTGGCTGATGTCCTTCTCCACCCACCCCATATTCACCCTTTGGACTACAACAGAGCTATTATCAAAGGCACTAAGCATCTCCCCCAGACAAGACTCAAAACCTGATCTTCACATTCATTCATTCACTCTCGTTATCAGCTGCAATCAAACGTGTTTCTGTTCTTGTTCTCAGGCCAAGGGGTTAAATTGTTGCTTTACAAGAAAGTTCTTGTTACCTGGGAGTCTTCCCAGTGAGCTGCTACAGCCAGGAAGCAGCTTGTCTCTGTACTTGTGTTGCATAATGACTGGAACTGGAAATGAGTACATTACAATGACCACCAGACTTTTGGCCTGTTTCCTGTTGAGCCTAAAACTGAAGGTAGTCTCAAATCTCTTTTGTAAAACCCTATTCTGGGTGTCCAAGCAGCAGTTAGCCACTATGAAGCATTAACCAGTAACATGGAGGGCTGCAGAGGAGAGACATTTCCCACCTATGCTTAGGTGATGTAACATAAGTCCAATGACTTAACACTACCTTGTGTATTCCACAGAGCACTTCTTCATCACCAACATGTAGTTCCTGTTGTGTTTGTTAAAGAAGTCACCACCCCAGACCTCTTTCTTCTTGGCTAAATCCAGGCAAAGAAAGGCTCTGTATCTGGTACTAAAACACTAGCAAGAGTTACAGCACTGCCTCTTTGGAAGGATGCTCATGTTTATCATATTCATTTATTCACCATTACCTAAGAAAAAAAAGGCATGATGGCAGATGTGTATATACCACAAAATGGAGTTCTTCCTGCTAGTAGATTATGATCTACTAATAGCAGCAGTTTTAAAAGGAGTTTTAAAAGAGAAAAAAAACTGATTCAAGGCAGTTTTAAATCTGTAGAACCCCACACAGCCACATGGGTGCAAAGTTTCTGTACATCATCAGACAGGCAAAACACTTCCAAACCTCCCACAAAAGGCTTCAGAAGTACCACTCAGCATGGTCCACATCACCTCTCTATTAGATGCTGCCATCCCTGTGCAAAGAGTGCAGCATGATCCCATGCTCCAGCCTGGAATTCCAGCCTTGGATTCTAGATACCAGCAGACGGAGGGAGCACAGGGAAACCTACCGGCGTAGTGGTAATTTGCCAAAGGATGACACTTCAATCTCACTGGCTTCCTCAACAGCAGCTTCTCAAGAGTAACCTAAATGAAACAGCAGGGAAAACCAGAATGAGCAAATGCAGTCAGCTGTGGCCACAGCTGCATTTAGAAGACTATCTGGTATGAGGATATGAATTCATTTTCTCTTTTGCTTTTCTGCCATACAAAATCGCATCAAATTACTCCAAGACCCATTAACAATGTACGTCACAGAGCACCTAAGGTACCCCTGTCCTGCCTTAGCACAAATGTAGCTATTACTTAGCAGCTTCCAGCTCTTCCCTCCCTTCTGCTTGCCACATACAAATATGTTTACAGTGGTGATAATTAATACTAATATTTAATAGCTGGTTTGATAGCATTAATATTTATAGCATAAAGGCTTTTAGAACATCTGTTAGGTCAACATCTCTAAGGAATGGCAGCAAGTATAGTTAATCCTCCTTTGGATCAGGGAGACAGATGATCTGTGGGTCCCCAAAATATTTCCTCTGACAATGCAGACCCCTCCCCCCGTATAGCAAATTTCACATCCTGACAGTAAGTTTAGCCTCCTGTCTCAGACCCAGCTAACAAAGCCTAAGGAAACTGGGACACAAGCTAAATCCCACTGTATTAGACAATCCTGTGAGATTCATTCCAGCCCTGTGTTCTGATGCAGTTTGTTTCAAATTGGCTTTCCAGGAACCAGTGCAGGGCCTTGTCTTTCCCTAACACTGGGCAAAGTGGATGTTTTGCCCTACTTAATAACATTCCCATCACTAAACTAATGCAAATATCTGAAATGCATTATTTATATGAGACCTGTGTGCAATTACCTCACAGTTCTGAACAAATAATTAGATATGACTGCTGCTACAGAAAAGGGTTTTTATAAGGGCTAGGAGAGGACGGACTAAGCTCTCTGTGACCAAATAGAAAGCTGGTGAAATATCAGGGCTGGAGTAAGTACTGGGATACATTCAAAGCCCCAAGGCTATAAACTAAGTAATCTTATCTATATGAAATATACAGTAAGCCTTCAGAGAAGCACTGCTTTGAAATTTAAATTTATCAGAGAATGAAAGGGAAAAGTCATTCACTGCAAATCAATCAGAAATCTTTTTTATATAACCATATCTAAATCCATTTAATAAAGCATGCTAATTTATCTGCAGAAGAGGACCCTATCTCCCCTTTCAGCTTCTTATCTTACCATAATATCTCCTTTTGCTTCAAAGAGAGAGTGCAAAGCGTATTCTGAGTTAGTTCCTCCACCAGGTAACACACTGGAACAGCTCATATTTAAAAGGTCTTCCACTGTGAGAAACAAGTCAGCATTTTACTGTTAATACACTAGCCTGTCAGTCAAGCACCCAGAGCCAAGGATTCTGCAATGCCACTCAAACCCAACGTAGTTCAGGGCAGCAGCTTTCATATTCTCTCCCCAGCACCCATCCTGGTTTTAGCATCTCTCACTGAGCAGGGGATGCGATGGGATGTGCAGAATGCAATCCCTGGGATGGGACAGGCTACTGGAGAGCCAGAGATCTGGCTGTGATCACTGGCTTGCACAGGCCACTGGTGCTGCTGTGCCAAGAAGGCTCCAGTCAGGATGGAGAAACAGAAACAAACTGTGCTGGAAGCAGGAACAAGCTCTGCTCAGGACTGGTAGAAGCCGTCACACTTCCTCTCCGTTATGGTCACAGAACAGGCCCAGGAGATGCCCCTCATCTGTGACCTCTGCCCTTACCAGGCAGTTCAGCACCCAAAACTACCCCAAGACACCACTTCCCAGCAGCAATCCTTCCCCCTTGGCTGCCAGAAAGCACTTCATCCTGACTTCACTTTAAGTGGCACCATGTCATTTGTTACTCGGAACCTGTAACACGCAGTTCTGGTCTCTAGCTCTGCATCCTCAGTAAATAATACTCTCTTGAACATTTTATACAGGATACACATGAGAAATCAATGTGAATTTCTTCAGCAGGCACAGGCTGATGTACTTCTGAACCAGCAAGTCATTGTACCTCTTTGTTGGAAGACTTGGTTCTCCAGTTCTGGCCATGGTTTCCAAACCAAAGTAGCCTTGTGCACATCCTTCTCCATTAGCAATCTGTCCTGCAGCTCAGGAATATCAGCCTGGAATCTGGACCCGATATTGATTCGTCTGTAAGGACAAATAAATGAATAAGTATTCAACCACACAGTGTACAGAACAAGAACCCCCAAGAAGTCACATCAGCCTTCACTTTTGTTTCCAGCTAAACTTTTATTACACTGGCATGGCAGGAAGTTGCGTCAGACTGCTTTACACAAAGCTTGACTCTCAGTGGGGTATTCTGAATGGAGACAGACCTGATCTCTTGGGGGAAACTAAAGTTTAAATACAGAAACTGTACTGAGACATCCTACCTTGTGGACAACTCAAGCTAGCCTGTATGTGTGTTGACTAGCAAGAGGCTTAGATGCCAGATCGGTATCTTTCATAGAGAACGGCACTCTTCAGCAGAAAGAGACGTTACTGCTGAGAGACAAGCCTGTCTGCAGTCTGACCTGGGGAACCCACCAGGTAACACCTCTCCAAAACTCCACAGTTAATATCTATCTAAACAACAGTATGGGATCAGCATATGTGTCCTTCACGGTCCTCTTCCCACCCATCACTGACTGCTGTTTCGCCTTCAGTGGCTCCCATCAAGCCTCTCCCAGCATTTTTGAGCCATGACATCTCCATCTCTCACAGCCACTTTGCTTCCAGTGTCCTCAGCCATCATCCAGAGCAACCTTAAATACATCCAGCCCAACGTGATTTCAGGCAGTTGAACCCTACCTGCCCGGTTCAAAGCACTTAAGCCACACGCTGTAGTCTGGACCTATCTATGAAGGCAGTGACAAAACCAATATGGTTTTTCTTACGGTTCAACAGTCTGTTCTCCAGGCCCAGGCGTCACAGGAATGACACTTCCATCAATACTATCTGAAACAGAGATTGGTGTTTGAACTTAAAAGGGTATTTTGGTAACAACTGTATCACTGCTGACACCCCATCAATGCAGTGGATGCATTGCCACTTCCCCATTCACATCAACAATTACCCTTTATCAACGTATAGGCAGAAACTGTCTAAATTTTTAGAGGTACCAGAAATGTCTTAACTTGTAGAGGTTTCTACTGCCCTGATCATGTGTGATTAGACACGTTTTTGTTCAGTGCTTCATAAGAAAATACTTCAAATGAACCCCACATCTCAAACCAGACCCAGTGGCCCAGCCACTTCAGAAGGCCCAGATGTAACGAGAGGCATGGTGGCCCCTTCTTGAGGCACACCACACTGAAAGATCACAGCCTTACTTGCTGGCTAGGCTCCTCTATTCACTTTAAGCTTTAACACCACCTCTACAAAATCCAAGGCAAAAAACCCAATAAAGATGGACTTTTCCTGTGAAGTAGCAGAACCAGCCATGCATGTGAGTACACATGAAAATCGCTCATGTGGGAACACCACAAGAGCTGGTGTTTACTATGTGCTGCCTCTCTGTAAGTGTAATACTTACTAGACTGACACAGGAGTACTCGTGGAGTAGGTGTCAGTGGTGTAAGTGGTAGCTGAGCATGCGAGGTGCTGTGAGATGATGTGATGACACTGCTGAAGAGACCAGACCCTTGCCGAACTGGACTGAGCATCGGGGGTGGAGTGTAGGGGGGCAGCTCATGCGTCCGGTCCAGCAGATGATCCCCGAGGACACGGGGAGAGCGAAGCTGACTCTGGTACAGGGTGGCACCCGAATGGGACATGCTGAAGTTGCAGGAAGGAGGAGGTATGAAGAGAGGTTCAGGTCTGTGCCGATACTTCTTCTTGTCCTGCAATGGTTTGAAGTTTTCTTCCAATTTTACAGCACTTGGATGAGGTTTTTTGCTAATTTCCTACAGGAAAACACACAGAACTTTAGTGCTTAGGCACGCTTAAAAACGTGGTTTGCACACAGTTCCCTACAGCTCAGGAAATGCTGTGACCACCAGGCAGTTATTCCCATAAGCCTGGTCAATTCGGTATCTGGTGCTACACAGAAACCTCAGGGGAGTGAGAAAAACCAGGACAAGTTACCCTCCCCTCCATCAGCAAGCCCTTTGGGTCAGGGTAGGGCTGAGCCACAGGCACACATGGAGAGGCTGCTTCCAGCTCTTGAAGGTGTAGGAAACAGCTCTCCCAGACCGTGAGTCCCCCACACCCTTCTTTAAGCTGCAGCAGAACACCCTGGGCACATCTATTTGCAGTGTAGTACAGCACACACAGGCTGCGGGCAGTTATTTCATTACCCAGTCACGTTTTATTAGAAACTTTAGATGAGATGTTTTCCAATGCATTTATTTTGTTTGCCTGGGAAGGACACATGAGCTCAGTGAAATTACTGCAGGACTCAGCGGCAGGAAAGGAAGAAAAATGTCATAAATTCAAATTCTTTGCCTCTTATCACTACATTCCCATCAGCTTGAGTACAGTCCAGCTGCAACAAATCTTGAACTTAACTCTCTCCTCTTTCCTTGCAGGGAAAAGGGGAGTAGATGTCCATTTGGGAAACACACACTGTGCCATGCCTAGGATTCTAGAACATGAATGTTTAAAAAGCCATTTAACAATAAATCCTTAAGAGTCCACAGAAGCAGAATGCACCGGATTTGTGCAAACCTGGAATCTGGATTCCGGGGGGGAACACAGGCCGAAACAGATTCTGAGGTTGTGCTTTAAGAACACAAAGAGCTGGGAGATGAACACAGTATTAAAGATACTGCTTTAGGTGTTCCACAGTAGATCCTCTTTAGGATGAACTTGGAAAGTGGCAGAAATTTAACACAGTTACTCCACCATGTCTGCTTCATCTGCTAAATCCTACTACTACATAAATGACTGCAGTGTATGTTTAGACAACATAAATCTTTACACCATGGCTGATTCTTGAGACTCGCATTCACCCAATCAAAACCATGTTCAAGGAGCATTAGCCCTGTCACCCTTTATCCCTTCTGTTAATACACTGCAGCTTGTGGAAATGTTTTTGATTACAGAGGTCCTGTCCTCCCTGTTAGATCATGGCTGTATCCTCTCCAACAGCTGTTGACATTTTTTCTCTCTAAAAAAAAAAAGGAGCTAAGTTTTGGAAGAGTTTTCCTTTTGCAGGAAAAAAACCCAAATGCAGCTTTACAGAGCATTTTGTTGCTAATGGCCATTCAGAGCAGTGAAGGGGCGAGGGTTACCTGGAACCACGGACATAGCTCATGATGATGTTGAACATTTTGTGTCCATAAAGGAGAAAGAGGCAAAAACCCCAACTCAAACCTAAAGAGAGAAGGCCAGATCCAAGTCTTTGAGTAAGAGCTCATTTTGTTCTGCTCTTTAAATGTGAAAGAGCTGGTACTCCTTTCTCACTAGTGTAAAACTAAGTAACCAAGACAATACCCTAGAAGTCTTGTACCCCCCATCTCCTATGCCGCTTCCCCTATGGTACACCTTAGCCTCAATGTGGTTATACCAGCAAAAAAAGATCACAGTGAATATTAAAGGAGACCATCACGTCTATGCATAATCACCCCACTCCTTTTCTGAAGCTCCAGGAACTGGTTCCCAATATCCAAGACCAAATCCATCCTTGTGGGCCCTGCTGCTGCACCCTGACAGATCCACTCTGGGTAGGTCCTGATGGGCCTCACCTGACTGCTCACTGCCCTGTAGCCTTGCTGAATACTCAGTTTCCCTCTGCTGTTTGATTTTACTGATTCCAGCAGCTTTGTGGGAGTTGTTCTGGACAGCTCAAAGCACAGTATAAATAAATGCAACACAGCTCCCGTTCTTTGGTATTAAAAAGGGGAAAAAAAAAGGTCTCTAATGGCACAATCTCTTCACAGAAGAGGAGGGAACTGCAGCTCTTTCGGTCTTTGAATGTTTCCCGTGCTACTGCTTAGATAAAAGATAGGATCCAGAGAAGAAACTGCACGCATTTAGTTTGCTTGGGCACTAATAAAGACTGCAAAGCATAATTCTGAGTGAATGAATGCGCATTTAGCCAAACACTGGCAGATTTAATCTCAGTCACTTCACATACGTTGCAGAAATACACAAGCCCAAGCCACCTACTCTGGTGTCTCTAGAGAAGATCTCCCACTCAGAGCTCAGGGATTCAGAAAAGACTGTCCCTTTTCTTCCTAGAAACCAGACATAGACAATGAAAGCTGTACGGCTGAGTTACAAACTATTGTGAGATGCTGGCTTCAGCAGGAAAGGGCCGAATGTGTAAAACCAGATCAGATGTGTAAAACCTCTGATCTGAAAGGAAGAGAGTAAAACACTTCATACGTATTTAAAATGACTGTGTTATGTCTGAGAGAAGGGTCAGAAGGGAGGTGATCCGTGATGGTGTATTCTGTCCCCTCGTTTGGCCATCAGCCTCATGAGAAGGAGAGGAAATGTAACCACAGGAGTATTTCTTTGCATAACACAGATAATGCCATGCAGTACTTCTGCTTCCCAGTAATCTCTTATCATGGAGTAGACTGCAAACATGGATTTGAAGGAACAAGCAGCATCTGTTCCTACACTGGAATGTGAAATAAATACCGCTTGCTCCAGGAGTCTTTCAGGGAAACAAGAAAGAGCATTCTCACATCTCCTTCAAGTACTCCTCAATTCCTCGTGCTGCCTGACAATCCCGGTTTTACAAGTGAAATGAAAGCACTGAGCATAGCTCTTTTTCCTAGATCAGATTCTCTTAGATCTGATGCATGCAGAAAGAAAGGAAAAATTACTTCATAGTGGTTGAGAGCACACGCTGTAAGCACTACACGGTGCCCTCGTGTCTTGGGCTGAAATGAGAAGCACATAGATCTGCCTTTAAAGAACACCAGGAAGAAATAAAACTGCAATAACGTAAAACAAAAGCAGCCTGAAAGGGGAAAAAAACCAAACCAAAACCAGTAAAAAGATACTAAATCCCTTTGTTCTAGTGGCATAAAAGAATACTACGGTCCAATTGCAAATTATTTCTTTTCAACTGAGGTCTCCATTTCCCCAGCACAGGGAAAATTAACATTTTCAAATGGCCTAGGAAGAAATGCTGTGATGCTACAGGCCCTTTGTGCTTACTGGGCATCGTGAAGACTCTGGAACATATTCTAGGATACAGATGTTTTAGGAAGTAGCAGCACTATAAGCAAAGGGATTTAACAGGCACAGCACAGTTAGTGGCAAGAAACGCAGCACTCACAGAGGATGAGCAGGGGTTGGCCACTTTTGGACTGCACGGTGGCGAGTAAGTCATCTTCACGAGCACGGGCATCTCATCATCTGACACAGGGTTGGCAGGCTTGTCTCTGACTGTGGCAGTGCTGGCAGAGGGCTGCGTGCTGGGCTCAGGCGACAGAAGCTTTACAGGGACAGACACTGGCATGACGATGGGTGCGAGGCTATCCACCTCTTTAGGCAGCGGCTGCTGTGGTGGGTTCTCTCCTTCATCCTGTACAGACAATTAAAGGCTTTCAGCCCGAGTGAGGAGGCTACTGCTGGATGGACACACTAGACAAGGTATGCACCGTGGCTCAAAAGTAGTGGCCAGGGTTACAAAACACACAACGGTGTTGCTCCCTGGGCTCTGCTTGCCTTGAACAAAGTTGGTGGATTACTTATGACTCCTACACAGGCTTCAGCCTCGGTGGAAAATAACCACATGAAGCATCTTCACAAGATAGCTTGCAGGAGGGGAGATAAACACGTGCTCTTTTTATCGCTATAAAGACAGAATTCTCCATCCCCCACCTAAAAACAAAGACGCAGATGGTGTAACTCTGATGGCTCTTTGCCTTCCTGGGGTATTCCCAGTTAGGACAGAATTCATCAAATACCAGGACAGAGAAAAACCAACTGACAGGGCAAGTTCTTCTTATGCAGAACAATTCAAACTCCATGTTTGGTTTGGTATTTGTTGATACCTATAGAACCAAAACACTTGGGAAGAAAGCTGTCAAAGATTCAACAATCCTGCTCCTTCAATTAAAGCCTGGGAAGGCTTCCAATTAACATCCTTTAGTCATCCAAGTAGTCCGAATGAAAATAAGGAAGACTTGATGTTCCTGGTATTTCTAATGCAATAAACAGGAGGGGAAAAAAATTCGATGCTCCTAACTGATTCTGTGGGGTGCTCTTGTAACATGCAGAGAAAGAGAGGGACAAACTCTGTTCTGTCCTCCATCACTGCCTCGGGCTTGAAAGCAAGACTTCTGGCCTACAGACTAACAGATTCACGTCCTTTTCTGCTTACACAGGGTATGACAAAACAAAAGAGCGCCGAGAAGAACGAGTTTTGACAGCAAAGCAAAGCATGGCAAAGCAAGCAAACATGGAAGGGAGAAAGCCAAATACCGAAGTAAACCGGACTGCTACCTGTTTGAAGTTAGGAGATGCTCTTACTCCTCCGTGAGACCTCATGTGACCATTTAGAGCAGGCAAACTCTTAAACTCCTTCAAGCATATTGAACACATTAGTTTGTTCTTCGCATCAGCTCTCTCAGGAAGTGTTTCTCTGTTCTGGCCACTATGTGTATTTTCATTTGGTTTTAGCATGGAACAGAAGAAGAGACATTAGTTTGGCACGGTCCCTTTGTTGCAAAAAGAAGACTTTTAGTCAAGGAAGTCAATAAAATTTTACAGCTAGATGGTTATGAAGCCACAAGTATGCACACGGTGACTGCTGTGGAGTATGTGGGCAATAACCTGGATCCGCTGCTCCCAAGATGGGGAGAAGGGAAGTTTAGAGTAGGCCTCAGTATGGAAAACCGAGAAGCCACAAGATCTATCGTGTCAGACCTACATTTCCCCACTCATGACAGCATTTAACAAGTGCTCCTACTCATGGGAGGAAGCTGTGCTGGAGGACACCTCAGTCCTTCAAAGGTGAGACCTTCAGGTGAAACAGAAGATCCCCAATGCCAAAGATACAAATCCAAACCACACGTTATCTCTTCTCTTACAAATGCAACACTGAGAGCAAACTGCTCCCCTGCTTTTGCTCTTTCTTTGGTTCTCTTCTATGGAACACAAAGCAAAGAATTGATTTTCTTGCTGGGGGCATGGTGGGAATCACACAAACTTAAATACACAAAACACAGAACATGCATCTAGTAGAGGAACAGTACCCAGAGAGCCTCTCCCTCCCTCTACACCGCAGCACTCCTTTGTATTTCTTGTACTTAAATTAAAAGGACTAAAGTAATCTTGTTCAAGTACCTTTGTTCTGGGGACAGGGGCTGCAGTCTGCCGTCTGACAGTGGCACCTGCGAGCAAAGGAGGAGAAAAGAGGGGAAAAGAGAGAGAAAAGCCTTTTTCAGGAAAATAGGAATGCAGAAATGAAGGTCCCCACAACATAACGGCTGCATTGGGTGTATGATTTTACTAATATGAAAAGCCTCTGAGCTGACAGCCTCCCAACAGCTCTACCAAATCAGTGCCCCTCTGAGCATGGCTAGTGCAAGATTCCTTACACTCGCTTGCTGTTGGAAGCCTTTGCTCTGACCCAGAAGCATTCCTTCTGCAACAGGCAGTTGTCTGACTGCTCCTGAGCAATCCAGCCCTCGGGTGTTGAAAAACTAGCAGAAGCATTTGTTGTAACTGGGTCCCTCCTCCCCAGAAACAGAGGCAGAACTTCCCAAAGCCCCTCAAGAGGGAAGCAGCAGCTCTGTGGTGCCACCAGCTCGGCCTGAACCCAGGGATGGAGACAAGAGAAGTCTCCTAATGCAGCTTCCCAAAACATGCAAGTGATCAGAGCTCACATCCTGACCTCTTCGCTCTCTTGCAGCAGTGTCATTTCCACACTTTGCTACACTTGTGCAAAACATGGGTCTAAGCCATTACCTACCTGAGGCCATGTGGTGCTAGGAGAGTCTTGCTGAGAGCTTTTGTTGTTCAGATGAACCCCCGAGGGTGGCAAAAGAGTTCGATGAGGGACAGCATTACCTACAGAGTTCATCTCCTGCCGTGGGGCATCCTCCGCGCTCTCTGGAGGAGTGAGGCCGACATGGGAGTTCAGAGCTGGCACCCTGCTCTCACCCGGGTATTGCTTCTGCTGGTCCTGCTGCTGCAGCAAACTCTGCGGGTACAAGTGCCTGTACTGTTCGTGGGGATCCTGGTAGCAATACTGAGGCACTGCTCCCAACTGGATAAGCTGCACAGGATGGCTGGGATCCTGAGAGTACTGCTGTGAGTCATGCATAGCCTTTGCATCAGGTTCCCTGTGATACGGAGGAAGCGGCAACTGCATCTGTTGCTGCTGTTGCTGTAACTGCTGCATGACAGGTTGCGTTTGGTAATACTGAGCTATTGGCACCGGGCAGTGCCGCTGCTGCTGCTGCCGAGCGGGCTGCTGCTGCTGGATCTCCTGCATGGAGAGCCGAGGATGTCCCTGCTGTGGCTGAGCATAGTACTGAGCCTGCTGCAAGTGCTGCATCTGCTGCGGTAAGAGCTGCTGGGGCTGCATTTGCTGAACGTGTGTCTGTCCTTGCTGGAACGCAGAGTGCATCTGCATCTGTGATAAATGCTGCTGGTAGTCGTAGTACAACTGTTGGTGCTGCATGACTTGCATCTGCTGCTTCTGCTGTGTGCTTGCAAAACTCTGGTGGCTTTGCTGCGGCACCGGCTGGTATCGCTGTACACTGGAAGTTACGGGCTGTTGCTCAACTGCTGGTTTCTGGGACAGCAGCTGCCTGAGCGCACTGTCACCAGAGCTCTCCACCACCGAAGCCTCGGTGTGCAAAACCTGGGCCATGTTGTTCACTTGGATCCTCAGGTTTTGGTTGGCAAACACTTGTGTGAAGGAGTCCAGTTTATGCAGGACCCCACTGGTAATTTTTTGCGATCGATTTTCACTGGGTTGAGAGTAGGAATATTGGTACCCATCGTGGGACTCCCCCTGCCCGAGAGGGCTCCACATCGCGCTTGGATTAGTCAAACTGTTCCTCACTGGGACGTGGTTTCCTGAGCCAGAATGTGTCCAAGTAGTTTGTCTGGATGTATCCATTGATCCAAGACTTTTTGAACCTACAGGCAAAGCTATACTGTCTCTTGAATCTTGGGGAAACTGTGGGGAGAGAGGGGATACCTGGGGAGCATCCAGAACAGACGTCCCATAGCTATGATTTAGAGATGGAAGCGAGTTCATTTGGTGTTGTTGGTAGTACAAGTTCTCATTGCTGTTGGCAGTATGGTTAGTTTTATACAATTGCTGGTCCCCCATTTTTGGTCACTTCTGTTCCAAACTTACAGGCACACGAACCATTGAAATCTCTATGAACCCTGAGATAGCTGAGTGAGGGGAAGGGAGGGGAGGGGAAAAGCTAGAATTACTTATAATCCAGCATGTCCATGTGCATCACAAGGACTAAGATTTTCTCCAGTCTATCAGTAATTCCAACCTCAGACTTGCCGTTGCTTCACATCTTCAATAAATGGACCACAGCACAGATCCTACACAGATCAATAGGCTCAGTGTGCCAGGCACCTGCGGAGAAAGAGAAAGACAAGGTAAGGGCCAGCTCTCCACATAAACAGTGACAGTTATTGCCTCAATGGAAACTGTAAAATCTCTTAGTTTGAAATACATAATCAGATGCAAAAATTGCAGCAGCTGGGCTATTCTAGAGCAGCCAAATTATTTCATCTCATCCCGTTATCCTGCCTCTAGTGCTCCGATAAAATCATTCCGCCAAATAAAGGCTTATTCTTCAAAACTCTTTTCTCCCATAAAGCATGTGACCATTCAAGCAGCTTTAGCTGGCCATAGACTGCTCTCCCATGCCTAGTTTTAGCCAGACAGTTGACTACGAAGCCAGGTCACCTTCCTACAGCATTACAAGCCTTCTTGTCAGAAGCAACACGCCCTTTATAACAGGTAAAAGAAAACCATGGCTTTGAACAGAGCTGACTGTACTCGGGTATCAGCACCTAAAAGAACAGACAGAAAACTGCAATCTGGGATTTGCACAGGGCCTTCCACACCTTGCCAACTTCCAGAGTACCTACAGAGAGTGCCCACTGGTGATACGAACATGGAGCATCACTGACGAGTAAGATGTCACAGCAGTGAGCATTAATGTTGCAATTAAGAAAAGCAACTCATGAGCAGTTACCCAACTGCATCGCTGCACATCCATTTGTTTGACACATCCATGGGGAATGTGATTAATGGCAAGACCAAACCAGTCCATGGAAATCTTTCCTGATCACTCACCTTACCTCAGGAGTGCTGAACTCCAACTCCTGTTCCACCCTCTCACCCTTCCTTCTTCACTTTGTGTTATTTTAACAGACTATTTTCTATCAAACGCGACCTTTTCTCATTTTTACTGTATAAACTGTAATTCAAAGTAACACTTTACAGCTGTCTCAACTGGTTTTGATGAATAAGCCAGAATACATAAGCACATTATAGGGCTGTTTTAGTGTTGCACAGTATGAAGCAATCACTGTGTCTACAGTCACACGCACACACAGAAGCACAATATGCTTATGCAGACATAAATACGTCTTAACATAAAAATTGATCCTGAGCTTTAACAAGAGCACAAAAATATGAGACCACAACCATAACGCTGCCTCCTTCACATCTGCCTTTCTAAAGGCACCAAAGACTCCTGTGTACCCACGTCCTTACCTGTTTTAACTTAGGAGAATCCTTGATCTGGATGGATAAATGTGAAGTCACTGATGGAGAAAATTTTAACCATAGCCAGATGCATATTAACAAGGTCTGTGCTAGCAACAGCAAAGAAGGGTAATACATAGCTGCAGGCAGAACAAACCCTCTTCCGCTCTAGCATAATGTATGACAGCAAACCAGAGCTCCAATGAAGAGGGCTTTCAGTGCATACAGTTTTTGTCTAAACCATCTGCAGCCATTAGCATGTAACATTTTTCACGTGACAAACAATGGCTGAGAATAATTGCAAGTTTATTTCCCCTTTCCAGAAATACAACATTGCTTCAGAGTCCCTCTCAACACGCTCCCCTTCCAGACTGTTAGAGATGCATGAGTCAAAGAAGGGAGAAGTCAACAGTGAATGCTCAGGCTGCCGACGAGATGGTTCAGCCCCAACCCAACTTCAAAGACTGCCTATTAAAAATTATGCAGGGAAACGGAACAAGGCTGGCACAAAACATTCAAAGGGCATCAAAAATAAACCCTGTGTGGTATTTCACATGGAAAGGCCATCAACTTTTACAGGAAATGAGGGAATATGCATCGCCTCTTATGCCTGTGAAGTCAAGAAAGACCAGCAAAGATGCTCTCAACACATCTTCCCATAAAAACAGGGCACTATTGGGTCTGTTGATACACCTTTTGAATAGGAGGTCTGTCCCATATTACCTATTAACAGTGGTGTAACTTGCACCATGTTCCTGGGATTTGGCTCTTCTTTCTGAAGTTTGAAGTGACAAGTATGAGTGAAAGGCCAAGAAACAATAGTGACACAAACCAGTGAGTGAGAATAGATGTCTCCGGGAGACAATTAAAAGGCTGTCAGTATTTCAGGAGTAAGAGCACTTATTCTTGAGGCAGGAAATGGCACGATTTTGGTATTTTTTATATATATATAAATATAAATGTAAATATAACTATAAATATAAATGTTATATATATATACACACACACACACATAGATATGACAGATGTTATCTCCTGCCCTAGCAGCCACAGCGAGTTGTGTGGTCACCAGAGAGAATGCCAGCCCTTGGGCACGCACCAAATTCCATTCACTGCACCCTTTCACCTGGGGCTTATCCCACACCAATCTCAGGGGACTGGAAAACAGTCAGGAAGGTTTTACAGCTGAAGCACCAGCACAAACCTCTCTCTTCCCCTGTCTCAGGATCAAAAGTTAACGCTCACAGAAACTTCCTGTCCAGCATCCTCACAACACCTCCAGTTTGGGAGCTGGGACATAACTCGTGTCTCTGAAGTAGTGACAGAGTTAGCATCACAGTGACACAGAAACATTTGTAATAAACCTAAAGAAAATTATAATGGGATATTACATTAAAACACCAGGGCAGGGAAGGATGGGTAAGTTCAGTCCCTTCGAGCATCGCATTTGAAGACATCTGCATTCATAGAATCATAGGATAGTTAGGGTTGGAAAGGACCTTAAGATCATCCAGTTCCAACCCCCCTGCCATGGGCAGGGACACCTCACACTAAACCATGTCACCCAAGGCCTCATCCAGCCTGGCCTTGAACACCGCCAAGGATGGAGCATTCACAACCTCCCTGGGCAACCCATTCCAGTGCCTCACCACCCTCTCAGTAAAGAATTTCTTCCTTAGATCCAATCTAAACTTCCCCTGTTTAAGTTTTAACCTGTTACCCCTTGTCCTTTGCATTGTTTTCAAACACCCACTGTCCCCCCCAAAAAGAAAGACAGAAAGATGAAAACATTCCTTTCAAGTGTATCCAGAGGGAGAGAAGTGCAAATGCTAAAAAGCATTATTAGTATTGTACCTTCAGGAACACAATAAAAACCAAGAGAGAGGTGTGTTGATACAAGCATAATCAGTAATAAACCAGTCCCTCAGATACCAGGGGTGGTTTTGGTACTTGAACAGGCTTAAATGCAAGGGCCTGGTGCTGTACACACTGAGCATTTGTTATCACGTTAACAAAATGCTCACAGAATGCATTTCTTGTGGGATTAAAATCTAAGAGTATTTTGGTGCTGTACACAACACCATTAAGGCTTTAGGGGCACTCAAGTTAGTCTCTGGCCAACTGAGAAGCCAGTGGCAGTGCACTGAATGATTTCTATTTCCTTCAATGGGAGGAAGAAAAGGGGCTGGTGCGTGAACAGTCATCACTGCACTTTATCACAGCTCTAACTCCAAAATGGTTAAACCAAACAACTAAAAGCAGCACAAGTTTTCAAGCAACAGTGGTTCTGCAGTTGTGTTTCTTCTCTTCCCAACAGCCATTTATGCTACTTAACCTCTTACGTGTCTGACATTACAGATACATCCCAATCATGCGATCATTACAAAGGCACATCAAAACAAATGCAAAAGGATAGAACCGTTTCTCTAGGCTGCCTAGAAATACCCCACTTCAGTTTACGGATAGAATCTGGACTCAAGCTAACAGGAGTTCAATTGATTTCAACAGAGACAAGATTTCGCTCCAAGCCCTTCTCATCATTTCAGCGTGGTCCCCTGCAACTTCCCCAGCCTCAAAGCCAGGGACATGCCAAGCTGGCTGAAATGCCTTTACACACTCCAACTCTGCAAACACAAGCAAGTGTAAGGCAATACAAGCAACAGTCCCTCCTGGAAGCGTGCCTTAAATTAATTCTGGTAGCCATGAAATGGAAGAGTATTCCAACATTATCAGTTGTCAATAAAGGAGATCTGGTTTCCCTCCTTCATAAACTATATTACTGGAGAGTCAGAAGAACTTGGAGAAGACAACAGGAGGTGAAATATCAAGGAGATGGTAGTTATATTAAAACTCCCTAACAAACAGAAGCATTCCCAGCTCCATCATGCACCACAACAGATCAAGCCACAGTCACACTACTGAACTTCCTGAATCCACATGGATTTCAGAGCAAGACATCCACTCCGAATAGGCTGTCGCAAGAAAGTTGGGCTGGGTGTAGGCTGCAAAACAAGGACTGAATGACAGCCAGTGCCACTTCCAGAACTGAGTTAATGGAGAGGGATGACACAAGACTGTAGGAGAGCAGACCCTGAATGAAGCAGACTCATTAAGAAGACTGCATGGGATGGCAGATGCAAAAAAGCCCTCCGTGTTCAACCAGCTTCTGCAGGACAGCACAAACAGTATCAGCAGATGCTCACTTGCTCACGTCCCTCCCTGCAGCATGGTAACATGTCAGTTAAGGCAAGTTTAACCACCACTCTTAGTCTAAGCTGGTATTCATAACACGTAGGGCAAGCCTGCTTACAGAAATGTGTCATTGCCGTGTGTTCTCCCAGCACTGCAGACGTGTTTGAATTGTGCCTTCCAGCCTCCAGTTGCACAGGGGTTTCTCAAGGGGCTGTCTTTTCGTTATTAGAATATAAGCTTCATTTGTAACTGCAGATAAGATGAAATTCAAAACCAAAGTTCTCTGTGCTGTTCCTTCCTCTCAATTTCCCACACAGCCTTCACCTTCAACAGAAACAAAACAGGATTTATCTTACTCACTTTTTAGCCTTTTGAATTAGAATGGTTTTTTATTGGCCTGTTTTCTTATTCAGAACTGTGAGATCTTCTGCTAGCCTACTCCTAAATCAAGAGAGCCATTGGACAGGGGCTTGGGCAACATGGTCTAATGTGAGGTGTCCCTGCCCTTGGCAGGGGGTTGGAACTGGATGAGCTTTAAGGTCCTTTCCAACATGAACCATCTATGATTCTGATTCTCCTCATCTTGCTCTCTGTTTTCCTTTAGGACAGACACTGGAATATACAGCAGTTCCTTCCCTGGTAACCTCTGTTCTGTTAACACTGATGCTACCAGTCACATCGGTTAACCATAACCCAGCCTTTAAGCAACAGCACAGACAGGCCTGACTTTGAGCTGAGCACTACCAACATACAACCACCTTTAAGGGCCCGTTGAGAAGAGCACCTTTAAAAACCAGCAGAGCACTACCTAAGAATGCACACCTGCATTACCAAGTCCAGCTCTCAGGGGTGATGCTGGCTGTCTTCAGATGTGACAACTGTGGTAACAGAATTCCAGACTGGTTTGCATTGGAAGGGACCTTAAAGCTCAGCCAGTTCCAACCCCTGCCACGGGCAGGGGCACCTTCCACTGGAGCAGGTTGCTCCAAGCCCCTGTGTCCAACCTGGCCTTGAACACTGCCAGGGATGGGGCAGCCACAGCTTCTCTGGGCACCCTGTGCCAGCGCCTCAGCACCCTCACAGGGAAGAGCTTCTGCCTTAGATCTAACCTGAACTTGCCCTCTTTCAGTTTGAACCCATTACCCCTTGTCCTGTCACTGCAGTCCCTGATGAAGAGTCCCTCCCCAGCATCCTTGTAGCCCCCTTCAGACACTGGAAGCTGCTCTGAGACAACACTGGACGGTTGAGCAGCACAGAATCGGGAGAGGACGGGTGGCTTCTTTCAGACCCCCCTGTGCTCTCGCAGGCTATTTAGATACCGTGTTTGCCTCCATAGCTCTTTGTGCAGCCACAGTTCAAGCCCCAGCTCCGCTTTTTTTTGCACAGGAAACAAACACATGAAAAAGGCAGCAGAGTACTGAAACAGAACGAATGATTTCTAGTGTCACACAAGGTGATGGGGTGAATGAGCAGAGAGCAAAGGGGAAGGAGAGGTGAGAAGGTAACAACTCAAAGATCTACTCTATTATTCTATAAAAGATCTATAGAAGCCCTGAAGACATCTGATATAGCAATAAAGGGAGGCAGAGGCTGAAAATAAGGGTCAAAAGGTATCAGGATCATGGCTCTTGCATTAGAACAAACACCGAGATAGCAATATGGATTTCAAGGACAAACAAGAATTTCCTATAGTTATCCCAAGGACAAATGCTTACTGGGTGAAAACCTTTTCATCCCAATCCAGGATACATCTGCAATTCAGTTTTGGCTTTCTTTGAACAGCAGAGATCTCAAATCCATGCCCGTATCTGCACGGAAACCCCAAGGTTGGTGGTGTCAGGCAAAACCAGCACCATCAAAACACCCCACTTCAGTAGGTGAGAACAGAAGCAACTAAACCAATTGATAAAGTGAAAGAAGGATGCAAAGGAAGCAGAATATGCAGTACACTGGTTTTACAGCAGGCATGGTAAGAAAGCAACACACTCTTAAAATGGAAGGGAAAACCAGATGAGCTGCTTTTAATATTAATGCTGGTAATTCTTCAACAGTTGTGCGAATCCTCCCAAAATTATCATTCCCTTTGCAGCTGAGTTCCCTCTGCAGTGCAGTTGGAAAGGCTGCTGGGTCTCCTGTGGCTGCTCATTTACGCTGTTCCCATTTCCACTCTTAAGACTGGAGACCAGAATGCCCTAATGCAGTTTAATAAAGAACACATTGGACTTGGGGGAAGGGAGAGCAGCGATGGCACTGGGAGGGGAACCGAGCAGCGCTCTGCTTCAGTGGAGTTAGAAAAGGCAACAAAAACAACAAACAGCAGAACCAACAGTTGAGCATCTCGGGCAAGTCTCTAGCAAAGGGGGAGGAGGAAGGAAGACAAACAAGCAAAAACATCTTCCTCTCCTTTTGATCAAAGATACAAGCAGAAAACACATTGGGAGGCACGGGTGATTGAATGAAAACATTGCTTTCCCCCCCAAACTAACAGTATTCTGGTCATCCAACAGGAGGCTGATTTCCAAATAAAGCCATTAACGCAAATTAGCTCAAGGAAGACACAGTTCCATGGGTGCCAAAGAAAGGAAGAAGGTAGCTTCAATAAATCTGCTTATCTTTGCTGTCAGTGAATGGGCGTTACAGTTCGTAGGCACTTGGAAGGGTCTGGAAAACTGCAACTGGAGCAGGTATCACATCATTTCATAAAATGGCAAACAGGCACTGCTCTGATCTTACAACACTGATGAGAAATATAATACAAACCTTAACTAATGCCAGGAGGGCACCGGAATGCCATATTCCATGACTGAGCAACTAAAAACCATACAGAAGACAGCATTAATTAAAGGGGCCGTGCTAAAGGCAATGATTTTCTAATATTCACCAATACATTACTGGGGATTCGAGCAAGGCTGAAGCTGTCTACGAAGCCTGATTTGAAATCTCTTCAGCCAACACAGGCTGACTGCCTGTTTAGAGGAAATAAACTGTAATAGCTCCTGCTGGGTCCTACATCATCTCAAATGGAAACAAACATGTCTTACCATGAAAACTGGCCTCAACTTCACATTTTAATGTACTTCTATTACAGACCTCAGTGATTTGGCTTTCCCCAGCAACACCCAAGTTCTCCAGACATAAGAACACCCTGGCATGAAGACCTCAGGACAGATCTTGCCTCACTTATCGTATGCGGCTGCATCACAATCTCTGCTTGCTGCCTTTGATTTGGGGGAGGAAGGGAAGTTTTTAGGCCTTTCCACTCAAACCTCAGCTATTGCAGTGCCCACAGCAGTGACAAGCACACAATCTGAGTATAAAGGTGGGCATCTTGCACTTCACCACTTTCTTCCTGCCCTCTACAGTGTTTATGCTCCGCAGCTTGTAATGGGATTGCCTTTTTCTGCGACTGCGTATGCTGTGAAACAGGCAGAGAACATAGGCTTGGGTTTGCAAGAACAGGCAAGAAGGGAACATCCTGGGATAACAATTAAAAACCCAGACAGAAGTAGTAACATGTGGAAAACAGCAGATGGCCAAGCTTTAGGTAGGGAGGGAACAGCTATTTGGGGCCCAGTGTCTCCCCCTAAGGAGACAGTGTCCAGAAACGTAGCTGCGAGGTCCTCTGAAAAGTCAGTTCCTTTAAAATACATCCCATTGGTAGCCAGCAATGAAGCCAAGCAAAACCCAATGGCTGTGCAGAGCTGACTGCTGTGGCTGCTGCTTTTTGGAGCTTTTTGGAACTAAAGTCACATCCTTGGCTCCTACAGCCATGGTAGCCCTCAAGACCGACTTAAATGCGTGGGGATCTCCCGTACCATGGATCCTGTGGTATCTATATAATGTTTTACAGGACAGAAAGTAGTCATATTTGAGAACAAAACACAAAGCAGTCATATTTGAGAAGACCATCAATAAAACCACAGAGGTTCTGAAGCCCATATTTTGGGAAGCAGTCAAAAAGCACCAATCAAAGGAGCCCCACAGAAAGCGGATGTGTCATGCTGCAACGTTACCTGATTTTTGAGGATCTGTGAGACTCCTGGATCTTGCTGTGCTGCCTTCGCCATAACATCTCATGCTGCTTTCATTCTGTGATCTCCCAGTGACGTATCTAAATATAAAGCATTAGAAAGGAAATTAGTTTTCCCCCAACCTGATTCTCTCATAAAATATCACCAGCTTGCCCCAAACCATGAGCTTCCTACTGCAACACAACCAAAGACTAACATTATCCACTATAGTATCTCCATGTTACCCTGTTCTTCACGTCACTGTTGCAGAGGACATCTATCAGCACTGTAACTCCCTTGAAGAACAATCTAGAACCTCTTTACCATATCGACAGCCAGAGGCTTCTTCACTGTCAAATCTCTGGGATTAATTCATCCCCAGTCTTTCAAATTACAGACTGAAACACAAGTAAATTCACCTTCTCTTCTTATTCAGCTCTTACTATTTGCCTACTGCAAAATGAGGAATGGGTTACGGTGATGAAATAAACAGAACAACGTTGTGCCTCTACTGCAGAGACCACTGAGATTTAGCAGCATCTTGCACTGCTTTGACAGAACCTAAAGGCAAGCTGGAGGCTCTCACCGAGAAGAGATTCGCTGGCCCAGAGCTTGCAACCTACATGAGGAGCATCACACAAACAAGAGAAGGTAGAGCAATCAGGAAGGGAGGGATTAATGAAAGTCAAGGGTGCGGGAGATATAATCAGGCTGTCACCCACTGCAGAAGAGATATCTACAGCAGGCATCTGAAATTACATAAATGAAAACAACACGCTTGGGTTTTGTAGGTGCTGCTGCCAAGACGGCTTTCAGGGAAAGCCCTGAACACCCAAGAGCTGACTGAGGTTGGTGGGAGGCTGCTCTCCATAATCGCTGAGGGGTCGTGGAAGTTGGGGATGTCCCAGAAGTCTGGAAGAAGGCTGATGTCACCCCCACCTACACACCAAGGGCTTAAAGGAGGACCCAGGCCCACCAGTCTTATGTCAGTCCCTGCTAAAATCATGGAGCAAATCCTCCTGGAGGCTCTCACAAGTCAGATGAAGCATGAGACTGGGAAAAGCCAGCATGGATTCACCGAATGCAAGTCATGTTTGACAAACCCCATCACCTTCTACAACCAACTAACCTGCTCTGCTGATGCGGGGCGAGCAGTGGGCACTGCCCACCTGGATTTCTCCAAGGCTTTCCATATGGATTCTAAAGGCCACCTCCTACAGAAACCAATGTGTTCTAGTTCAGACAAGTGGTCAGTGCAGCGGGGGGGAACTGGCTGACCGGCTGCATGGGCAGGGATGCCTCACACTTTGTGTTTGCAACATAGAGGGTCAGGGAATACCTGGGCTTAACATGAGCGGAGCCGAAAGAGAAAGCTGATTTACCCCCCGGTTTAACACCGCAGTTTAGAACCTGCCAAGATGCTTCCATTTCCTTTACAAACTAACTGCTGTATCACGAACAGTGACCAGAGGCACAGCACACGATTTTGCTCTCTTTTCCTGGAACAATGAATGCTAATGAATGAATTAAACCTAAAAATGCCAAACTATTCTGCAGACAAACCATCCCTGGCAGCTTCCTACAGAGGCCAAGCCAATAGACACTGGAATACCAACAACATGAATGCCCAGGAAAACCCATTTCCTGTGTTTCTTACTTCTTTTGGCTGCTTTTCCCACTATAGCATCTTCATCACTGGAGCTGTACCACCGCTCCTATGCAGTTGTATGTAAATGAGCAGTTATGTGCAAAGCTCTCACGCATAATAACACACTTAAAGAATAAAACTTTGGGCATTTTAGAGCCAGAAGTAGTCAAACGATGGCTAATAATGAAAACGGTCCCAATGGACCCGACACTGAAAAAGTACATACAATTCACAAGTGAGGTTTTAATTCCCCTCACCACACTTCAATCAGCATCTCATTTTTGGGGGGTTATATTAAAAAGCAATCTGATTTTATGTTCCTTTGTCACATTGCTCAGTTTTGCTCCCATCCCAGCCCCTAGATTCTGCATGTAACCAAAGCACAGCAAGGAAAAGCTGAAGTGAAGCCTACAGCAACATTTACAAACGAAGAGCTAAGTCAGAGATCAGCTATCCCATACCCCCAACATGAATTCTCCTTCTTCTCTCTTCATTAGGATTGATGACTCTGCTGTAAAATCAAGAGCACATAATACCTTTTATAGGAGCGTAAAGCGCAGATGAATTAGCAGAGAGAGAACGAAGCTAAATCAATTTCTCATCTCGAGATAGTAATGGAGGCAATTTCTTGAACTTTACTGTGCTTGTAAGGTATTGATCAGCAGAGCCTCAGGCTGAAAGTTAAACCAGGTTATTTTTCCAGCGGTGAAGTGGAGGATGGCAGTAAAACTGCAGGCAACACACCTCAAAACGGGGGTTTTCTCCAGTTACAGTTCAGAAAGTCAAAGTTTCCACCTACCTGCAAGTTAGCGCAACACATGAGAGGAAGGGTTGTAGACAGAGGCCGAATGAATCCTGCAGGAGCCTTCACAGGGCTTATTTAAGGAGAAGCACAAAGACCCAGTGCTGCTCTAGGAGCGACGGCACAAACTCCAGTGCTGGTTGCACTACTGCAGCAACGGCGTGGGGACAGCGCTTCCATTGCAACGCTTTCGCTGCAGGTCACCCTAAGGAGCCACTTCCCAAAGGTCTTTCAGGCTCTGCTGGGACAACATTGGCTGCTCCAAGGCCTAATAGCAGGTCAGGATGAGGAGAACCTTTGCCGATGCGTCACTCAACCATCATGAAGAGCAGTGACACCAAGGAAGGCCATGCAGGTGCTCCATGGGCTGGACAAGGCCATGGGCTTCCAAGGACAATGCTACAGTTACCTGGCAGATTTTAGGCATCAAAAGAACAATACAGATCAACGATGAGGATACACACGTTGTATACTGAAGAGTTCCACATGCACCCTTTAGAATAACTATATTTACTATAACGGGATGGATTTCTGTATCACTTGACATTAAAACCCCAACTGAAAAGCTGGAATTGGGAACTCAGGCTTCCCGTAAGAGCACCCGAAATATGATTCCAAAAGAACACAACCCCCTCCATAAACACCCAAAACCAATAACAACAACAAAAGGTCATTTGGGATTTCTGCTCTCCTGCCCAGTCACTGCTGGTTTATCCAACCACACACAACCGCCAGCTATAACCCTCCCTTGAAATGAACAAGCCTCACCTACTTTAAGCAATGAAACACAAGATTTTCCTCCACTGTATTTATCATTATTTCTATTACAACAAGGGTGACCAAGAGCATCCTGTTATCTGAATTGGCTGGTCATGATTAAAGAGTATTTAATTCTTTTGGGAGCAGAAAAGGGGAAAAGTAAGCCACCTGAAGATAAGAAACCGAAGAACAATAACAGAGTACCTGAACTAAACAAGCAATACCAACAAGGACTGTAACAGTGACTGGCAAAACCAGCAACAAAAAGTGGACAGTACCAGAACTATCATTATCACTCATGTACCATTACTCTCATTCACTTAATGCATTTACATCAGAGCACAGCCTCTCCACATGCTGGAAGTCCTCTCTTAAGCATCAACTTCATGATTGTGTTGCCTTTCTCTGGTCCATGTTCAGTTTCCTGACTGCACCTTCCTAGAAAAACCTCTAGGAATTCCAGTTCTCTAAGGACAGGATTCTTCATGCACACAAGACCAGTCTGATGTCCTCATTTCTACATCTTTGAAATGCTTCAGGAATATTGTATGACACTTATTCCCAGAGAAAATCTCTTTGACAAATGGCGCATCTTACAGATGAGATGCTGCGGCATGGACAGATTACACATTCCACAATCACAGCATCATAGAATCCCAGACTGGTTTGGGCTGGAAGGGGCCTTAAAGCTCCTCCAGTTCCAACCCCTGCCACGGGCAGGGACACCTTCCACTGGAGCAGGTTGCTCCAAGCCCTTGTGTCCAACCTGGCCTTGAACACTGCCAGGGATGGGGCAGCCACAGCTTCTCTGGGCACCCTGTGCCAGCGCCTCAGCACCCTCACAGGGAAGAGCTTCTGCCTTAGATCTAACCTGAACTTGCCCTCTTTCAGTTTGAACCCATCACCCCTTGTCCTATCGCTGCAGTCCCTGATGAAGAGTCCCTCTCCAGCATCCAATACACACGATATTGAAGGCTGGGGAGCACCCCACGTTTGCACCGCGGCACATTGATGCTGTATGTTGGTTTCTGCTCATTCGCTAGTGAGTTTTGACACTCCTTTTACCACAGGACGACCACAAAGTCTCCTTTCAGAGCAGGAACACCTGGTGCAGCACTCCTCAGGCCATACGCCACGCTGTGACCCCCCCTTCATCCTCCCACATGCATTGCTTTTGTTTGTCTACAAGCCATTTCCTCTGGCATTTTATCATCCAATCATCCAGTACAAGGAGTCCTCCTGCAGCACACTTCAGCCAGCCCTTCTTTTCATTGTCCCTATTATCCTAAGCCTACACTCCCGCAAAATGTCAGTTTTGTTAAGCTACGAGGTGACTGGAACTGTTCAGGCAGCATCACCACCACAAATGACATCAATAAACAACCCTGCTTCCTTGAAACACCCTCCAACTACTCCAATTCCTGGAAAACAGCCACTCTCCTCAATTAAATTCCCCAATCACTCAAGGAAAGGGAAAAATCTTCAAGCAAACACTGCCCATTGAGAGCTTTAGCCCTGATTCTTCCAGTCTGGCAGAGCTGAGAACACTTCACAGTGAGATCTTCTGCCAAGAGCCCGACAATCCAGTGCTCGGACCTCTCATGCCACGCTCACACAACACCCCTGCCCTGAGGAGACGGAACTCCACAGCTCAGGAAACACCATTGCCGGGCCAGAAACACCCCAAACAAATAAGCAGCCAAAGCTAAAGGTCCAACAGCTACCGCTCGGCTCCAGATGCACTGCACAGAAGCAGGAGGGGAATAAAAAGCCAGCCCTTCCCACCGCTCTGCAGACAGGCTCCTGCGCAGCGCCAGGGATGCGCTGGGAGATGCACGATGTGTAAGAGCCTTCCCAGTGAATATTCATGTCTGGAGCGGAGGGAAGCATCCGCAGGGAGAGTGGGTGTCGGAACGGCTCCTCCTCGGCACTGCTGTGCTGTGCGGGGAGGGCTGTGGATACCCACAAGAACTCAGGCCTGGCCTTTGCACTGCACTGGGTTTGCCGACAGCCACAGAGCATGCAGAGCTCTGCTTCCAGTGATCCCTCCGAAAGGGACAATCCCATCCGACAAGCGGAGCTGGAGCGACCAACAGGACTGATGGAACTCCTCTGTCCTGTGTTTGTATTTATCCAACTGTCTTGCACTGCTCTGGCTGAAAAGGGGAATGGGTTGGCCTGGGAGGTTGAGGGAACAGAACCACATCTTTACCCCTCACCCCCATAGTTACAGATCTGTCTGGAACAAAACACAAGACACGAAATCAACGCAGCCAGGGCTGGAATTCCTTTTACTGTGAGAGAAATAAACCATTTCCCCTAGCTTATATTTAAAGTTGCTTTCTGATACAACCAAGGTTCTTTTAGCCCTTTTGGTTCCTTACATAATTAAAAGCCACGCCAATCAGTTTTACAATTACTTTTACCGCTTCCAACGGAGCACTGACACTCAGCACCTTCCTCAACTTTGTGAGGAATTTACTCAAGTATTAGTATGAGTAACTTCTTCATTACATTAAAAGCTCTTAGTCACCCCTATAGAAACCTTCTTCCCCTTGTGCAGACTTTCTGGTAGAGTAGGTAGTTATTTGGCCATCCTGTTTCCTTTCCTAGTATTCCATGTAAGCAGAAGTAGCACAGAAAAGGGGAAAGGACAACACTTGTGAACACCATGGTGCCTTCACCTTGCAGGCAAGGGAGAACGAATAAGCACAACTTACACATTTTTGTCACAACCTCAGGTTTTGCATTTAATACTTGCAAAAATAACAATGCTATGAACATTTCGTCCCATCACCCTACAGGTACAGATAATCCCAGACTGGTTTGGGTTGGCAGGGAGCTTAAAGCTCATCAAGTTCCAACCCCCTGCCATGGGCAGGGACACCTTCCACTGGAGCAGCTTGCTCCAAGCCCCTGTGTCCAACGTGGCCTTGAACACTGCCAGGGATGGATACGCAGCCTCTGAGGCTTTGAGAACTGGCTTCTACGCTTTCTCTCAGATGACCACCTAAATCCTGGAGCATGCACGTTCCCAGCCCTTCTAACTTCACTGCTGAGGTATTCCCCACCCTAAGCGCAGGTCCACGCTCTCCAATTCTGCCAACCTGCGGCAAAGCACGCAGAACACCTCACTTTCTGTATATAGAAGTGACAAAGCAAACACACATTCTGCAAGGAGCAAGTTAATCCTGCTTAACAATTACCTGAGAGAAATACGAACAGGGAAACACAGATTAGGGGCACGTTTCCCTTCCCAGGGAGGCCAAGGAAGGTGATTTGGCCAGTGTTTGTTTTGGTTGGGTTCGGTGGTTGGGCTTTTTTGCTCTTTCTAATACGTGGCCAACCAAGGGGGAGGAGGGAGAGACCAAAAGAGCACCTTCAGGTAAGGGCCTTTAACATAAACGAATGGCTAAAGCTTTATTTGTGACAAATTTGCCAGCTGATTTCTTAGCAGAACACCAGGAAGATGTTTGCAGAGAGTGCCCAACAAGCACCCAGGAAGAAGCCTTCTCTATAGCAGGCACAGTGCAACACCATAGCATCTTCTCCTGGGAATGAATTAGAAACAGGGAACACTCTGAAGAAGGTGATAAACTTGCCTGTCATCTATGGCTCTACCTCACATACAAGTTGACCAAGTTATCCTTTGGAACTACTGGAATGTCACACTTCCAACTGAAACCAATGTATGCCTTACTACCTCATGCCATTTGCAGCTCTATCACAAACAGAGCTTGAATTGTTGTCCCAGGCAACTCATGAATCAAAAGGCACTGCCTGCATCTCCCGATGACCCAACTGGCATCCTGGCACAGTGCTCTGCTCAATGGTGAAGGAACTGGGGGGTCTGCAATAGGGAGCCCATCTCTCATTTCAAGTCCCAATTTTGTCTGAGTCTAGCATGAATTACGCACAAGTGCCCTTCAAGCTAGTGGATCTGTGCCAAGTGAACCTCACAATAGTTTTGGTTGCTAGGAGGTAGAAGTGGATATATTCTAAAGCCCCGTTTATTCCAGCCATTGAGGTTTCCCTCTGGAATAACCTCCCTAGATCTGCTCACCAGTTTCTCTTTCTCTTCTTGAGACATCAGACCTGCCAAAATCTGTGATTTCCCATCTGCTGCCATCTCTATGCATTACCTCTCCAAACAGACTGCAAAAGACCTCCAACACCTTTCTTTTACCTACCTTCAAACAGACAAGGTAACATGCCTAGCAGACATCCTGCTCAGGTAAGTCGTGCATTCACACACAGTGGTGCTCAGATGCCCATGATCTCAGTCTTAAACTCCCCCCCAAGCCAGCAGAGCAGACAGAACCCCAGCACTGCTTTACAGAGCTTGCCTCAGCTTTTCAGCCTGCTCTCTCTGAAAGACTCATCTCAAATGGATACACGATATGGTCACATCCACATTTTGCATCAATTCTTTTATGTGGGTATTAAGTTTCAGAGTGCGCTATCTGGAAATCTGGGCTGCTCTGTGCCATGCTTTTAAAGACTTATTCTCTAATTCTCCTACCAGTTTATAGGAGCTGCATTTTTATCCTCCGATTTAGAAATGCATAAAAGGACTTCCTATGGCTATCCTGGCCAAGATGGGACCAAGTACTTATTTACTGCATTGTTTACATGGACCCTGAGCCACCCGACGAGGAAATGGAGAAATAAAGACAACCTCCTCCTTTAAACCACATCGTTTCTGTCACCATTCCTACTTAGAGATCTGCTCAGTTCTGGTTTATATAGGTAGGAAAAGAGTAAGCACAGACTTCAGTTTGTCATCATTTACTGAACCTATGGCATACAAGACTCATTTATCACCAAGCCCTAGACCCCAGATGAAATGCTGATTACAGACACAAAGATAAGGTAATGCTTTTTCAATAATTAGCAAGCAAGCAATTCTCAGAACAGTGTTACCTGATTCATGACAGGATTCTGGAAAGAAGACGGTGGTGCCGAGACACTCGTGGCTTCCCTTCTGTTCACTTCTCACTTGCAGCAGGTTCAAGCCTCTCTGCAGTGTCTACTCAAGAGATCTGAGTGGAAAAGTAATCTGTAACGCAGCAGGATGGATGCTGATCTCCCCACCACTGCGTTCTTGGGAACTGCCCAAGGAACTGTGGCTACAAGCAACGTGAACAGAGAACTTCTTCCTGAATCACAGAATCAACCAGGTTGGAAAAGACCTTTAAGATCAGCAACTCCAACCATTACCCCAAGCACTGCTAAGACCACCACTAACCCATGGCACTGGCTGAAAGATGCAAGCGATAATGCCATTTCTAACAGCCCTCAATACCGCAGATAGCAACAAACTTAACTTGGGGCTGCAGAAGAAGAGCAAGGTGGGATTCTGAGTTGACTTAAACACACAATTAAAACAGGAGGTAAACCCAACTGCGGCAGAAACCAAAGGTGAGAGACATCACAAACGTGCTGAGCGAGTCAAATACCAGCCAAACCAGAGCAGGCAGTGCTATAGCCTCTCCTACCAGAGAGAGCAGCTCAAGATCTCCCCAAAGCTCCAACACATCCAGACACGAGGGACAGCAGGGCAGGGGCACAAGTCTTCAAGAACCCCTCCCATAAAGAAGAATATTCCCATTCAGGAAGCGTGGTGGCACACTTCTGGAGCAAAGGCTGGCATTACCATTGCATGGCCTGAAGGGCTCATGGATGCCAAACCTTGCCCTCATTTCTCTGCCTGCCCTTAGCTCCAATAGCACATCATGTTAAGGAAACACCATTGTTATAGAATCCCAGACTGGTTTGGGTTGGAAAGGACCTTAAGATCACCCAGTTCCAACCCCTGCCACAGGTAGGGACACCTTCCACTAGAGCAGGTGGCTTCAAGCCCCATCCAACCTGGCCTGTCTCCACACGGGAGCTGCTCTTGGTCAAACCTCATGGTCCTTAACTTAGGTGGAGGCTGCACAACTTCCCCTTTAGAGTGGTAGGGTTGTGGGGAGAGTGTGTTTGTGGTTCTTTCAGCTCTGATGTAAGTCACGTCGCAGGACAGGCATCTCAGAAGTTATTGGAATAATGAACTGCATAGTTGTTATTGAATATTGATACTGAAATCTGATATAATGGTACTTTTCTTGAGATCTGAAATAGATCTATTGAAAAGGAAAAGATTTCTCTTAAAATAGGAATACAGGTCACATGTAGTGTACTGCACTGCACTGACTGGGAGCGAGGACTCCCCAACAGCAACACTGACAGCGGAAATACAGTGACTGAACCCAGCACAGCACTGGGGCATTCCAAAACAGCCTTCCCCTAGGAATACATCCACAGGAGGAGAGCATCACCACGCGTGAGGGTGAGGAAGGTGCTCCAAAAGCTATCTCATCTAACAAAGATCTCAAGCAGAGACTTCATGGGGAAGGCTACAGAACTATTAAAGTATTTTCTCCAATATATGTATAACCTTACATCTGTTCCTTTATCTTGTGGTGGAGAGTTCTCATTGCCATAGAATCACAGAATCAACCAGGTTGGAAAAGCCCTTTAAGCTCATCCAGTCCAACCATTCCCCAGCACTGCCAAGGCCACCACTGACCCATGGCACTGAGGCCTCGTCTCCACGGGGTGTGAACACTTGCAGGGACGGTGACTGCAGCCCTGCCCTGGGCAGCCTGTTCCAATGCCTGAGCACCCTCTGGGGCAGGAATTGTTCCTCAGCTCCGTCTAAACCTGCCCTGGTGCAGCTTGAGGCCGGTTCCTCTTGTCCCATCCCTTGTTCCTTGGGAGCAGAGCCCAGCCCCTCCTGGCTCCATCCTCCTCTCAGGCACTTGTAGGGAGCCATCAGGTGCCCCCTGAGCCTTCGCTTCTCCAGGCTGAACCCCCCAGGTCCCTCAGCCCTTCCCCATCACACTGTGCTCCAGGCCCTGCACCAGCTCCGCTGCCCTTCTCTGGCCCCACTCCAGCCCCTCAATGTCTCTCTTGTAGTGAGGGGCCCAGAGCTGAACACAGGATTCGAGGTGCTGCCTCACCAGTGCCCAGTGCAGGGCACAATCACTGCCCTGGTCCGGCTGCCGCACTGGTGCTGATATAGGCCAGGATGCTGGAGTCAAAAGATACCAAGAAGGACATACAATATATAATGCAGGTACTGTGTATGGGATGTAAACTCCATTCCAAATACCTAATGTGCAAACATTTGTTTCCCTTCAGATGCCCGAAATTAGGTCAGACCAACAGTAATGGGACACTGGCTTGTGCAAAACAATGCTTGCTTTTTTTAATAAGCAGGAGTCCTACCTACAAAAGAGATATATTTTCTTTTTAAATCCAATTGTCCTTATGGGGCATTCAGAGACAAGCCTCCTGGAGAAGAGATAACTGCATGAGACTGAAGGTAATTGGAAGAGTTCTGGTTTCTGCCATGCCCTTAGCATTCCTGGGCTGCAAATTCAAGCTACAAAACCCAGTCTGTGCATCAGATGCTGCACCAGGTAATGTAACAACACAAATGTCTGAGATTATCTCTGAAAAGGGCCTAAATGTTTTAATTTCATTTTTTAAATATGGAGATTCCTGCTAGGAATTTGATTTTCATCTTTGTTCTCCTACAGGGCAGTTTTCCTCAAGGAATTCCTTACCTCATTTTCCCCTATGTTCATGTCTCTGGTAATGCAAGACTCACAAGTCTGTGCTCCCATACTTCCTGCTGGTATATTTTCAGTAATCCCCAGCTACCTCAAAAGCTGCATCTCTCTTTTCATCATCAGTAAATGAGTTTTACCCTGTTTCGGCTGGGATAGAGTTAATTTTGCTTCCCAGTAGCTGGTGCAGTGCTGTGCTTTGGCTTTAGCCTGAGAACAACGCTGATAACACACCCATGTTTTAGTTGTTGCTAAGTAATGCTTACCCTAAGTCAAGGACATTTCAGCTTCCAATGCTCTGCCAGCGAGGAGGGGCACAAGCAACTGGGAAGAAGCAGAGCCGGGATTGCTGACCTGAACCAGCCAAAGGGGTACCCCAGACTGCAGAACATCATCCGCAGTATAGGAACTGGGGGGAGTTAGACGGAAGGTGCTGATCCCTGCTCAGGGATGCGCTGGGCATTGGTCAGTGGGCAGTGAGCAATTGTGTTGTGCATCACTTGCTTTTCTTGAGTTTTATTGCTCTCTTTTTGCTATGCTCCTTTTAATTAAAATTATTATTACTGCATTTTAATTTCAAACTATTCCTATATCAACCTGTGTGTCTGACCTTCTTCCAATTCTCTTCCCATTCCAGGAACAGCGGCAGGAGGGGAAGGGGTGAGCAGCTACATGGGACTTACTTGCTGGCTGGCGTTAAACCATGACACCAGGTCTAGACTCATCTGTGGGCTGAAATTCCTTTGCACACTAGAAGTTTCAGTTGTAACCACAGTAACTCCAGGCACTGAGTTCTGCAAGGCTGAAATGGTCTGAATGGACCACCCGGATCCTTTGGGATCTCCTGCCCTTGCCAGAGGGATGGTATAAAGTATCTTCGATCACACCAAGTGTCACCTCAACACGAGGAAGAACTTCTTTACGTGAGGGTGGCACAGCCCTGGCACAGGCTGCCCAGGGGGGCTGTGGAGTCTCCCTCTCTGGAGCCATCCCAAACCCACCTGGACACGTTCCTGTGTGCCCTGCTCTGGGCGGCCCTGCCTTGGCAGGGGTTGGACTGGATGATCTCCAGAGGGCCCTTCCAACACTGATGGCGCTGGGATCCCAGGGAGACCTATGATTGAATCAGCAAACTTCTGGACACTTCCTGAAGCTGTGCAAGTCTGAGCCAGCTCACTGACACACAGATAATGGTCCGATCAATAAGGTAGCCGTCTCTCAAACACTATCACAGTGGTTTTGCACAACGCAAACAACTACTGAAAGCAGAGGAGCACCAGGCTGGTGTCCCCAACTTCTCTTTATCTCTGGTGTACCAGCAGAAGCCACAATCCAGAGGCTGCTCTTCTGTTCAGATGCCTTTTGGAGTCGCCTCCTTCCAGACCTGACCTATTGCAGGCCATGGATACATCAGGAGCTGCTGATGGATGGAGATAACCTTCCTGTGCTTTTATAAGAGGAAAAGCATCTCTGGTACGCTTTGTGCATGGGTGGTGCTGAGGCTCTCTATGCCTCTATGTTCACCAGTAAACCAGGGTACAATTACAGACCATGGTCCTGGAGATCCATCTGATAAATGATTACATCCTCATTTCCAATAGACACGCCTGTTCCTGTCAGGAGAAACCTAAAGATGAGATTTGGATGATTTATTCATTAGTCTGGACTATTAAGTCCTGAACTGAAAAATATATCTTGGAGTGAAACATACATGGGTAAGAACCTTCTCTGAACAACACAGGACTACTTAAGACATGAAATCCTGAAATGAACAGATCTCAGCCCTCTCTAATTTTAGGCTTCTGATGAGTTCGTTGAAGAAGAGATTTGGGAATGCTCATAGGTCTTCATCCTACTGAGACTGGCACATCTTAAAAGCCCCCAAGCACAGGACACAGAGTCAGCAAGAGGTTTCTGGTTCGTATGAACGGAGCATTTTCAGATACTTTAAATCACCATCACCACCTCCTTGCAGATCTCCCTTCTATTCCTCAGCTTCTTATAGGCTCTTAACAAGAAGACGATGCTCAATAACAATGAAATCTTTAGCAAGGCAGTAGGCTCCGTTCTAGTTTCCTTGTAGCTACATCCTCAAACAGTCTCACGAGTACCACGTTCGTAGCAGAAGGAACTTGGTTTGGACTTGAGAACATCACAATTTCCAGTGGGTTCATGTCTTTTGGAAAGTCCTAAACGGAAAGACTTTAAATAAGATAGAAACCCCTGACACAACAGAGGCTTTGGACTCCATTCCTAACGGACCACCACAGATGGATAATTGTGGCCTCACAAGGCTGTTAGCATTAGCTTTGCTTCTGATAAGCCAGGTGAAGGCAAGATCCTCCTGGCTCCTACTCCTATATCTCATGAAGTAGTAAGAGAAGAGTTCTGCCCACAGGGTGCTTTGAAAGAAAACTAAAGCCATCCACGTGACTGAAGTCATTCACCAGATGATGCATGACTGTCCCATCTGAACCAAAAAATGCACCATGTCAATAAACAGATTCAGAAAGTCAAAGATCATCAGTACAGAGGATGAGAGCGAAGCGCATGAGAGCGATGAATTCCAACTCTTAAGAATGGATGACGCAACCACTGCATCTCCTGAACAATGAGAGGGAAAAAAAAAAGACCTATTAAAGAAGCTATTCAGTGGCACAGCACCAGCCTTTGCAAAAAGGGTAAAAATAACACTCGGCACAAGAGGCAGGAATCCAACACATGAAGTAGTCTGGGATGAGAACTCTATGAATAAAGCAGATGATACCAACTTAGTTCACTAAAAAACCCCAACAAAGCAGCTGTTTACAGATAAGAAGAATTCCTGCCTATGTGTTTCCAAATTAACAACCGACTGGAATGAGATGGATTTGCTGGTTTAAAAAAAGCCAAGAACCAGATATAGAAAAAGACCTGGATTTGCCCACCCTCACAGACACATCGGGGTTTAACATTTACAAAGTACCGAAAGAAAACACCCCCCACCTCCCTTCTCCTGATTTGATGTCACATTTGGCACAAAACTTTCATGTTCTGAAGGAGATTTGGCTAGACAGCAGATGGAGAATTCCATTAAAACACAAGTGGCAACATGTGCCCACCCTCTCAGTCAAAAGCAGCAAATCACCTCCCAGGAACATCTGCTTGCAGATCACAAGGTGCTCACATGGATGCTTTCCTAACATATACCTTTTCCTCACTCCTACCTGAAAGTGTCCTTCTCCATAAGTGAATTCTGTACTAAAAGAAAGAAGGCAAACAAGCAGCGCCAGCTATTCTTCCCAGCACCATTCACTTATTCAGAAGGCTATAAATGTCAAGAGGTCTGGAGCACTCACTTGGTTCAGCAAGAAGTTACTATTTCAAGTTAAGCAGAGCTAGGAGGAAGAGAAACTTGGTTCACTGTATATAAAAAGGTAAGCGGCAACATAAAGAGAAAGACAAACCAGAGGGTGCATTCATTATAATGATTCTGTGGTTCTCCTGTGCTTCAATTAAAAGCCACTTTATTTACAGCTCTTGGCTTGGCAGCAGGCAATCCGAGGAGAACATTCTTCATGGTGCAATTTTCTAAAGCAAATAAAAGTAAAGGTAACCCTAGAGGGGTTTGCTAACGTATATAACAAGGCAGGGAACAAACGGTACAAGTGAATAACGATCATGTCAAACGCATTCAGAAGGACCATGACTAAAATCATGAATTCTTTGACAAGTATGTTTGCCTCAAAGATCTATTTAAAATAGCGCCTTTCTTCCATAAATATACAAACACTTTTCCTGAGATATTACTTTAACAGTAATTTAAATGTACATTCCATCAACACAAAGTTAAAACCATTCCTTCCACCCTCAAAACCAAGAAGTGACCACTACAGATAGAAGCCTGTCTTTCCTGCTCAGCAAGTCCGCATTGACTGGTTTCAGAGTGAAGAGCAGCCCTAAGAGGCAATGCTGCACAGGCAGGGCCCTTGGGCACTAGAATCATAGAACAGAAAAACAGAGTGATTTGGTTTGAAAGCACCTTAAAGCTCATCCAGTTCTAACCCCTGGCATGGGCAGGGACACCTTCCACTAGAGGAGGTTGCTCCAAGTCCAGTTGCTCACTCAGCAGAAAGGGGCACAGACTTACACCATATTACTTCTTTCTCTGTGAAGACAGCCTCGTATGAAATGAGCTTCCACCAGCCACCTACAACCCCTGTCCAAGTTTTAGTTCTGACTTTGAACTTCTTCCTGAATCATAGAATCAGCCAAGTTGGAAAAGACCTTTAAATCAGCAACTCCAACCATTACCCCAAGCACTGCCAAGACCACCACTAACCCATGGCACTGGCTGAAAGATGCAACTGACAATGCCATTTCCAACGGCCCTCAACACCGCAGACAGCAGCAAACTTAACTTGGGGCTGCAGAGGAGGAGCAAGGTGGGATTCTGAGTTGATTTAAACACACAATTAAAACAAGAGATAAACCCAACTGCAGCAGAAACAAAAGGTGAGAGACATCACAAACGTGCTGAGCGAGTCAGGAGCAAAGTTGCTAGGCTTTTACTCAAAGACGTAACATCATAGGTGAAACACTCCACCAGCAATTTCTCATTTCATTTTTGAAATGGAAACTAAACCAGTTGTATCTGGTTTAACAGCACTTGTCCAAGCTGTGTCAGGCACAGGTCTTTCCATCATTTCAAATGCATGAGGTTGCAAGCTCTCGCAAATGCTCTTCTGTCTAGCTTGCCAGTTCACTTGAGAATACCTACAAGAACATTTGGGGCTCCCATGCAGCAGAATGTTTTAAAGCAGTTTCTAATATGATAGAAAACACCCATCAACAGCTGTTAGCAGCACAGGAGGGATCTGTGTCTATACAGATGCTCGTATGCTAGCAATCACTTCCCTGAAAGCACTAAGTGATGTCTGTTACTTTCTGCACCCTATTTGGCTATGGGTAGTTTCAATTTGTATTTTGCTCTAACCAGAGTGGAGATTCAAGAGCTGATCTTGTATCTCCCCCAATGCACACAGGCCTGCTGCATTCAGAAAAGCAAGAAGAGCAGGCATCGGTCTCTGCAAGCATTCCTTCAAGGATGTAAAAAGTCTTTTGCTCTGGGCAAACTAAGCAGGACTTCAAGGCAATGCCTTCATTATTGCCCTCCAAAGATGTCCTACTTGAGAACTGTAGAGGCAATCATGCACCTGATACCTCCGCCAACTTGGAGGCTCTTCTCCCTTGGTTTCCTATAGAGACAATTTGGAAACAACAAAAAAAAGAGGGAAAACCAAAAAATCCAGAAAAGGAAGCAACCCAGAGCACCGAAATCCAGTTCCTGCTGAGCTGCCCTAAAGAAAAGCACCCTCTTGTCTCTAGTGATGACCAAGGGGCCTAATGCAGTCAGGAGCCTGGTGAAATGAGCTGATACGGTCTGAAGCCTAAACTCCGGAATACTCAGGGCACAAACTGCAACAGCAGGAAATTCAGTTAAACCTTTCTATGTTATAACTAATAACTAACCAGTACCAGCTTTTTCGGGACCAGATGTCATTTGATTTCTGGCTAGGCTACAACGCACTGCCAGTGAGGACGAGGTGACAAGAAAGCACGCTGCAACGAGGGAGGTGAAACGGCACAAAACACAGGGAAGGAAAAACTTCCTGCAAGGCAAACAGCAAACATGCAACACTTCCCTGCTGTAATGAACTGTACTGAACACAAGCACCACACCCACCCACCCCGCTGAACCCCCCCCCCCAACACTGCTGCTGCCCACCCACACCAAACCACCCCAGAGAACCACCTCAATCAGAACGTACCAGAGTGCCACGGGTGCTGTTAGGCCACAACAGGAGCAGAAGCCCAAGAGCAGTGCCCGAGCTGCTCCTCCTGCCCCACGGAGCATCCGGCCTTTCCCACTGGACAGCACGGTGAGAAGAAACTGGGCAAGAATCTCAGCAGCCCTTAGAGCTGCTGTCATGTGTCTGAGAAAATCCTAACACACAGTACCACTCCCACAAAAGGGATAGAGCTTGTTCTTATGTAAGTATGTATATTATTTAACACTCAAAAACAACAGTTCCATCACATCTCTGTAAAACCAGAAGTGGTGAGGCGCTAAGGGAGGAAAGAAGAAATCATTTCTCCTCTTTGGTACCTATTCGTTTTGTTTATTTGCCTTCAGGCAAGTCAAGGGCCCTCAACACACTGCAGAACAAGGACCACCATCCATTCTCTTTCTCTCCCTTTGTCGCAGCACAAGGTGACTGAAGCAAGGTTAATTCACACAGCATTTGCATGTAAGCATCATCTCCTAGGATATTATCTTTTGGATCTGGGGAAAAGTGATTATAAAACACCTTAAAGGTGAGATGAACAAACGCGTGCCATCATCTTCTCAGGCAAACAATTGTGCCTGCCTCTGCGGTCACCTGAACCAGTTTTGCTCTTCCTTAGATTAAACAAACACATGTCGCCGAGATACATGCATTGCTTCTGAGGTAGATGTGAAGGAGAAGGCCTAGGTGACGAAAATAACTTTCAACTAGATGTTAGTATATTCACATTGCAAAGAACATAAAAGGAGGCAGGAAGCAGGGGAGGGAAATGTCTCTCTCTCATATCATATTTAAGTGACAGTACAACAGTGACTTTCCTCCCTGAACCGCTCACAGATATGGGGCCACTGCATAATCGGCAATAATCTTGTAAATTCTATTCACATTTTTTCCTGAACATTACAGGAATTGACAGAATTAAGAGCAAAAAAAATCGTGATTTTTTTTTTCCTCCCCCCCACTCATCACTCAAACGAAACAGATGCAAAATAGAGCAAGTTTTCCCAGGAAAAACAGCTTTGTCCTACTTTGAGCTAGTTATTCCGAACTGTGCCCACCTCCCCTTGCACAGCACATTATGTAGTGCTAAGAAGCTCCTCCAGTCTCTACAAACCAGCCATAAGTTGGTTTATGGCAAACAAAAAACCATCCGCATCCAGGAGTAACAGCTGGCTGATGGAAGCAGATGTGCCCCTGCATCCCAAGCCTGAACTCATCTGAGCAAGCAGCACGAGCAAAGGCCACCCGAGGGAAGGGAGAAGAGGAACAGCTTGGCACAGAACTGGGAAAAAAGGGGGTGAAGGGAATGTATGCACACACTTCTGAGATTTCACCCTGGTAAAAACTTGGACCAAGATAAATTCTAGTGACATTTCTGCAGATACAGGGATAAAAACCTCCAGAGATTGAATGTGAAAAGTTATTTAAAACATGCACAGATTTAATTTGATAGTCAGCCTTTCTGTCAACCTATTTTCTGCACTTCACTGAGGGCATCAGAGGGAAAGAGAAGATGTAAATCTTAAAGTAACATGAATAAATGCATTTTCCAGTTAGGAATGTATCATTTTTAGGACCACGTGGAAAATACCCTTCAAGGACACCATCCCTTGGTGGCATCCTGGATGGCCGGCCTGCATGACACGCATGTGTCCAATAAGCAGGTAACTCAATGTCAACAATATAAAGACAAAAGCAAGTCAAATACAGTTTTACTTTAAGATGTGGCTTTCTACATTATCAGAGGAAAAAAGGTATTTCTGCACTAAAGAGACAGCTGGGGCTTTGCTGGGTTACTTCAAAAGCAGCAACACCTTCTCCAGACCATCCTTGTTCTGACTTAGTTTCTTCTGGGTTTCCATTCACATTCCTGATGGGTTTTAACCATTCCACATCAGCGTCCTGAAGGACCTTTAGAAAATGAACCCAGAATTCCAACCAACACACTCCTTATTCCATCTTTGTCCCATCAATGCCTTGTCCCAAGCAGTCCCTGCAGCACATGCAACCTGCTGCTCCATCCAGCTGCATTACTGTGAGGCTCCACTCCAAGGGAAGCAACAATTCCTGCTTTAACTTCACTTCCTCTAAAGCAGCCAATGTGTCTTTCATAATCAGCTTTCCCTACCTGGCCTATGCTAACATACTGTTATCTGCTGGACTGATTTCTGAACCTACCTTGAAGAAATATCTGCGAGGCCATTACATGCACCAATCACAGTGATTGTGTTTTCCTGATTCAAGATAATACAGAGGAACAAAAT